>NW_026126525.1:600000-1182500 GCF_943737965.1 Phodopus roborovskii | reverse complement strand
CCGTGCCCAGCCGGCGCCCCACCAGGTGCCGCGGACGCGAAGGGGTGGTGAGCCGGGTGGGTCTGATCCGCGGGTCACGTGCCCAGGAGACCTCGGCCAATGCCAGGCCCACGCCCTTCCCCTCGTGCCACTGTCTCGGTGGGCACAGCCGCACCTCCGTGGACATGCGACCCCCCGCAGGGGCCAGGATGGCCTCTCAGACTATAGTCATCTTCCCGAACCCACAGCAGTCCACGAGGTGTGGGGGGCGGGAGCGGGGGAGACCCAAGAGTAGTCTGTAGTCTCTGCGGCAGTAAAGGACAACCTAGGCGATCTGTTCGCAACCCGCTTCATAAGTCCGGCTGTCTCTGGGCTGTTAAGAAATGAGCTCAAAATTCAGAGGGCGATGGCTCTGGCTGCTCCTTTCTACCTGGCTTTCCTCATGATTTACATACCGCTTAAGCTATTGCTCTAACCTAAAACTAAAACACAGCACTTAACAGTGTTTACAAAGGGCGACTAGAAATTCTGTCTATACACAACATTCCAAAGCCATACACACTGCTTTCTTGGGTTGCCTTCTGGAACAAAATGGAAATCCTCACAAGTCGGAAGTGGCCAAAGCTGTAACCTCTTAAAACTAACTTTCAATACCTCAAATTGCCATTTAAAAAAATAACTTTAAATACTGTTACAGTTTACCAGTAGCTTTAACTTTGAAGTTTAATTTATACCACATTTTAAAAGTTCATTTCACTTTAGCTATCAATTGGGTTTCTTTCCCAACGGAGCTATTTCTTTACAATTACTTTTTAAAATGAATTTCTTTCCAGCACACCACACTACCAGCTCAATTCTGAAGCGGTACTTTAAAGAAAAAAAAGTAACTATACATATATTACAACTACTAAGCCACCTTGCAAATTAACACTATCGACATTTTTCAAATACATGAATTATAATTAGTTAAATACTTTCTTCTGAGGTGAAAGGGACGTATAGGTATCTTAGTTTATCCGTGAGTAAGGACAATTTCATTGAGATAAATATGGACTGGCTGAGGTTCCTGGCAATGAGTCTGAGGGGAAAAGACAGCAATGACAATCTAATTTTCACCCTGAATGTGGTATGTATGGTTTTAAATTTTTCAGCACTTGTCCTAGAGTGACCGAGACTCCCATCTCTGCCTGTGGACCAGGTCTGTTGTGACCCAGCAAAAGGCATTGCAGATGACTTGAGTGTGGGTTTTGGAAAGTGAGGTCCTTTCCTGGATGCCTACAGTTCTAGGTTCTTGGCCTCAGCTAAGTGAGCCCAGAAGATTAGCTCTGCAGGTGAGGTCTATCTATCTTGGTGTAGGTGCCCATGTTTCATGTTCCAGTCCAAGCTTCTGAGTTAGGTAGTGTGAAATGTTCACAATCACAAACAGCAGCCCCATCTAGGCAAGCAAAGGAACAAACATCAACATTTCCTCTTTCACACACACAAAAAAACTGTGACATTTTTGCTTCCTTTCACTTTTTGCAAATAAGTAATAGAAATTAAAAAAAAAAAAACCTGGGTATCAAACAATACAGAAAAATCAGGAAGCTCAATTCCTTCAAAGAATGCAAATTATATTTCACCTACAATGCATGGCATAATTTTCTCTGTTACAGATAAATTCATGGAAAACCTGCACTCCATTGAACAGTCATGTGGGAACAGATGTGATTCCCCTTTCTCTTAGTTTTAAGTGCAATACTAGAACAAACTTGACCCAAAGTCAAGCAATTACAATTTGTCAGTCTGAACTTCTAAATCTGTCTGTTTGCATGTAATCTGGCCTAAAATTAGGAGAAAATTTAAGAAGAAAATCTTGCCACTGTGGCTTATGTCATCCTTCTCTGGTGATGGTCTTGGATGCTATGTTTTTCTACCATCTTGTGGCTGTTCCTAAGCTTTATGTGTTCTGAGTCAAACATGTTGGGTCTAAGAAATTGATGGGGATTCTCTACGAGGCCCTACCTTCAGACTATATTCACATTCCTGATTCCTGCTGCAAGGAAATTGCTATTTACAGAGAGCAAAGAATTCAGGGGAATGGAAAGGGATAGATAGGAAGAAAGGGTGTGGTTCCATGCTCCTCCCCATCCTAAGGGGGCAGCCTGTAATGTGCCTACCAGGAAAGGACACACACCCAAAGCCAGTGGCTGGGCCTGTGCTCTAAGCCTAGAGAGACTGCCACCCTTGGTTCTCATTCTCATGTGTAGGAAAGCAAGTCCACACGGCTGGCTCATACCTGTTTTCTGAAGAAGATGGAGACTGGGGCCTTGCTGAACTCCTGCTGCCTTAGAACTCACAATTCTCTCCTGGCTCTTGAGACAAAATGGAACTGGGGAGTTCTGGCAGGTCGGTACTAGGGAAGAGATCTCAGATTTGGCCAAAGTTGCTCCCCAAAGTTGACAGGGGCTGTACCAGGAAAGAGGCCCTTGGCCCTGTGCTGTAAGTTTGAACTCAGGAATATGGGGTGAAGGAGGGAATGTGGTCAGCTCCCAGGTGCATTTGTAGACTGTGACCTGTACAGGTGGGGGTTTACTAAGAGCTTTCCTTTCCTGGGAGATCTCCACAAGGTCCCAAAGCCTCTGTCTCTCTTTCCTACAGCCAAAGAGAAGCCCACATCGCAGGAAGTGTTATTTTAAAGTACAGGAACAACCTCCATTTCTCTAAAGGACCTGAAGAGAAAGTCTTTAAGGAAGCATCCCTCCTACTTTTGAAAGCCACCGATGAACTTACCCAGGATGCTGGGGGAGAGGAGCACCAAGGATTGGGGGGAGGGATGGGAGGGTGAGAAACAGACCCTTGTAAGAGAGACAGAACAAACACTATTGTAGCCCTATTTCCCTCCCCTGACTCCACAATAAGCCACCAGAGCCTCCTAGAAGCCCCTGCATTTCTGCCCTTAAACGGCTCCTTTTCCAAGAAGGAACAAGGTCTGCTTCCCCGACGTGGGGCCTCAGATGCTCTGTTATTGCAACTTAATTTTGTCGTTGCTTCTTTTCAAAGATTACTTGGAATGAATTGTTTCTTTTGTTTACTATCCAACAAACGACTTCTGCTAATCTTATATTTTATCTCCCTAACATATGGAAACGCTGTTTATTCTAGCCAATCACAATAAAGTGAAGAAAACCCCATTTTATGGAAAGGTATACATCACTAGTCTGTTGATCATTAAAGATATGATTACCAGTGAAAACCCTCTGAAGGTGGCACATTTATGCTTCCAGGAACAGATGGGGACACGCATTTTCCTTGCAAATACTTTTGGAATTGCTCTACTGGTAGCAGTATAAAAATGATATACAGATGCCAGGGCCAGCCCGGCTAGGACGAGCGCGCCAGATTTACACAGTACAGCCTTCACACGAAGGCTGTCAGTTTTGATTGATCTCTACTATACCTTAGGAACTTGTTGACTAGGTAGGGAAACAGTGCAAATAATTCACTGTGGCAAGTCAGATAATTCACACAGCCAATCGGTCTGCTTCCCTTTCTGGCTGTGACATATGAGCCTTCCCTACAAAGATGTATCATTTTCTAGCCTGAGCAATATTCAACGTCATGAAAGAAAAAGGCATTAAAACCACACAAAAGGAGTCAGACGACTGCAGGACCACAAGTTGTTTTGGTAATGGGGGCTAGATCATGCTCCAGGAGAACTCCTACCAGAGTGTTCAGGCTCAATTGTCATTATCATATTGATTAAAAAAAAAGTTCATCATAGTGCAATTTTAGGTTTAATGCCAACAGATCTGGAAAGAGCAAAGAATTATCCCACAAAAGCACAACATTCTTGCCACAGGGACATTTCCCTGTTCCAGTTCACTGATGGAGTTGATTAAGTTTAAATGAAGCAGACACTGGATAAAAGTAAGGGTATTGACCACTGGGCACCACGATCTGTGCTTGAAAGGATCTGATACATGCAGAAAAGCAAGGTTTGCTAAATGCTCTAATCTTCAATCAAATCTTACATCAATACAGACAAAGTTTGGTAATGAGAGATTCAATGAAGCATGTGGGAGAAAGAATTAATCCTCTTGGTCTAAACTGGCTTCAACTTTGAAGCTTGTTCCGAAGGAAAGACAGTTATCTAAATGCTAAATAAGAAACTTATTGTACTTTTCATGGCATGCTAATCTTTTGTCTATTTCATCTCTATTATGTGTATTCTCATAGATTGCAGTTGTCATGGTGATTATATCTAGCCACACTCAGGGGATGGTGGTGAGAAGCTAGGCACTGAGGTGGAAAGGACCCCCATGCAATCTGAGAGACAGAGAGAGAGAGAGAGAGAGAGAGAGAGAGAGAGAGAGAGAGAGAAGGGAGAAGTGGATGTACACAGACCCTTCCCAGGCTTTTTTTCCAGGACTAAGGAGCCTGGGGTCCAGGACAGCAAGTAGGTGGCACTCATGTGGCCAGAGCATGTGGTAGGGAATGTACCTGGCATCTTTTCTACCTCAGTCTGGTCCCCTGTACAGATTCCTAACTTGTGATTCAGAGCTTGCCTTTCTCCCTTCATAGATTCCCCTCCCCACAGCTCATCCACCACCTGGGAGGAAAGGACAGCTCGAAATGACACCAGAGAAACAAGAGCTGCCACTAGTGTACTGATCACTAGTGGCTGAAGGTGGGGTGGTGGAGGGGCTAAGTCGTTTGAACCTGACTATGGGGTGGGGTTTGGAATACTAGAGGAGTGGCCCATGCAACCCACAGTCCTGGCAGGAGGTGGAGCTACGGGATCCCAGGGCCCTGGTGACCAAAGGTGACCCTGAGCCCTTTATGTGTTTTACAAAAGTTGCCAAATTAAGACGGGATTATAACTGCTCGAGTCATTGTCGGGGCTGGAAGGTTGGAAGCCTCAAATATGCCCCAGCAGTATTGATGAAAAGCTTAAAAAGTAATAAAAGGGAGAAAAGAGCCAGGGAAGTAACATGTATAACTCTTATTAAAGGGAAGCGCCACAGAGAGGTTGTGAACTTGGATCACTGTTTGAACTTTAATTTGTTCATTAACAGGATTTGCCCCTCACTGCGAATGTTATTACTTCCCTTTGCCACTCAGCAACAACTCTGGGTATAATGAAAGAGTCTGGCAAAAAGTTAAACGCCTGGTAATTAATTCATTTAATTGAAAGGGGGGCAGGGAGAGAAAGAGGTCCCCCTCCAAAGCAGAAGGCAAAGGCTGTAAGAAGGAACAGAACTGACTCTGCATGGAGGCCTTCTCCAAAGCCAGCTGGCTGCGGAAGAAACAGGGCTGGCTTCTGATGAGGCCCCTTCAGCTGAATTAATGCCACAAGCCCCAAAGGCCCTCTGCCCAATGCTGTCTGTCTCTGCCCAGGGTGCTATCCAGAGGCTATTCTGGGTGGTCTGTTATGGTAGCATGGATGTTAGAAATCCAAAATCAATATATCCTCATAAAATTTCCCATTAAGAAGCAGGGGGTCTTGCTTTCTCCCACTTCCTCCCTTGGGTCAGGCCTCTGATAGCTTTATGTTTCTAGATGAGTGAGAGGGACAAGTGAGGGGCTGGATGTGCACTTCCTGTTTTCTCTTCCTCTGCCAGGCACCACTATGCCTCATTTCTTCCTTCCCTATCCCAGCAGGTGATGACACTAACTCAGAAGATGGGTCTCAGGCCTTGCCCTTGCTCAGTAATAACAGGACTAGGCCAGTTCCATTTGCTTCTGACCTCAAAGCCTATGTTTTCTTTGTCACTTAGGTCCTTCCTGTATTTGTCAACCACTACAACAGAACGCCCTTTCACATAACATCTTACAAGACACAATTCAGGTGCCTTGGAACCTGAGGCCAAGCTATGAGCATGCTGCTGCCCTTGCAGGTAGATGGGAGGCCAGCAAAGGCCAGGTAATCATCAATAGGTCAGGCTATCCTTTCCTATTAACTGCAGTTAGGATTTCCTAATATTCTAAAATCTTAAATCTGAATAATCAGCACAACCTTCTTTAGAAATATAATTAGCCACCTTACATTCTCTCACTACAAAACTAGTATGAACACAAAACAAAACAGAAGGGAGAGAATATGAGACAATAAAAACAAATTACATTAGAATTCCCACTTCCTGTGTTTGTGTTTTTAATCATTTCTTAACTCCTGAGAGAAAATGGGATTTTTATCATCCAATTAAATTAACACCAAATAAATTCATCAAAGCTGCCAGGATGGCAACTCCCCATTTATCCCAATGTATTTTTTATAACAACACTAACCTTCACCTCCTGACTACTATAGTTGATTTTTCTTGTGTCTTCCTTGAAACTAAGGTACACACACCCTCAATCTGAACACCAGAAAGGGGGAAGGGCTTTTTAAATGGTTGTTTTCAAAACTGAAAGTGGCAGGGTTCGTTTAGAATCTATAGTTTTATATATGTCATAGTGCCTAGATACTAAGAAAGCTCAATATTCCAGTTATAGAGCCATTCTAGTTTTATTATGAACAATTGACATTACATATTAGGAATCTACAAGCAAAGTAAAACAAATAGACCCTACCATCCCCTCAACACACTGCTAACCTCCAAACAGCATAACAGTTTAAAATATGGTAATCTTGACACTGTTTTCTCTAGACCCTGATCGCACACATGGGGGCTGAGTGCCTTCCTTTCTCAGATAGTCTTCTGAATCCCAACATGAACTTTTCCAAACCTCCTTTACTTGAAAGCACTGGTGATTCTAATTGGCTATTCACAGTTCTGGAGCTGTGACTCTGCTTCAAGCCCTCTCCCATCCCTGAGGCAGCAACTGATCTATGTGGTTGATCTTCCACTACATTCCTACAGGAGGCAATGCAGCTTTTTACGAGAGTGGCTCTCCTTCTCCCTTGAAAGCATCACATAAATTAGTTTACTATCCCCAGTCTCTCTTCTAATCCCTTCAGTTTAGTGGGATGGGCTCAACTACATCCATAAGGCTATAGGAACCTGTTCAATCAAGGCCTTGGCACAGAGCTTGGATTCTCTGGATGATGAATCCGGGTTAAGAGCTGGTACTTTCCACTCTGGCATCCTCTCACACCTCTGCTGTACTGTGTTCCAATTATTCCTTCCGGTTGTTATCTACAGTGCTGCCTGTCTTCCATCTTATAAAGCTGAGCAACACCTATCCCACAAACTCAGACACAATCCCAGGTCTGTCTTGATACCTTGGCCTATCATTCTACTCCTTGGACAACTGCTGAACTCTTCACTATCTACAAGAAATTGCTTGGTACTACAATTTTCTGCCTGTATTGTTGGTTTTCTTTTAAATAGATTCCTCCAGCCACAGCACAAGCTTCATGAAGAGGGAACTTTGATATTTTTGAGATAGCTTCCCACTCTCCAGAGATTGTTACAGTTCTTCTTCCAATTATTCACTTTGTGTACAACAATCCTTAAAAGTACATATTGTTATTATTACCATTTTGTAGAAAAAGTGAGGCCCAAAGAGATTAATAAATCCACCAAAGAGCTAGAGAGATGGTTCAATGGTTAAGAGCACTGACTAATCTTCCAGAGGACCTGGGTTCAATTCTCAGCAACTGCATGCCATCTAATCATCATTTACAACTCCAGTTCCAGGGGATCCAACACCCTCTTCTGGCCTCCATGGGCAGCAGGCACACATCTGGTACACAAACAGACAGAGCAAACAAAACATCCATACACACAAAATAAAGTAATAATTAAAAAGAAAAGAAAAAGAGAAAAAGTCCACTGAAGCCTTTCAGCTAGTGAGTAGGAAATTTAACATTTGCTGACCTTTAATCCCAGCACTCCCAAGGCAGAGGCAGGCAGATCTCTGTAAGCTCATGGCCAGCCTGGTCAACAGAGTGAGTGCCAGGACAGGCTCCAAAGCTACACAGAGAAACCCTGTCTCAAAAAAAAAAAAAAAAAAAAAAAAAAAAAAAAAACTGAAAAGTTAACGTTCAAACACAGACCATCTGAATGCTCCCTTTCTAAAGCCACTACACTGTGCTGGCTCAAGTATATTATACAGTGTGAACTGTTAATGCTTGCCAGATACCCCCTTTAGTCATGACCTCTGAGAAGCTCATCAGAAAGGCGGGTATAGATTAGCACATTCCATTCTCCCTGCTTTTCTAGAAGCCAAGGTCCATGCTGGACCTCCTCAGATTTGTACTGATGTTTCTAGGAGACAGAGTGAGGTGACTCTTCCCATTGCATCCTTGATGTCTTCTCAGTGCTGATGGGAGATGTCATTCTGTAAATATGTTTCTCTTATTGGTTAATGAATAAAGCACTGTTGGCCAATAAGAAAGCAAGATAGGTGGGATTAGGGAGAGGAGGAGATTCAACATGTAGGACTAAAGAGAGAACAACTCCTGACCATGTGATGAGACCACATGGAAATACTTAGATTAATAGAAATGGGTTAATATTTAAGACAGAGCTAGCTGATAAGAAACACTAGTAAATAGCCAACAGCTTTGTATCTAATACAGCGTCTCTGTGTGTTATTTGGGGCTGGTGCAGCTGTGGGACCAGGCTGGCCAAAAACTACTCGTAACACAGTACCCAGAGGAAAATAAGAGAAAATGAAAACAAAAGAAAAACATATTGTGGGGTGGTTGTTTTGCTTCTTATTGTTTTTTGGGACAAGGTCTCATGGAGTTCATGCTTGACTTTAACTTGGTATTTAGCTGTTGCTTGCTTGCACTATATGAAAATGTGCCACTGTGATTGGTAATAAAAAGCAAACTGACCAATAGTTAGGCAGCAGAGATAGGCAGGCTTTACAGAGAGAGAGGGGAAGAGGAGGAGGAATCTAGGTGCTGGGATTATACCAGGGAGGTGCCAATGAGACTCTGAAGAATTTGGACATAGGTACAGAGAAGAGGTAACTGACCCATGGGACAGAACATAGATTAATAGAAGCAGATTAATTTGAGTTATAAAAGCCTAAGGTATTAAGGAAGCTTTTTGGTTTCCTTGTGTGTAGCAGGTCTTTAGAAAATGTGCAAAAACAACAAAAAACACCCTTTCAATAGGACAAGGTACTTGTGAATCTGAGAAAAGAAGCATAATGACTATCTTGTATTAGTCACTTGCCTTTAAAGTCCTTGATAAAAATTAGTCTATTCTCCCAAGTTCCTAAGGATGCTTTATCTTCATTTATACTGTGTTTTAGACACCTGGGTAATTTGAGTCAACAAGCCTTACCTTGACTTACAAAGCCTATATTTCAGCACACAACACTCTGTACATCTGCAGCACTTAATAAAGTAGTTCTGTTCACTTCTGCTCACAGAAGAATAGACAACAAATATTAACACTACATACATTTCGTCTTTCAGGGAAATCAAAATATGCCTCTAGTATTAGAACTGAGACATGATAAGCCATTGATGAACCGGGACTCTCTTCCACCTGGTATTTTACAATTCTTAGGGCTCACTCTATATTTAGGCTCTACATGTAAATTTTGTACACTTGAAGCCAGTAACTTCTCTATGAGAAAGAGATGGATTTCAAGCTGTGCCTACCAAGTTTATTACCTTACCACTCATCTTATCTAGGAAGCTATAGAAGGTACAACATTTAATAGTTAAAAGCATCTGGTTGACTCTTAAATGTAGTAAAGAAGCAGACACAATTCTCAGGGTGTCTGAAAAGGAAGGCTAAGATTTCACATCTCCAATAAGAAGTTGGGGGTACTGGTTCTTTCCCTTTACAGCTAATAAAGGCTGTTTGTTTTCCATAGGAAGAAAATCTAGAATTACCTCTGTTTCCCTCATTCACTAGCCTATCAGATGCACAGTCCTGCTACATGGACTCTGATGCTTCATCCCCATGTCAAAGTTTATCTCAGCAGACATGGATAAAAATTCCAAATTTCATGCATAGCTAAAATATGGACATTACTTTTGTCTAATTCAAATTTGATGAATCTTCAGCTCCATGTGACTCTGGGCACTTACTTGTCCTTCTTTTTCTGCTGGCTGGTCTTCCAAGGTGTAAGAGTGCCAGCATTTGCAACACTTTAAGTAGAAAAGTTCCTTCACCTCTGTCCAGTGCCCTCCACCTTCCCTGGAAGAAAACTGTGTGTGGTGGCTTGAATGAAAATGTCCTCATAGGCTCCTATGTTTGGATGTTTGGTCCCCAGTGGAACTGTTTGAGAAGGATTAGGAGTTGTCACTTGGGGGTGGGCTTTGAGGTTTCAAAACTCCATACCAGGCCCAGTCTCTCTCTCTCTCTCTCTCTCTCTCTCTCTCTCTCTCTCTCTCTCTCTCTCTCTCTCTCTCTACCTGAAACTTGCTGATCAGATGTAAGCTCTCAGCTACTGCTGCAACACCATGCCCTCCTGCTTGCCTGCCATGCTCCTCACCAAGATGATCGTGAACTAATCTTCTGAAGCTGTAAGAGAACCCCAAGTTTAATGTTTCCTTTTGTAAGTTGCATTAGTCATGGTGTTTCTTCACAGCAAAATGATAGTAACTAAGACACTGGTATTGGTATTAATCACTAATAAGCTCATAGCCCTCTTTATATAGTACTAAAAGTATTAAACTTCAACTCTTATAAAAATTCTTACTCAACTAATTATAATTTTCTTCTAATTATATTTTTATGCTTTTCTTGATTTCCCAGTCTTAGATGGAGATGAATATGAGTTATTTATACAACTTCTAAATTTTTGTGGAGGGGGAACAGTTGGAAAAGCAATTCTAAGTCCTTCTTCCTTCAACAGAATTAAACTACTTCAAAGCCCTTACCACCTGATCTCTTTTCCTTTGCTGCCCTCTATATCTTCTACCACATTCTAGTCTTGAATATCCTAAGGGTTTAAATTCAGTAGGTTAGGAGTTTCAGGCTTCCACAGATTTTGTAGTAGGTATGATGTCATTATTCACAACAATATACAGTTATTACTACATTAGTACTTTATGGTTTATATTAATAACAACCCTAAAATTTACAAATGGTTTACCTCACACTTTAGATCCACTTGTAGTCTAAGGATGGCTGAGCAATTTTCCCCTCTTGTTCTTTTAGAGTTCAAAAAATGTAGAATACCAATTTAGTGTAACATTATTTTATTTATTTATTTAGTATATATTATTTATTTATTATATATTATTTATTTATTTTAGTGCAACCTTATTTTAAAAATGATCATGATTTAAAAAAAGAAAAAAAAACACCCAACCACATGTCATAGTTTTAAAAATCATGCCAGAATTTTAAACTCTCATAAGAACCCAAAATCAACCAACCAACATCTTTTTCATTTGTTTTATTTTCTATTTTATTTTTAGACAGGATCTCACTGTGTGTCCAGGAACTTACCATGTAGACCATGTTAGCCTCAAACTCACATAGATCCACTATTCTGCCTCCAAAGTGCTAGGGTTAAAGGTGTGTGTCATTATATCTGTCCCAACCAAAATCTTCATACTGTAGCTTTCAGAGGAATCTGTCTTTACAGTATATATTAATGTACTGCTACACACACACATACACACACACACACACACACACACACACACACACAGGACTCTTAAATGAATAATTTATTGATAGTTAGACAATTTATAATTCCAAATGAGTACTTTTCTTCAAACTGTCCCTTGGTAACTACTCTTATTCCAATGATGAAGCCATTCTTCATACTATATTGGTAAACTAACTGTAGAGCTAATTTAAAAGCCACCCAAGAAAGCAATCCAATTGTCTTTAGTTTGTTTTGGACTCATGGTATTACTCTGGTTTGGTCGTATACTTCCTTCTTCAGGCACTAAAGGAAGATACGACTTCTCAAAGTCTTTAAAACAAGATGTGTTTATAGGTGCCAAAAACAGTGCCCAATGAAGAGCAACAAAATATGTTTGAGTCACAGACCAATCATTTTAACATGATGGGCTTCTTAAGATGGCTTAGTTGAATACGAGCACATCAAACTATGTGTGTAGGTGCTGGTATAGTTGTTAAAATACAGTTTACAGTCATATCTTAGTCACAGATTCTCAGCACTACAGCACAGTATTAGGCATAAAGTTGTTACTAATTTCTTTCATTATTGAACTTAACAAAAATTTGCATTCAGATGTCACATAAAATGTTTTGATATTCAAGGACGAAGTTACTGTTTCGAATGATCTCAAGCATTATCCAGGAAAAATATAACTACAAATCACTGGAGCAAATATACTAAGTATATTTCCTATTTCTGCTAAATCAGTTAACTTCAACCAGGTGTGTGCATGACTACCTGGGATGTGTTTTGTTTGAGTGACTTAATTGTATGCAATTCTTATTTGGAGTTGGAGTTAAAAAACAAAAACAAAGATAGGGCCTGGAGAGATGGCTCAGTAGTTAAGAGCACTGACTATTTCTCCAGAGGACCCAGGTTCAATTCTCAGCTCACAACTGTCTGTAACTCCAGGATCTGACTCCCTCACACAAACATTCATGCAGGCAAAACACTGATGCAAACAAACAAACAAAAAAACCAAAGTTAAGTGGCTTTAATTTTAACTAAAAGTTAGAGCTTTCATTTATATATAGCTAAGCAGGTCAGAGTACCATATAAGAAACAAATTTTAAGAAAACTGCACTCTAGAATAGCTAAAAGAATGTCATAGGCCCTTAAGTCATGCAAAGCCTTTAAACTTTGTTCACGAAGTTTGAGGAAGCAAAACTCATGGCACTCTGAAGAGGACAACAAGCTGGAGAAAATTTTCTGATTCCTAATACATTTTATTCCCTCAGTCAGCATGCGTTTTCCATTGGTATAAATAAAAGATCACAGTTTTTAGCTCTTTCATAAAATATTCCTTGGTTTTGGGTTTTTTTTTTTTTTTTTTTTTTGGTCTGTAACCAGGAAATAATGTTACATTTTAACAATTATTAAATGCCTATAGTGATCCTGCTCATTGGCAAAGCTGAGTAGAGTGCCTGTTATGATAATGACAACACCATGGATGATATATATTCCCACCACTGGCATTCCCTAGGATTTGGTCCTTGGAAACATAACTCTGATAACCACGGGTCAAGTTTAAAGCATTTAAATTTGAGTTTGGCTTTTCCAATTACTCCACTTTTAGAAAACATTGGGTCTCCTAGAACTCTCATTAACTTCCTGTGAACTATTTAAGAGGCCACACAACACCTGCCTGTATCTTACTTCCTATGGACGAGAAAGCGTCCTTCCTATGGGACTGTCTGAGTACACTGATAAATACCTACAAAATGGTAAACGTTCCTACTTCGTTCAACATTTTGAAAGATGTCAACCAAGCACAAAATATTTTTAATGTGTGAATTACGATTCCTCTTGCTGATAGCCTCAGGTGTTTCCTTATGAGATTGTGTGTCAAGAACCGGCTTGTATATTATCGGTCTTTCCAGAACACACTGATACCAGATCTCTTTGGTATGATGATTGCTGTCAAAGTCACAAGAGAAACATCTCTGTCTTGGAGTGACACAGTATTAGCATGACAGTATCTAAAACAACAGAACAAATCCGAGCACCTGCTGAGAGAGCCGGTTTGGGGCACAGGGTTAGACTGGGGGACTAGGGGTCTCGTCCCTTCTTGTCCCCTCTTACAGAGCGCCTGCAGGGCGGGGCTGGGAACCGAAGGACAGCAAGTTTTCCCCGATTCCAACCCCATCCAGCAGGTTGGCCTTTGCGTCTGCCAGCTCCACCATCACCATATAATGGCACACACGCGAGCTGGGGTGGCAACCCAGCGGCGGGCCGGGGCAAGGGCCTCACACACCGCGGTGGCCTGGGTCAAGCGTCCGAGGGGCAGGAGCCGTGGTTCCGGCCTGGTCCACCCGAGTGGCTCGGGAGGCGCTCGCCCCACGCGCTTTCCCGCCCGCGAGCCAGCATCCCCGACGTCCTGCTCCCCGGACCGCACGCGGGGCTGAGGGTTAGGCGAGCCCTGCGCGCGAGCACCCGCCCCAAGCAGGGCCCCGGGGACCACGCTCACCTCCGACGCCCGGCGACGCCGCCTGCGGCGGGAGACAGCGGCCGGGGACACCGCGCCCCGCCGGCGGGCGGTGCGGGGACCTCGCCGGGTAGCCGAGCTCAGCCTGCGCCGCCTCCTCGGAAGGGAGGCCTCTACTGTCCGGCCGCGGAGCTGCAGCAGGCGCGGCCACGCCCCCCGGCTCCCCCCCGCCCCTTCGATGCCCAGGCCCCGCCCATCAGCCTCCTCCACTCGGGTCCCTCTCCCTCCCTGCTTCTCAGCCCGCCGGGTGTGATCGGCCCTCTTCCGGAGATGAACGCGAAGCGACATGGAAGCCCTTCCACCAAAATGAGCTGTGATATCCTTTTGATGGCTATAATTTATTCCAAATCGTCCCTGGACTGAAACGATCAATTAGCAGCCCGAAACGCACTGTGAAGTAAATTGTCACACTCTCTATTACAGGATGGTTATCATATATTTATAAGGTGTGTTTTCTGCAATCAGAACCAACAAGGTGTTGAGCGATCAGTCATAAACGCACTTCTTCAAAGAGAGAGAGGGAGGGAGGGAGGGAGGGAGGGAGGGGGGAGGGAGGGAGGGAGGGAGGGAGGGAGGGAGGGAGAGAAGCTTCCGCATTGTGTGGCAGGGGAGAAAAACCCTTATGACAGTTATCCCTTCCTCCCCTCATGATGTCTCTCTTGGCAACTGGAAAGAGCAGGGAAGGCTCTGTACCAACTTCTTCTCCCAGGCACACCACCCAGGAGCAGTGGGGGCCGAGAACTAAGAGAATGGTCGCTCCCAGGGGAGAGGTTTCCCTGCTGTGTACACCGTGGGCCAGGCATAAGGATTATTCTTCACATTCCCTCCCATCCCCTAGACCCTTCCCAGTGTCCTTATGTTTCCAAACACAAGCGTCCCTTCTTACAAAGGCCTCGAGGTCCCATGGGGGTGCTGTCATGACACTATGGGAAACATTGTATTCTGAACTGGAATCCATCAGAACTCTCCATCATCCCTCATAAGCATCCATGGCAAACAGTCCTATGAAAATCATAAGGAAAGGCTGGTTCATTCTGGTGGTTCGGCTATTTACGCTGGGCCAAAGCATGAAGATATCACTATTTTCCTTACCCATCATTCTGAACCTTCAGAAATGTACACCCTCAAATTCTGAATTCCCCTTAACAAAGTTTCCAGCACTCATCCACTTATTCACTATTATGATCCCCAGAAGATTCTGGCTTGCATACAACTCATCTTTTTGCTTGAAAAACACTTCTAGGGTTGCTTAGATTTCTTATAAACCCCCAGGTTTCATTTTTCAATGCACCAATGAATGGTTGTGAGAAGAATTAGGCACCTAGAAGTCTGACTCTGTGGTAACAATGTAGTATTTGGGTAGAGTAAGCCACCAACAGGAAGAGGCAGAATACATGGCCACATTTTTAGGTGTCTATGACCTCTCAGGGCAGGGCTAGCCTGCACTGCCAATTGACTTCTCATTGCCTCATGACAGGGCTAGCCAACTGATGCAGACTAGGTAGAAAGCAAACCCGGCTGGGCATTTGAATTGCAGGGGTAGCTGGAGCTATTAGGCCACCTCCAAACTCCTCTCTCAGAAAACAGTGTGACTAGGGACTCTTGTTTCATTTGAAGGCTGGCACAGCAAAAAGCTAGCCCCTCACCTTTACACTATGCCTTTCATTGTTTCTGATTTCATATGCACGAACCCATTACTAATATTTATTGAGCACTTAGTCCCTGATAGACACCATGCTGTAAATTATTTCATTTGATCCTATCAACAACCTTACCAGAGAAAGGAGAGGCATGTAACAAGTGATGACATCAAATTGAGGGAAGACTATTAGTTAGCTCTACTTAAGTAACTGAAGTAGGAAAGACCTCCTGTGGTTCACAGTCTCAGAGGGCCCAGCAAGCTCCATGAAGCTCCCCAGCATGGCCTGAGTCTGGGCTGGGTTATCACAGAGGAGGACAGCAGCTCAACTCACAGCGGTCAGGAAGAGATGGTGGGGTAGTTTTCAAAGGTGTGCCTGTTGACAAGGTCCGCCATCCTAACGCTCTGGCCCCACCACTCTCAGGAGCCAGTTACTTGTTACCGTGACTGCAGGACCAAGCTTTTGGGTAATGCTTTTGGGTTATCCAAACTCTGGCAGTCTTGAATGCCCATGCGTGTCATCCCAATAACAGACAAGAAATTTAAACCAATAATGGTTACGGATTGGCCTTTTTTCCTGGAGTTAGTGGCTTCCAACTTATGTGATCCTCCTGAGTCACCCTTTCCAGTGCTGAGGTTATAGGTATGTGTTGTCTAGGAAAAAAAATTTTTTTTGATTTATTATCTTTTTTTTTTAACCAGAACTATTTTAGTGGGATAATGATAAAATGAGAAAATTTAATTCTGGATGAAGTTTAAAGGAAGAAATCTGGCAGCTCATTCTTAACCCCAGCATTTTTGGAGGCTGGGTTAGGAGGGACATCATGAGGTAGAGACCAGTTTGGACAGTATAGTGAGTTCCAAGTCAGACTAAGATGAACCCCTTTTGGGGGCGGGTGTTGAAGGAATAAATGATTAAACAACTATTTGCAAGAAAAAGCCACAGTGGAAATTCTCAGAACTGGTAATGTCATCTCTTCTTTTTCCCCAAATCTTGGGGATTTCTTTTTCAGGGTTATCACCTGCTGTTCACCCACACTACTTTAGCCAAGGTGAATAGTGGGAAGAGGGAGTAATGATGGGAGGGGGAGTAATGGGGAGGAGAGGGGAGGAAAGGGGAAGAGGGGAGAAGGGGGAGGAGAGGGAAAGCCTACAAAACTCAAAGAACAGCATTCTTGGGAGAAGCCTTAAGTGGAAGGCAGAGTGGGCTAGAGGCCCTTGTCCCAGACACCCAGATCTGAGAGCGAAACGTGGCTTCCTAATGAACTTTAAATTACCAACATCGCTAAACTCTCCCTTAATAGACTTGTAAAGATCTGCTTGCTACCTTCCCCCCTTCATGTAGAATTTGTAATCAAGAGCCCAATTTTGTCATTTGGAAATACTAATTATCTAATCACGGCATGCCGCATAACGTACTTGTCTGCCCAATTAGCTAGGACAATTATTAAAATTCAGAGGCCTAATTATGTCTCAATTTAATGCTGGCAAACTTGCATACATAGCAGTAATTAAAATCCTCTCTTTCCCTCTGCCTTTAGGGCACAGGATGATTAGGCCCTGTCAGGGGGCGGACTGAACCAAACCAGTGAAGCGTATTGTACATCGTGACCCTGCATTGTTAAGAGTGTCAACATATTAACCTGAATTCCCCTCAGCCCCCACATAATCACATTTGGTGCAGGAATAAAGGAACTAAAACATGAAGCATTTTATTAAAAAAACATAAATTCTTTTTAATTAATGCTATGAGGGTTCTGATGAATTCAATGCTTCCAAGTGCTGGAAGACATAAGACCAGCTCATCTAATTACTGGCAAATTTGCTGTTGTTAAAACTCCTTTAAAAAAAAAAGAAAGAAAGAAAGAAAAAGAGAGAGTGAAAGAAAAAAGAGAAGCCTCCTTTAATGAAAATTATTTTGGGATAGAATATATTGGGGGTGGGACTAGCTCGTTGGTTTTCAGTGATACTGCTGCAAACTAGCTTTGATGAGAGAACACAATGTTGACTTCCAAATGGTTCAACCCAAGACTGCAGGCATTGAGGGGGCTATACTTTAATGGTTGAAAGACATTAATAAGAGTGGAAAATTAAAAATCATAATATTGAAACAAATTCAAAATATTTATCTTTGGAACTCCTAAAATTTGATGTCTGAAAGCAAACCAGCATGAGGAAGCCTCACACTGAAAAAGTCTACAATGCTTTGGAAGACCTTTGGTATGCTGAATCCAGGGCAGCCTGTCCCTTCTGCTGCATTTGCTTCCTCTCGTGTATAAAATAAAAAGTACAAAGCCCACTGAGACTTCTAAGCTATCTTCTGAATTCTAGGTTCCATCCACAGTGGCTTTTTATATAGTAAACGAATGAAGTGATCAGTCTAGCCCCTAAATAGCTAATTTATAATAAGATTTTTTTTAGTTGCTTCCAAACTTTTCATCACCAGATAGCTTTTAGAGAGTAAGACAGCGAGACCAGACAGACAGACAGACTGACAGACAGACAGACAGACAGACACACACACACACACACACTGTGGTGGATTGACTGAGAGATGTCCTCACGGCCTCAGGCATTTGGACATTTGGTCCAGAGTTGGTGGCACCACTTGGGAACCCTTACATGGTGCCTACACAGGGAGCATCTGTGTCATGCCGGGACCTGAGGGCTCCCAGTTTCCTGCTGCTGTCACCATGCCTGCTCCTTGCTATCCTTCTCCCTTGACTTATGGACTCCTACCCTCTAGAACTGTAAGCCCCAACAAACCTTCCTTCTATAAGTTGCTTTTGATCATGGTGTTTTATCACAGCCACAGAATTGAAACTGATATACACCCTTACCTAGTCAGAGTTCTCCTAGCTCAGTCTTACCTTGTATCTCATTGCAACCTTGTGACATGAAAGGCTGGGCAGGCATGCTTCCATCTGTTTGGATAAGGTGGTTAAGAAACTTGTACCAATCTCATCACTTTATGCCCTGCTTCCTAATTTTAGGCAAGGCAAGACTGACCTAGCCATCATGCCACCCACCATTGTAATTTTAAAAAGTGGCACGCAAGAGAAAAACCCTGATGCAACGGAGCTGGGGTGGAGTTTTTTTTTTTTTTTTTTTTTTTTTTTTTTTTTCTGTTTTAATTGGGGGAAAGTGACTGGGAAACGGGGGAGGAGAGAAGGGAGACTGTGAGAACAGGAATGGCAGAAGAGAATGGGGGGAGAGACAGAAAGATGGGCAGAGAAGCAGAGAGAGAAAGAGAGAGAGAGAATGGGAGGTGGGCAGAGCCTTTTAAAAGGGGACACAGTAAATACTCGCAGATGGTGCTCTTAGTGGCTGCAGCTGAGGGTGTATCCTGCCAGAACCCCAAGGACAGGCCAGTACAGATGCCTAAATACTAACATCCACTACTTCAGACAAAAGCCTGTAGATTAAGATATTAGGCAGGGCTGTTTAGTTAGGTTAAATATCTCATATTGAGACCAAGTACGGATGGTGTTATATTATCCAATAAGATAGAGCCTATGCAGCATGTGGGAGTGACCTCGATCCTCAGTCAATACCCCTTTGCAACATGCTTAGTCAGGTTGGCTAAACTGGTTCATTTTTTCCCTTTTACCTTTTAAAAATATTGTCTCTGTGTGTGGTATATGCATGTGTGTGTGCATATGTGTGTGGGGGTGTGGGGGTGTGCATATGTGTGTGGGGGGGTGCATTCGAGTGTGGGAGTGTGGAGTACCAGACTTCATGTGTGCGAGGTATGGGGGGTGCCAAATTCAGGTGTCTTCTATCACTCTTCACCCTATTTTTTGAAACAAGGTTTCATATTGAGCCTGGCATTTATGGATTCATCAACAATAACTTGTGGCTGGAAAGATAGCTCAGCAGTTAAGAGCGCTGACTGCTCTTGTGGGAAACCCAAGTTCAATTCCCAGCATCCACACTCACAACCACTGGGAACTCCAATTCCAGGGGGCTTACTGCCATTTTCTGGGGCCCTTGGATACTACATAAATGGTGTAGTTGCATATGTGCAGGTAAAACTCTCAGACACATACAAAATTAAATCAGTCTTTACCAGGGAAGACAGACAGAAAAGCTGGCCAGTGAGTTCCTGTGATCCTTCTGTTTTGGCTACTTGGGCGCTAGGATTTCAGGTGGACACCCCCACGCCTGGCTTTTCACGCAGGTGCTTGATTTCAGGGTTTATGTGTGCATGGTAAGCCCTCCATTTACCCACTGAGCATCTTTCCAGCCGACCCCTTTCAGTTTTTATATTCTGAAAACATGCACGGTTTCATCTGAATCAGCAGAAGGTTTCTTCCTCCGGTCTTGCTCTGGATACCATGTGGCCTGTTTGGGGACTGTTCAGGCAGGCCCCCTCGCTTTCTAACAAAGGTACGGACTACAGATAAGTCATTGTGGAAGCTGCTTGTCTAGAGCCAGGGTAGGCGTTTAGGTGCTTTTGCTATCAAACCAGGGGCTTCAGGCTGGTCCCAGACCTCCCAAGGAGTGTGCCCTATGTCTTGAAAATGGCCTTGCTCTGAATCTCCTTGGATAGCAGACTGACGTGCAAATCTGTGTTCTGACTTGTCCCCATGCCTGTCGGCGTGTTTTCCTCTTGTCAGCAGCAATTGACTGGTCAGGCTCACCCCTGTACAGCAATTGTAACAGCTCATTGACAGACCAGTGACCCAGCTGGACCTGATAATGGAAAACTATTGATTTTCGTGGGTTCCACGGATCTCAGATGAACGGCCGATGTAATGTCATCAATTGTCTCAGACTCTTGATAACCCAGGGGGAAAGTTTCAGGGTTGCCTGGATTTTCTGACAATACTGCTTCAGAATTACACAGAGCGATGGGAAGAAGCAGCCCCGTTTCCTGGTTTCCTGGGTGATTTTCTCGGATGATCCCCATTAGTCCTTCAGAGCATCCATCCCAAGGTGGATCTACCTATCAGAGCATCCACCCCAAGGCTTATAAATACATTGTCCAAAGAGGGTTAGCAGTTAAGTAGTTGAACTGAGACCTTACACATCACTTAGTAGACACTTGTGGAGAGAATGGGGCAGGGGACAGTGCTTAAAACAGTTGTTTGTTTTTGGCAATGTTGTGAGTGGAACCCATTCTTACTGATCCATCTTGATGATGAACCACACAGCTATCCCTAGCTATTTGTTACAACATGGAAAAAGGGAAAAGTTGAGAGAAACCCAAACTGGATGATGTCTCCAATGGTCCTGATCTGTGAAATCATGACAGAAGTATTGCTTCTGCTTGCCTTTGCTAATTTGCTTGAAGTATAAAGGACATCTTGAAAATTGTGCAGCCCTGTGTTTAAATGCCTTGTATGGGAGATAGTAAACAGTCACTTAGATTTGATTTTCAAAACTTCCCTCGCTCATCGCTTAAAAATCATCAGACAGTGATGAGATTGGAGAGCAGTTTCAGCCACTAAGGGCACCTGTTGTTCTTGCAAAGGACCCACCAGGCATGCACAGACATACATGCAAACAAAACACTCATACACATAAAATAAATCCATCTTTAAAAAAAAAAAGTAAAACTAAAAACTCTCAAACACTGCTTTGTGCATCTGAAAGAATTTCTTTTTAAGCCAAATTAGCAATTTTTCCTAGTAGAAAAAAAAAATAGTGATGACCCCATCTTGTATGCTGAGTTCTGATGGATAAAACATTCATTAACAGCCTCTGTCAAAAGGAATGTCCTTTGAAAAGAAGAAGGAGAGGGAAAGCTATCGAACCTCCGTGTTGACCCAATGTACCGAGTTCACAGTCTACTTATTGTGAGAACATAATCATCTCACAGTCTTGATCAAATTGAGACACAGTAAGAAGACGGTTCTATAAGGGAGCCTGGTGAGCAGATTAGAGAGTGTGGAGATAACAGGCTTACCTCTCTGGCTGTGTGCTCAAAGTCTACTAGAGAGAGAAGTTGCAGTGAGGAGCCAGAAAACACATACCTCAGGGTGATGAGCCCCTGCCTGACAGGGTCTTATTCACTGGACTTTGCTGTCTTCACACTCTCCAGTAATGGTCTCTCTATGGGCTGTGATTCGCTTTGCCCCTAAAACACTACACCTGGTCTTCCAGTGCTACCAAAGCCAACATTGCTCATTGTATGTCACTTTGTGAAGACATACATGGAGGAAGCCTAAAAAGAAATGCAGGTAGACAAAACAAATCAACGCTACTTGTACTGCTAGAAACCACATAGTACTTGGCAAATTGTCCACTGCTAAGATAGAGGTTATGATGACAGTAGGTCAGAGGTCTGAGCTAGGTGTTCCAGACTCTGGGGCTCTTTGGGGCAGAACAAAGTGTAGGCAGCAGGATCAACAGCAAGGAAGACCTTATTTTCAAATTGTTGAGTTTGTTCTTTGGTAATTTCATATGCATACAAAGTGGGTCTTTTCCCCCTCTTTTTTTGTCTTAAGAGACATTTTTCAAGAAGTGCTCCTGATTTTACTCCCAACTTTATATGGCGCTGTGCCCCAAGCCTAGTCCTAATGTAGTTGCTGGCAAGAGGAAAAGATTGTAACTGACTTGCTTATTGAATGAATCTGTATGCATCCTCTGGCAGTAGACACAGCCTCCCTCCCCACCTAAAGATCAACTACCTGGAGTGCAGAGGGGTTGGGGAGGGTGTCTCTGTTAGCAAGAAAGAAAGTGGGCCATGTGAACTCAGGGCAACTGTGTGACAGTGACTCTTAGAAGTGATTCATCATCTAAGAACTTCAGGACCCCAGATGATGAGCAAGTATGGGTAACATGGAAAAGCACCAAGGCACCAGTGAACTGCTTTGAGACCTGATTGGACCTTCCATCTCTGTTAGAGATGGTGAAAGTCATATCATTGACCCAGGATAAAAGACCAGAGCTGCTCATCCAAGCCCTGTTCATCCCAGTCCACCAATATTTTTGACCAAAGAATCTTAGGAGATAACGCTGGGCACAATGTCTCACAACTCTAATCCCCACACTTGGGGGACAGAGGCAGGCAAGTATCTGAATTCAAGGTCGACTCCAGGAAAGCCAGGGCTGTGTAGAGAGACCCTGTCTCAAAAGACAAAAAACAAGTTAACAACAAAAGGATCTTATGAGAATGATGGTTGTTTCAGGATTCTGAGATTTGGAGTAGTTTAGTTATTACATACTAACAGGCATCTAAAACATACTAGAATTCAAGTCTGGGATCTGTCTTGTTTATATATAAAGGCACTAATAGGTTTGGTGTCTAAACCTTCCTAATGCTGTGACCCTGTAATGTAGTTCCTCATGTTGTGGTAGCCTCCAACCATAAAATTATTTCTGTTGCTACTTCATAACTGTAATTTTGCTACTATTATAAATCATAAGGTAAATATCTTTGTTTTTGATGGTCTTAGGCAACCCCTATAAAAGGGTCATTTGAGCCCCCCCAGGGGTCGTGACCCACAGGTTGAGAACTGCTGGTTTAAACTAAAAGACAGGGAAAGGTAGACTATACAAACAGCGGCACATGGCAAGTACAATTAGTATATTAATGTCAGACTAAAGTAAACTTTTAGACAAACACCTGAGGAAAAGAATGTTTCCATAATAATAAAAGGTGCAATTCATAAGGAAGATTTTACAACTGTGTGTCAAAATTAGTTTCAAAATAAATATTCAATAAGTGCTAAAACTAAACAGAAATATAACATTTAGATTTTAATTAGAGTTTTAACAACCTCTTACAAATAGGCCTTGCCCAAGTCATTAAGAATATAGAAAAATGGATAGCACAATCAACCCTTCTTGCCATGATTGACATTCACAGAACAACACACTTGGCATCAGAGTCTGCATTGTTTTCAAGGGCACATAAAATACTCACCACAGAAGACCATATGGTAGACCATAAACTAGGTCTCAATAAATCTGAATAGACTGAAATCATACAAAATAAGTTTCTTGAGTAAAATTAGAAATATAAGATATTGTTTAAAGGTCCCAGTATTTAGAAATTAAATGGCAAACAGCTGATCCTTTGTATTAGGGATTGTGCGTCTTGGATTCAATCAACCGAGGTTAAAACATACTTAAAGGGCATTGCACATGTGTTGAATACACACAGGGAGGGCTGGGGCATAGCCCAGTTGCTAGAGTGCTTGCCCAGCATTCATGAAGCCACAGTTTCTATCCTTAGTGCTCCATAGACTGACTATGGTGGCATGGCACATGTCTACAGTACCAGCACCTGGATCAGAGCTTGAAGCATCTTTGCCTACATAGTGAGTTTGAGGCCAGAGACCAGAGACCCATTCTCAAGCAAAGAAAAGCATACCTATGAGGTGCGTGCAAATACTACGGTGGTCTATATTTTGAGCAAATAAATGATGTAATATGACTTTCTGTTTTTAAAGGTTTATTTATGTGTTATGTTTGTATTGTGCCAGGAGCGCAGTACTTCTACAGGCCATAAGAGGGCATTGGATCCCCTGTATCATCTGGAGATAAGTGAAGTTGTGAGTCGCCTGAACTCCTGGCAAGAGCAGTGGGACTCTCAACTGCTGAGTCATCATCTCTCCAGCCCCTGTAAGGTGTTTTAACAGAATAACCTGACTGAACAGGTGGGAATAGGTAAAAAGAAAATGAGGAGGAAGAATAGCTGCTTGCCAGGTAATGCATGGTAGTGATTTTCATCAGGGGGTCAAGAGCGAAGACTGCATTTTCCCCTAGACTTTATTGAGATGTGATTCATACACAAAGCATATCCATGTTCCTGCTTCCACACCCAAGGTACAGCACGCTCAGCCACCCGAAAACGTCCTTTTGCAGTCAATGAACTCCACCCCCAGGCAATCATTGACAGGCTTTATGTCCTTAGATTTCTCTTCTCTTTTCTGTACTCTCAAATAAACTAGGACTACAGCTTATAGCTCTCTCTCTCTCTCTCTCTCTCTCTCTCTCTCTCTCTCTCTCTCTCTCTGTGTGTGTGTGTGTGTGTGTGTGTGTGTGTGTGTGTTTCTGTGCTCAGTTTGTTTGAAATTTTCCTGTTTTCTCATGCATTAGTAGTCTACTTTTTCCAAATATTAGCCCATGGTTTGTGTGAGCCACAGTTTGTTTATTCATTACTGTTAGTGGACATCTAGGTAATTTACACCTTTGAATTTCGAAGAATAAACCAACTGTATTCGTGTATACAGATATTTGTGCAAACATGTTTTGTTTCTCTTTAATGCCTATGAATGTGATTCTTATGGGATGTCACGAGTCATGGTAAGATGTTTAACTTGACAAAATGTGTGGGTTTTTCATTTTGTTTTAAGATTTATTTATTATGTATACAGTGTTCCATCTGCATGTATGCCTGCAGGCCAGACGGACGGAATCCGATCTCATTATAGATGGTTGTGAGCCACCATGTGGTTGCTGGGATTTGAGCTCAGGACTTCTGGAAGAGCAGCCAGTGCTCTTAATCTCTGAGCCATCTCTCCAGCCCTCCCTCCCCCATGACAAAATATTTTACAAAGTGGCTGTGTTATTTAACATTCTGATGTGTGTGGTTTAGGAACAGATGCCCAGGAACACTTCCCTGCCTTTTCATTGCAAGCTGGATATATGGACTCACCTTTACCTTTCATCTCTGCAATCTTTGCACACCTGGGACTGCTGCAGATAATATTTAGTCTAGACACCCCATCTGTGTTTTCAGAGGTTGCACCTAGAAATGCTATTGTGAAATTTTAACCTACAAAGTTTTGTGTGAGTTCATGCTTCCAGTTCTTTCTTTCAAGGAACTAACAAAATGTTTCCTGAGGTGCAATCTTTTTACTCCTAACAGCAATATGTGAGGTTTCCAGTTTTCCCACATCCTTGCCAACATTACCTGTTTAAACTTTTTAAATGTTTTTAATTGTGTGTGTGCATATAAGCATAACCCTCACTACACAGACAGTACTTGCCTACAGTGGGCAGTTTGGGGAAGCTGGTTCTCTCTGGCTACCATTTTGTCCTAGGAATCCAGCTCAGATGGTCAGACTTGGCAGCAAGTGCCTTTATCCCCGAACCACCTCATGATGACTTTTAATAGTTTCAATCCACTTTCTATCATGGTGTATACCTTTTCTTATATATTACTCTGATGGGAGATGTCATTCTGTATATGTTTCTCATACTGGTTAATAAATAAAGCACTGTTGGCCAATAGGAAAGGAGGATAGGAGGGACTAGGAGACAAGGAGGAAGAGGAAGTAGTGAGGAGTCAGCATGGAGAGACCGGGGAGACCAGACACCTGCCTCACTCCCCGGTAAGGAGACCACGTGGAAATACATAGAAATGGGTTAATACTTAAGACAGAGCTAGCCTATAAGAAACAAATAATGGGCCAACAGCATTATATCAAATACAGAGTCTGTGCGTTATTTGGGGCTGGCATGGCGGCGGGACAAGACCAGCAGCAGGCAGAAAAAACCATACTCGTTACATTACTCAGTTTTTGCAAGTATTTTGCTGATGCTTTCATGTGTACGTAAGAGATATTGTGGGTGCTTTTTAAAAATAATGTCTTTAGAATGAGTTATAAGGTATTTCTCCTCGTCCCGTCCTTCTCCTTATGAAGGTTGAGCATCACCATCAATTATCCTTTAAACATTTGGAAGAATTCACCAGTGAAGCCATGTGGTCCTACCTTTCCCTTTGTTGAAAACTGTTTTTATTACTAATTGTTAACATAAGCAAATATACTTAAGTTATCCAAAAGTGCAACTAGAAACAGGGCTGTAAATGTCATGGTAAATTGTTTTCAGGTATGCAAAGGGAGATAGAAGGGTTTTTAGGTAAAATTAAGGGGTGGCAGAAGCTCTCTGGAGAGGTGATCCATCCAGTCAGCATTGGTATCACAGATGACATCACTCAAGGACTGACAAGAAGATGTCCTCACAGAAGCAACTATTGTGCAAGGCTCTGCCAGTCTTGTGCCTGTTTCAGCAAGTTCCTCTCCTTATGCAGGATGAGTAGCAATGACCCTTCCCCTCATCTCTGATGGTACTGAGCCTTCTTTACTCTCTTTTATCTACAGTTTTGGCAATGTTTTAAATTTAATTTTAGGCATGTTGGTATTCTTTGAGCCATGAGTTATTAAAGTTTTCTTGATTTTCACACGTATTTATGAACTTCCCAATTTTCTTCTGACTTCTAATTTTACTGCCTTGTTGCTGAAGGACATGGTGTGTATGTTTGTTGAGGTCTGTTTTCTGACCTAACACATGGTATATCCCATCCTTTGCACTTAAGAATAATGGGTAGTCCATTGTTGAACAAAATAGCTTTTTGTCTGTTTTTTTTGTTGTTGTTTTTGTTTTGTTTTGTTTTGTTTTGTTTTTTGAGGAGTTCGCACTGTGTAGCTCTGGCTAGAACTCACTCTGTGGCTTCCAACTCACAGAGATCCAGTTGCCTCTGCTCCTGAGTTCTGGGGCTAAAGGTGTGCACCACCATGTTTAACTTTAGTGTCCTACAGACCTGTCAACCTACACCCCTTGTTGATATTTGATCTTGCTGTTTTACTTATCTTGGAATGTGAGGTACTATCAGTTTACAATCACTACTTTGAATGGTTTGTGTCTCCCTTCTATTTTATTCAGTTTCTGCTTCATGAATTTTGAGACCCTGTTCCATATGACCATATGTTGTTTATGATCATAACAACCCATATATGATGGCTTGACCTCTTCTCCTGCTTTGCCTCCATTAACAGGTTTCTGTCTTCAAGCTGAACATCTGACATTAGTGTGTGCTCCCCAGATGTGTTTCAGTTATTGTTTCCACAGTCTATTATCAGAGCATCTATGAACATGCTGTGGACAGCATACAGTTGGATCACGCTTTCCTTTTTAATCTGCTCTGTTAAAGACCTTCCTTTGGCACTTCTGATAGGGTCTGAAAGCAATATAATCTCTGTTTTGTTTACCCAAGATTGTCCTGATTCCTCCTTTTATTTATTACTTATTTGTGAGTGTATAAACTTGTGTTAGGATATGTACATCACACATGTGCAGGAGCCTACAGAAGCCAAGGGGGTGACATCTTTTGGAACTGGAGTTTAAGGTGTTTGCAAGCCATCATGTGGGTCCTTTACAAGAGCAGAAAGTGCTCTTAGTCATGGATCCATCTCTCCAGCCTAGTATCTATTTGTTTAATATATACAGGCATATATATATATATATATATATATATATATATATATGCATTTATGTATATGTACCACATGCATATTGGTGCCCAAGGAAGCCATAAAGAGGGAGTTGGATCCAATGGAATTGTAGTTATAGGCAGCTGTGAGCTGCCTGATATAAGAGCACAACTTGGAATTTTTTGAACTTTTTAGATGCAGAGGTTAAATTTTCTTATATTAGCTCTGTCTCTTCTCTCTTTCCTCCCTCCTTCTGAATTCCCATGAAGCTTTTAGTGGCATGTTCAGCCTTGTCCCTTACAAGGCTGTGAGGCTCCTTTCATTATTTTTAAAAACAAATTTTCCTCCTCAGCTCTCTCAACTGATCTATTCACTGATTCCTTTTCTACCTCAATTCTATCGTTGAGCCCTTTGGTGAAAAAAAAATTTTTTTTTTTTTTTTTTTGGCTATTGAACTATTAAAGTACAAAATTTATGTGTTTACTTTGAATTTATTCTCTTCAGTGATACACTCTGTTTCCAAGACACCATTCTTAGACCTTTAAAAAATTCTTTAGAAATGGTTACCTTCGAACATATTTAAAGTAACTGATACTGAATTTCTTTCTAGAAAGTTTAATGTTTTGGGTTCTTGTGGACATTTCCTGTTGGTAATTTAAGCAGGAGCCATGTCTTGTTTCTTTGCATGCTTTGGAAACTTGTTGCTGGGGTCTGGACAAGCCAGATAATGTGAGTCAGAGAATCTAGTCCTTTTCTTAGTCTGCTGATTATGGGAGCTGGTGCTTAGTAGGTTTCTGCACTAAGCTGTGAAGCTGCATCTCTGTTCTTGGAAATGACTATAGTCTTTAATTTAGTGGTCAGATGTTGTGGAATAATCTTCTTGTATATTGTGAAGATGTGTCTTTGCCTTCTGATTAGTTTAATAAAGAGCTAAATGGCCAATATCTAAACAGGAGTATAAATGGACTTCCAGGCACAGAGAGGACTCTGGGAAGAAGAGAGGCAGAGAAGCCAGCCAGATGCTGAACAAGTGCAACACACAGAATGAGACAGAGGAAAAAGCCAAGTGGCAGACCATAGATTAATAAAAATATGGAAGAAGCCTAACTTATAGGCTGAGCTTTCATAAATAATAAGTCTCCTTGTCAGTATTTGTGGGCTGGTGATCCAAAGATAGTCCAACAAAAAGCTTACTACAGTCAGTATTAAGATTTTCTTAAAATCTGGAACAAAAACTCGCCTGTCTTTGCTGAGGGAGCTGGGATTTATGATTGTGTTTAGTTTATGTTGAGGCACGACTTCCACACCTTCTGCCTGGAGAGCACTGGCTGCTCTTCCGGAGGACCTGATTTCAGTGATCAGCACCGCACCAGGCTGCTCACAGCTGTCTGTAACCCCAGCTCATCTAATGAAGTCAAACTTCTGGACCCCTAAGCAGACTCAGAAACGTATTCTGCTTGCTCACTTATCAATTACTTTTTCTGTTGAGGCGATAAAACACCCCGACTGGAGCAATCCAAGGGAGGAAGGGCTTTATTGGCTCTCAGTTTGAGGATGCAGCCCTTCAAGGCGAAGGAAGCCTGGAGGGCAGGGCCCCCAGCATCCGGTCACATGGCTTCCGGTCATGACCAGACCAGTCAGCTCACTCCCTTCCCACCTTAATAATAATCTAATCTAGATAACCTTGTTTCCTGGTGATCAAAGCTTGCGATGTGGACAGTGTTAACTGTCACTCACCACCTCTCATGTGCAAGGGAAAAATGAATCTTGAATTCAAGAGAAGACGAGAAGGAGCCCAGGAGAACCCAGGAACTATAATTCCCACGCATTATCATTTGGCTCTAATTTAGGACCTGGTACGTGCTGGGTTTCACAGAGGATGGGACAAGGGCTCCTGCTTCCCCTTCCTGGATGACATGTCCTGAAGTTTCCCACAGGTGTGTGATGTGAGGGAACAGAAAAGCAGTTTTAATTCTGGGGAGCTCTTTGGTGGGCTCTGCCTGGACATCCGATTCCAGTGGTAAATGCTTGCCTTGGGGCCTGACTCCCAGGCTGACATCTGTAGCACTTTTAGCGGTGGTGTGGGGGACAGTGAGTATGTTTAGGAATGTAAGTAACTCACGGGTGTGGTCGCTTTTGATGGTTTGGTATGATCCCCTTCTTCTGAATACTGACCAATCTTAGCAACTTTGAAGGATAAGACAGAATCTGCATTACTTATGATTCTGATGCTACAGCAGAAGACAACTTTTCTTTTATTATTAATTATTATTATTATTAATTTTGGGAGTTTTGGAGACAGGGTTTCTCTATGTAGTTCTGGCTGTCCTAGAACTTGCTCTGTAGACCAGGCTGGCCTCAAACTCACAGAGATTCACCTGTCTCTGCCTCCTTAGTGCTGAGCTTAAAGGTGTGTACCACCACCACCCGAAGGAATGCTTTCTAACTAGTTCTGACTCTTGGGGTGCTTGGCTCTTGGAACCTAGCAGTGTTGAGGGGAATCTGGGTTTTGGAGAGTTGATGTGAAAATGTTCAAACAGTTTAACTCTCATCCCAGCTCACAGCTACCAATTGCCAAGTAGAGCAAATGGGCGTGCAGACAGTCCCAGCCCTGACTCCAAGTGAATCAGAGGTGAGTCATTCCTAAGGCCATTCCAGTTGGCAGAGATATGTGTAGAAAACATATTGTCATTTTAAGATGCCACGTTTTAGGCTGGATTGTCACATAACACTAGATAATTGGAATAAGATGGTGGTTTTAATTTGCATTTCCCCGGTGACTGATGATACTGTTACACTATCTCACATGCCAATTGGCCTTTTAAATTTTTTCTGGTAAAGTAGCTATTCACATTTTTTTGCACATTTTAATTAAACACTTTATTTTTCAGTTAGTTGTAAGAATTCTTTATTATTCTGGATTTTTTTTTTTTTTAATATGTGACTGTCTCTAAGATGATCTGGCTTTGTCCCTCCCTACCTGCCCTTTCTCTTCCCTCATCCCTCTCCTCCTTCTTTTTGAGACAAGGTGCACTGTGTCACCTGTGCTGGCTTCACATTCCCGGTCCTCCTGGCTACACATACATTGTGCTGGGATTACAGGAGTGTTACCAAACTTGGCTTAGAGTTTTTATTTGTTTATTATCTATCCATCATCTAACATTATCTTACAAAGTAACACATTTTAAGAGTGATGTGTGTGTGTGTGTGTGGTTGTGTGTGTAGTATATGTATATGTCATTGTAGTTGATTCTTCTCTCCCTGCCCCCTTTCTTGTTTTAATCTTTCACCCCAAGCCTACCATTCTTCTTTGCCCTATTATCTTCTTACCCACTCCTTTACAATCTCTTTTTTTCCACTCACATGAGCCCTTCAAATTTCCTGGTCTGTATACCTGTTTTCTAATACCTGGATATTTAATAGTCAGATGCTGGGATCCACATATGTGAGAACATAGAGTCTTTGTATTTCTGAGCATATATTACCTTTCTTAAAATAAGATTTTCCAGTTCCACGTGTTAACCGTAGATTTTAAAAGTTTTCATTTTTCTTTACAGCTGAATAAAAAAAAATGTCATTGTATATATGTACCACATTTTTATTATCCATTCATCTCATGATGGACATCAGGCTGATTCCATTTCCCTGCTGTTATGAAAAGAGCCATGTGATGTTTAGTTTTGAAGGTTGAAACCATGTAAAAATCACTTGGGAGATCAAGTTGGCCTGTGGGCATGTCTGTGGAGGACTGTATCAATTATGTTAACCGCCCACTGTGGGTGGCTCCACTCCCTAGGCAGGGGATCCTGAATTGTGAGACCATCACACTGACCACGGCATGTACACATCGGCTTGTTCCTCATTGTGGCTGTGGGTGTGATGTCCTCTCACATTCCTGCTACTGTGAGTTCTCTATGATGTTGGACTAGAACTTGAAACTGTGAGCTTTTGGTCAAGATATCTGATCACAGAAACAGGGAATGGATTAAGGTAGGTATAGATAAACATGGACATGCAACTGTCTCTTTAATAGAATGTAGAACCCTTCTGATGTATGCCCAGGAGTCTCAGCTGAGTCATATGGCAGTTTGACTTGTTTTTCATGATTTTTGTTTTTGTTTTGTTTTATGTTTTTGGTTTTTTTTTTTTTTTTTTTTTTTTTTTTTTTTTTTTGAGAAACCTCTAGACTAATTTCCATAGATAGCACTAGTTCTCTCTCTCTCTCTCTCTCTCTCTCTCTCTCCATCTTTGCCAGCATTTGTTGTCATTTGTTTCCTTAGTGGCCATTCTTACTGGGATGAGATGGAATCTCACAGTAGTTTCAATTTGCATGTCTCTGATGAGTAAAGATGTTGAAGACTTTTAAAGAAATGTGCTGGCCATTTGTGTTCCATCTTCCCAAAATTTCAGATCTCCGACCCTCTCATTGACTGGAAGCCTTGTTTCTTTGTTGAGTTTTGCAGCTCTTTATGTATTATGGAAACTGGTCCACCTGCAGGCTGCCTGCTTATCTGTTTCTGTACAGAGGTTTTAAATTTCATATAGTCCACTTGGGGCTGCTTCCTGCGTTGGGGTTTGACTCAGGAATTCGCCTATTCATTGTGAACTGATGCTCGTGCAGGGTGAGGATATGGGTGAAACTCCGCTCTTCTACAGGAGGATGCCCAGTTTTGCCAGTAGCACTTATTGAAAAGGTCTTTCTCCACCAGTGTTGATTTCCAGTGCACTTTCTTTATGATGACTTTAGTAAGGCAGAAGTCTCAATGTTTTTATAAAGTAAATTTCACCAATTTTTTTGAGCACATACAATGCCCTGTGCACTTTCTTTTGTCTTCACAGAGGTATCTTAAATGAAGGATTTTTGTGGCTGTTGTGTAGAAATTGAAACTGGAAGTCAGAGGGATTAAACTGAAGTAAGATAACGAGCAGCACTGGGCATCAATGTTGTTCTTTTGCTGCAGCTAATGCCTATAAAACACAAACATAAGACTCAGCGCCCACGTGGAGTTTATTGAGAGAAGGGAGAGAAAGGTGGGTAGCTGGTGGCCAACCGAAAACAGGAGAGAGAGGGGCACACTTGTGCATGCATAACTGAGCCCTCTGGCAGCCAGGTAAAGCTTGAGCCACCAGGTAAGGCTGACTTAGCAATAACATGGCCATGAGTGTCCTGCCCATTGGGGGCAGGGGTAAACTGACTGCTAGTTCCTAACATTCCCACCTCTTATTGTTATTAAAAAGGTGGGGGTTGGGCATGGCAGGTTAGGGAATAAGGACCTTGAGTTCTGGAGACTACTTCCTGCTGACTTGGGGGCATAGATGGTCTTTGGAGGATCCCAGGAAGCTGGGGTGCTGCCACATCCTGGTAGCTGGTTGTTTCATAGCAGTCCTGGCAGTACGGAGCTCTGGCATCTCTTTGAGACCTGGCAAGATGTCCTGCGTGTCTGTTCTTAGGAGCAGTAGGAAGTTTCCTCCATCCGACTTCTCTCACTCCGAAGTTCGCACCTCCACCTCATGGAAGACTCGATGGTCATGGACATGAGCCCTCTTAGGCCTCAGAACTACCTTCTCGGTTGTGAACTAAGAGCTGACAATGATTATCTCTTTAAAGTGGATAATGATGAAAATGAACACCAGTTATCACTAAGAAAGGTTAGCTTAGGAGCAGGGGCAAAAGATGAATTACACATCGTAGAGGCAGAAGCAATGAACTATGAAGGCAGTCCAATTAAAGTAACACTGGCAACTTTGAAAATGTCTGTACAACCAACAGCTTCCCTTGGGGGCTTTGAAATTACACCACCTGTGGTCCTACGGTTGAGATGTAGTTCAGGGCCTGTGCACATTAGTGAACAGCACCTAGTAGCTGTGGAGGAAGATGCAGAGTCAGAAGATGAAGATGAGGAGGATGTAAAACTCTTAAGTATGTCTGGCAACTCTTAAGTATGTCTGGCAAGTGGTAACAAAATTCCCCAGAAAAAAGTAAAAATTGATGAAGATGAGGAGGAGGATGAAGATGATGATGATTTTGATGATGAATTAACTGAAGAAAAAGTTCCAGTGAAGAAATCTGTATGAGATACCCCAGCCAAAAATGCACAAAAATCCTGTCCTCAGGCTGATCTAAAACTTCTAATCTAACCAATAGCTTTCTTACAGGAACGACAGCCAAAAGTCATGGACCTAGAGACATAATTCATCAAACACTTGTACTCCTAAATAAAGGTAACATTTCTAACATGAATATGCTGCTAATGTGTCTAATATTTAGGTTTCACAAACCCAAAGGATTCTTTAGGTTCTAGGGAGCTGGAATGGATTCATCTAAACAGGTCAGATTCACTCCAAATAAATCAACTTTTTCCTGGCCATGGGACTTCCTTCCCTTGTCCCGGGACCCATTTGGGAGCCCCTTCCCCACCTCACACTTCTCCCATTAAGTACTAAGACCTAAGAGAAAAAAACCTAACCTTGTCCTCTGTTCTGCTAACATCTTGCCAGGTCTCAAAGAGATGCCAGAGCTCCGTACTGCCAGGACTGCTATGAAACAACCAGCTACCAGGATGTGGCAGCACCCCAGCTTCCTGGGATCCTCCAAAGACCATCTATGCCCCCAAGTCAGCAGGAAGTAGTCTCCAGAACTCAAGGTCCTTATTCCCTAACCTGCCATGCCCAACCCCCACCTTTTTAATAACAATAAGAGGTGGGAATGTTAGGAACTAGCAGTCAGTTTACCCCTGCCCCCAATGGGCAGGACACTCATGGCCATGTTATTGCTAAGTCAGCCTTACCTGGTGGCTCAAGCTTTACCTGGCTGCCAGAGGGCTCAGTTATGCATGCACAAGTGTGCCCCTCTCTCTCCTGTTTTCGGTTGGCCACCAGCTACCCACCTTTCTCTCCCTTCTCTCAATAAACTCCACGTGGGCGCTGAGTCTTATGTTTGTGTTTTATAGGCATTAGCTGCAGCAAAAGAACAACAATCAATCCAGGCATGCATGATGTCAGGGCTCAGATCTTCTTTTTCCTGCATTTGAACTCTGTCTCGTTAGTGATGACTCTGGGGAAGTAATGTAACCTTGATTTCTAGATCTCTTCACAAGGCATGGGCTTCAACTGGCAGCAGATGTGCAAACACGTGCAGCTTTTTACTTGAGTTCTCAGGATTTGAACTCAGGTCATCATGCTTGCAAGCACTCTTCATGACCGATCTCTCTCCCCAGGTCAGAAATGGTATAATTGTATCCAACATTCTTTTCAAACACTAAGCCCGCTTCCCTTGGGTGTTCATAATCCATCCAAAGTCACTCATTTTGTTATTTTCTATGGCCTTTTAATACTGAAAACTGGTCACATGAATGCTTAAGTCTGAACTAACAGGGGAGGCGGAGAGTGATGCAACATCAGGTACACATACATAAAAGCTGGGATCTGGTGGGTTGTGTGCTCTGATGTAGATGGACCAAACCAATAGCAAAGCAAACATGGTTGTTGTATGCATCCGAGTCAGGGAGGCAGGCTTACTGCTGAAGAGCTGGCAGGCGGATTAGCAGACCTCCGAAAGAAAGTCTGTGGAGGAGAAGTGTCAGGCTGCAGCAATCCAGGAGAGGAAGCCCTGCTTGATGCTTTCTGACACTCACTCAATGTTCACACTGGGAGAAGGAAAAGTTTACCGTTTCCATGGGTCTGAGGCATCAGGACCCTTGGCAAGGCTGTGCCTGTGTCAACAATGCACTGTCATACAGGACTTCATCCGCTCCCCATGGTAGATCAAGATGTAGAACTTTCAGCTCCGTCTTCAGCCTCATGTCTGCCTGTGTGCTACCATGCTTCCCACCATGACAACAATGGACTAGACTTCTGAAACTGTAGACCAGACCTAATTAAATGCTTTTCCTTTATAAGAGTTGCTATAGGCATGGTATCTCTTTATAGCAATAGAAATCCTAACTAAGACAGGGCTTTTGTTTTTTTTTTGTTGTTGTTGTTGGTGTGTGTGTGTGTGTGTTTTAATTTCTATACTTGCCGAAGTAACTTCTAATAGCAGTTTATGAGGGTTCTCTTATTTATTGCCAATATTGGTTATTGTTTGTTTTCTTAGTAAGCATCATTATCTCTATGGTAAAACAGAATCTCAAAGTAGTTTTGATTTGCATTTTCCTAATGACTAACAACGTTGAAGTTTTACACACACACACACACACACACACACACACACACACACAAATACACGGTGGTGGCTGGGGAGAGAAACAAGACTTTTATATGCATTTTATATATGGATATTATGTATGTGCCTGGTGCCCACAGAAGTCACAAGAGGACATTGGGTCCCCTGGAACACAAACTATGGATAAGCATGGTTAGCCACCATGAGTGTTAGGAGCCAAACTTGGGTCCTCTGCAAGAGCAGCAAGGGCTGTCAACTAAAAAGCCACCTCTCCAGCCCCTGGTGGTGGTAGTGGTGGTGGTGGTGTATTTTTTTTTTTTGTTTTGAGAGACAGGGTCTTACTGTCTCTGTAATGCTGGCTGGCCTTAGATTTACAGAGATCCATCTTCTCTGCCTCCCGTGTTCTGGCATTAAAGGCGTGCACCACTACACCTTGCTTTTCTTGTGAGCTTAATGAGACCCTTGTTCTTAAACTACCCATTTCTTCACTCACTTGTTGATGGAAGCACACAACTTACCTTCTATTTCTACATACCTTTTGGAGGCATTCTCTGGTCTTCTCATCCTGGGAGGGAGGCTAACCTTCATGAGCAGCTGCCTGGGTTTAGAGTGAGCATGGGCATGGAATGAGGTGGGGTCTGGTGCTGAATGGAAAGAAGAAAGCAAGCTCAGCACAGTATTTGCTTTCATTGCTTTCTGACTGTGGACACCATGAGACCAGCCCCCCTCAGTCCTGCTGCGATACCATTCCTGCCATGCTGAACTGAATCCTCAAACTGTAAGAAAGAATAAATCCTTCCTCCCTGAAGTTGCTCTTTTAGTCAGGGACTTTGTCAAAACAAGGAAATAATAATTAATAGACCAGTTTAACATTTTTCCATTAAGATTTTCCTTAGCTTCTTTCCCCAAGGCAGCTTAATGATTATTTCAATCTCTTTTGGGAATCATTTATATAATATCTTAGTTTCTGAAAGATCCAGCCATGTTCCAGATCACACTTGCCAAGCCTACAATGACTTTATTCACCACTCAGCCTCAAGCAGTTTAAGGAAGTGTCCTCTGTGGGCTTGGGAGATAGATCTAATGCTAGCCTGAAAGTGTGAGGAATATGGGCCCCTACAACCCACAGAAAAGTAGGGTGGCGGCGGCCACCTATGACCCCAGGACGCACAAACAGCATCCCAGGGCAAGTTGGTTGGCTAGACCACCCAGCATTGGCAAAATCCAGGTCCAGTGAGACACTGCCCCAATAAAGCAGAGAGAGAGAGATTGAAAAAGGCATTGTATACAGCAACTTGAGCCTCTGCATACACGAGAGTACGTGCACATGCACGCATGTGTGTGCATGCACACACACAGAGAGAGAGAGAGAGGGAGAGAGAGAGAGAGAGAGTACAGATGCAAAAAAAGAAAAAAAAATACCTATCTTTTGTGAAGTAAGGTAAGGAACACCCACCTTGCAGAGGGTATAAATGCTTTTTGTCCACATATACTGCCATCTGGTGGTTCTACACCCAACCATGCCTTTTCCCCTGGCCTCCATTTGTAAAACTTGGAATATGAGAAACAGAATTACTGCTCCAGATTTGGCTGTACTGCATTTGGAAAGTATATACCTACAACTACTTACTCTGGCAGTGGCCCACCTGACCATGAGTTAAAGAATGGGAGAAATTGCTTGTTGCAGAGCACCTCCAGGGAGGCATTGCCTTTGTGTGACCTAAAACTTCTTTGTGTTTGCCTGCGTGACTTCATGTAAGCAAGCAGAACACCTGCAGACCAGAATGGGGCATTGGGTCCAAGAGAAAAAAAGAGTTATGGGTGTTTGTGAGGCACTGTGTGTAAGCACTAACCTTGAGTACCCTGCAGAAGCAGGAAGCACTCTTAACTGCTGACCCTTCTCTCCAGCCCAGAAGTGGACAGAACTCTTCTTAACATTGTCCAAGCATGGAGGACACTGAGGTCGTCAATACACCTTGACACCAGCAACCTAAGAATGAATAAAATCACCCAAACCTAACACCAAAATTGTATGTGGACCAGGTTGGTAATTTTATTTGGGCAAAAATCCTTTGTTAATGAGAAAGTGAATTTCCTGTAGTCTACTGTGTGTATCTAACTCCTGTCCAGCCTAAGTCAAATACAGCTCACCAACAGGAAGACTGGTCATTTACTTAGTACATGAAAACATTTGAACACTGGTAGAATCTGTCTGGGAAACATTGCTGCTATTCATGGGACCCAGATGAGAATCCAGTACAAGTTGGCACTGGACTCGAACCTCTGTTCTCCTAAGCCTTTCTCCTGATTCTACAGTGTTACCTGAGGATTGTTATCAAAATCGGTGCATGCTGTGGCAATGTGTTACTCTCAACATTCATTATCAGTGTAGATAGATACTGTGGTGACTGTGTTCTCAGAATCCATTGACTTCCCCTCTAAAGTTCAAGGGGAGGTTTTTGCAGCCACTGAGTGGTTTTGTCAAAATACAAACAGCAAGAGTTCAAAAGTAAATGCATGTTGCCTGCTAGTTATATGTCACTTGACACAGATAGTCATTTCAAAAGAAGGGGTCTCAATTAAGAATAGTCTCCTACCAGACTAGCCTGTGGGCATGCCTGGAACACATTTTCTCAACTGACAGTATGGGTGGGTCCATCCCACAGGGGGTGGTGCCATCCTGAACTCATGGTCCCGGGGTATAGGAAAGTAGCTGAACAAGCCATGGCCTCTGCATCAGTTGTCATGACTTCCTGCTATTACTTCTCTGCTGTGAGATCAAACAAACTCTTTCTTCCCTAGTTGCTTTTCTGAAGAAAGACAATGGAAAAGATAACTGGAGAGTCCAGTTCTTACATGAACGATTTGTAGGTAGCTCAAGCCATTGGGTGTTCCAGAATTAGGGAGGTTGTAAGATTCACCTCTGCAGTCTCAAAGCTATGTGCAGGTTTAAGAAAGACAATACAGAGTAGGTTGTAAGACAACAACTAGCTTAAAATAGATAAACATTCCCAACCGGCCATTAAATGTGTTTCCAGACAGGCTTCTTATTCAGGGCAATATTCATTGGTGTGCTCAGATTTTTAAACACCAGCATTTTAAAATAAAAACAAAACATGCTGCTGGGCAGTAGTGGTGCAAAGCTTTAATGCCAGCAGAGGCAAGTGGATCTCAGTGAGTTCGAGGCCAGCCTGGACTATAGAGCGAGTTCCAAAACAGGTTCCAAAGCCACACAGAGAGAAAACCAAAAACCCAAAGCCATGCTTCCAAGCTTTTTAGTTGTTTGCTTTTCGAGATAGGGTTTCTCTGTGTAACAGTCCTGGCACTCACCTAAGTAGGCTTACTGCTCCTAAGCATCAGATATTTTGATTTGTACAGTTAAATGGTTTCATTTTCCTCCATCAGACATGGTAAGGGCTTCTTGGCTGGTATTATTACAAAGGGCACCATGAAGGATCGCCCCTCAATAGAGCTCTTAGGATTTAAAGAGCAGATCTCTCAGAGGAGTTGTGCACCTGACTTACATTTGCAGTTTTGTCACAAGGCATGAAGGACAAGTTCCCCTCAGTGTGGACAGCAGGTACTTCTCAGGTTTGATGCTGTGTGCATGTGACAAAGGGCACTGGCCAATCACAGAAGTGAAACCTCACGTGGTTTCATTTTTGTAGCCTTCAGCAAGCCACAGTGAGAATTTACACTACTGAATTTGACAAGCTCAACAAATCGGGCACCTGTAACAACAGAGCAGCAGAAGGGAAACAGACATTAAAAATTTGCTAGCACAACACCGCACAGGGCAGAAGTCTCCTGATGTTATTATTATCAAATTAGTGATTCTTTAAACAGGGTTTCTCTGTGTAGCTTTGGAGCCTGTCCTGGAACTCACTCTGTAGACCAGGCTGGCCTCAAACTCGGAGAGCCACCTGCCTCTGCCTCCTGAGTGGTGCACACCTTTAATTGCAGCCACCACCAATCCAATGAATTAGTAATTCTTAGGGTAGAAACTGGCAATAGATTGCTTGTGTGATATCCCAAAATTCTAATCTAATACACCACTAGCCTCTCTCCTTGGATCCACAACAGCAGAAACTGCCCCTCCTAGCTCTACAGTTCCAACATCCCAAGGATCCTACCCCTCTCAAAGTCACACCCCTGTGGCTGACTCTAATGCTTGCAGTCCCTGGTCCTGAAGTCCTGAAGTGGGCATTCTCTGAGTATACAGTTTAGCGGGGATGGGGGATGGGAAAGGTCCAGTAAACAAGAGTGAAATTTGTGGTTAAGTGCAGTTCTCACTCCTCATCAAAGAGGCTTTTCTGTGTAGTAGGTGGGGACCATTACAGAAAGTCAGAAATGACCATGGGGCACTCCTCACCCGGAGATACATCAACAGCACAAACCCTACACTTAAGGCTCAGGGAACATTATGGAAAAGGAGGTGGTAAGATGGTAAGAGGCAGAGGGTCAGGAAGTCTTCTGCAAGACAGTGTCCTTTATGTGACAGGAGATTTGCACCCATGAAACCTAACAACATGGCTGCCCCAAATATGACACAGTCAGTTGACATGCCAATGTGGACGGAAGAAATCTCACAAGGTGCTGCCTCTAAGGTAAGCACTATGGGCAACTAATGATTGCCTAAAGAGGGAGAATCTACTTTCTCAGGGACGAGCCCCCTACCCAGCAATCCAATGCCAAGTGGTCATCCCTAAACAGATATACAAACGAGCAGTACCGGCAGACTCAGCAGGTCATATTTAGTTACATGTGTGGGTCTATGTAACAATTATCAAAATTAAGAGGTCCTCGATTTGAGAGGGATGGGGGGGCACAGGAGGAGTTGAAAGAGGGAAAATGGTAACTCTCAAAAACAAATTCTGTTGATGCCAAGTGTTCGTGTAGCCATACTTTGCAGGAGGCAGCTGCTCAGAAACTGTGGACAGATGCCAGTGAGAACTAGATTTAATTCAAAATCTTGTCAACCAAGAAAGCCGAAGATGAAAACTGCTTCTCTCCAAAGGCAGCTTCCCGAGAGGTTAATTAGCGAAAAGCTAGTCTTCAGCTGACACTACATGCTTCCCCTTGGTGTCTGTACTATCAGTGCTACCGATTTTCATTCCCGTGTTTTAAGGGATAGATTTTAGGAGGTTCCATGGGAACTTAATTCAGTCACCAATAGTTTCCTATTCTTGGCCCAAATCCCTGATATGAAACACAACATCTAGTTCTTACTGTTTGAACTCAGTAGAACAGCTGGCCATCTCCTGCATAATGCCCTTCACGTTTGTATCTGAGTGGGGTTTGCACTCATGGCAGGAGCCTAGGAGCTAGTATTCAGCTGGCCAAGATTTATTCAAAACTGCTATTACCCAGTCTACTGCTCTTGAATTTCAAATGCATTATGAATTTTGCCCCTCACAATGGCAGTGGTCCCCATGGCCAGATGTGACAGACACAGTATGAAGATGCTCTTCTGCCATCTTCTCCATTCACTTCATCAGTTCTGTTATCTTTCCACTCTGGTTATTTGTGTTAATTCTGTTCACACAGTAGGCTAGGTGAGTTATCCATGCCTGTAGTGTCAATGCAACGCAGCTTGTGTAGGCTTTCTTCAGGATACTGTTCTGTTTATCTCACTGGTCATGAGCTCCATTGCTGCTGCTTCCTAATCAACAATTTATAGAAGTAAATGGCAGTAAACCTTTTTTGTTTTGTTTTCCCTCTTGTGACAATTTTCTTTGAGTCTGCCACAAAATGTGGTTTATATTTCCCTTTACTTCTATTAATTGCAGCTCAATTCCCAAATAAGGGTTCATTTTATTTCCCATAAAGGGTCAGCTTCATACAAACTCATACAATAAAATGATTAATCCCCCCCCCCCAGTGTGCACATACTACTACTTCTAAGGCGACTACCGTATCAGGAAGAGTGCCACAGACCTTTAAATGGCTTCCTGAGGACTAATTAGGGATCTGCAGACTAAGGGTGCTTCCTAAATAATAGACAGATAATACAGTTTCATTCCTTCCAGCAGTCTGACAAGAACAGGGCAGCCAATCATTCCACTGCTTCTGAAGTGCAGTACTTCCAAAGGAATCTGAAGGAAAGCCCCTGCAGCCTCCACCTAGGGACTGAGAGACCAGGTGCGACAGAGGACACATGAGATCAGCTGAGGTGTTTGGCAACAATCTTGGCACTGTTCTCAGGGAGTTGTCACAGTGATCCAAAGACTGAAATGGTTTTACTAAATAGTTTACTTCTTTATTTCACCTCATAAAGGACAAATTTTAAGCACATGTAAGACCAATAATTAAGACCAACTAATGTTCACAGGTCTATTAGAATGTTGGAAGACTCTTTTTCCCTCTCTTTCTTTTTTGGTCAAGTTGTCTTAATAGTTCGGGAAACAAAGTCTTGGCAACACTGGGGTGATGCACATTGCAGTGAGAGGAAAGTGCACTTATGTTTGAGCATACTTGCTACATCCCACTGGGGAACAGACCAGTTGGTGAGATGTGGTTCTTGAATCGAGGACAGATGGTGGCCGTAGTAGTCTTTTGCTAGAATACATTTCCATAGAGGATGATGTCACATTCAACTCGGTCCAGGCTGACGCTGACTGCAACTCAGTCACGGTATTTAAATCACATTAAGGCTCTCTTTTGTTTATGGCTTGCCGTGTGTAGTGTGTGTGTGTGTGCTTTGGGGGGGAGCGTCTGGCTTTTTTCTTTTTAATATCTGCCAGCCTCCATGTGGCAATTATGACATGCTACCAGCGAGGTCTTTTTTTTTTTTTTTTTCTTTTTCCCCCAAAATGAACTCTGAACCTCTTTCAGAAGTACTGTGTCCAAAAAACGTTCTTACACAAACCAATTATAACTAAACATAATTACAATTAGACCTGAGTTTAATAAAAAGATTCCTTTTCATAAGCCATTTTAAATACTTCTGATGCTGTTGCAATGGCCTCATTTTAGAGGAGGAAGGACAAGAGAGCATGCTGTGCACTCCCCAGTGGGAGAGAATCTAATGGCAGTGTGAACTTGGGGCTCTGTTTGGCTAACACAGCAATAGCACAAGCAGACACCCGAGTTAGCAATTTCCCTCTCCTGGAAGCTTTCTCCCAGCAGCTCTCATCTACAGACTTAGGATATGGTGTCATCATCAGCAGACACCCTAGTTAGCAATTTCCCTCTCCTGGAAGCTTTCTCCCAGCAGCTCTCATCTACAGACTTAGGATATGGTGTCATCATCAGCACTGCAGTCACTATCATCCCATCTTTTTACCATCAGTACACCACAGTTACATGCATTAACAGCTGCCCACTGTGACGCTACTGACTTCATAACCCTCTCCACACACAAGACAGAACCAGCCTTGACCCCCAGTATCAATGAACTTACACACTGGGAAAGAGAGACCAGCGTCCCAAAGCTGGCCTTAAACTTGTAATCGTCCTTCAGCCTCTAGTATGTCGGGATCACATGCATACAAGACCACATTCTGGTTGGGTACTTCAATCTTCATGTTTAGAGGACAGTTAACTAACATGTAGGGTAGTCCAACAAACTACAAAGAAAAATAACCTATTTGAAGCAGCCTAGAACTGGAAAAAGGTAATTAGAAAATGCCCTCAGGGGCTAAAGAGAATGCTTAGCAGTGAAGGGCATACACTGCTGACAGAGGGCTTGGGTTCCAGCCCCAGGGCCCACAAAGTGGCTCACCAACTGCCTCTAACTCAAGGTCTGGGATTGGTTCTCTTTTCTTGCCTCGCAGGCACCTACACGCATTCATACATGCACCACAGCACACAAGATACACAGGAAACATTAAAATGCCCTTAATAAAATGCTAGAAAGAAAAAACACAAACGGGAGAACAGTACACAAGTTTAAAACCCTGCATATGTGCATGTTATTTTTAAAATAGGATCTTATTTTGTTACAAAAAATTCTCTCCTGTTCCAAAAAAATTTTGAGGACTCGTATGTGTGCCTGTGCGTGTGCATGTGCAGGGGCCCGGGAGACAAGAAACTAGAGGACATCAGAGCCCTAGAAGTGGAGTTCCAGGCCACTGTGAACACCATATAGGTGCTAGGAATGTCTGGGTCCTCTTCAAGAGCAGAAAGTGCTTCTAGCATTGAGCCATCTTTCCAGCCCCTGGCTTTAAAAGCAGATGGTTCTTCTAAGTACCGAACCATCTCAAGTACAAGCAGAATCAAGAAGGGAAAGGCCTCAGTAAGATCCAGCATCCATGAGGGGAGGTCTGGTGGTACCATGTTCTCTAAGAAAGCAGGCTGAGCGAACTATGAGGAGGAAGGCAGGAAGCAGCACCCTCCATGGCCTCTGCACCAGCTTCTGCCTCCAGGGTCCTGCCCTGCTTGAGTTTCCTGCCCTGACTTCCTTCAGGGATGGACAGCAATGAGGAAGTGTGAGCTGCATAAACCCTTTCCTTCATGAGTTGCTTTTGGTCATGGTGCTTCATCATAGCAATAGAAACCCTACCTAAGGCACCCCTCAGGTAGAAATTGATCAAAAAGAAAATCAGCGCTGAAGTTACCACCTAACAAGTAAACAAAAAGACATCACAAATACATCTAAACCTGTGGTGTCGAATAGATAGATGTGCACAGGATACAACTGCCCAATCAAAAGGTTGTGAAGGGTCAAAAGTTGAGGTGATCAATAAAGTACCAATAGCAGTTTTCCTTGGGGAACCAACAAAAGTAGATTTTAAAGGAAAAAAAAGTCTAATGACCCATGATGGTAGGAGAAACGGATCACTGGTGTGCAGCAGCTCCTGGGGGAGACAGCACACCTCACCCAGCAGACTAGGGGCGGGGGTGCACACAGTCCTCACAAGCTCCCCCCCCCCCAAACCAGCTGGAGTCCTGGTTCTCTTACTTCATAGGACTCAAAGGGCAAGCAGGGCTAGCTGCCATCCGGCTAACCCTGAGCTACTCTGGAAGTCTTAGAAGAGAGGTGACCAGAAGAGTTTAAGCCTGAATTCAACCTGCCACATGTGTTTAATCTCAGTACCGGCAGAGGCAGTAGCTTCGAATTCAAGGCCAGCCTGGTCTACAGAACAAATTCCAGAAAGCCAGGGATACACAGAGAAGCCCTGTGTCATGAACAAGCAAGTGCAGAGGTGTTCTTTCTGTGCAGATCTCACTACTGTGATGGCTTCTCCCTCTCCCACTCACATCCAAGCTGAGTGAGAGACCTGCTCAGCTCACAGACTGTCAAGCCCAATGTAGCAGAGGGGAGACCCCACAAAACCCCAAGGCAGAGGCAGACCTGGCAGATATCAACTTGCCTTTTACTGGCTGCAATCACAATCAGCATCTAGGAAGGACGAAAACCTACAAGGTCAATGGAAACCAGCAGGCTACAATTTTCTAGGACCCAGACCAGTGGGTTACAGAAAAGGGAAAGGACATAAAGAATTAAATTTTAAAAATTATTAAAAATAAAGGGGCAGAAAATCTATTTAATGAAACTATAGCAGAAAAATCCCCACATATATACAGATGCAAGAGGCATTCAGAATGTTAGATATGGCCAGACAGGAGCCTCTCCACGAGGTACTACATTGAGATGTCAACCTAAAAGGCAAAACACCTCAGATAAAATCACATCTTTTACTAACAATACTACAAGCCAGGGAAACTTGGGATGGTATATTTCCACTCCTGAAAGGAAGTAACTACCAACTGAGACTGCCATATCCAGCAAAGCTATCTTTTAAAATTGACAGAGAAAAAAATCACCACAAGACAAGTACAGCATAAGGCAGGTGGCAGCCACTGAGCAACCATACAGGTGACACCCACTGGAGTACTGTATACACAGACAATAGCTGCAATCAAAGAAAGAGTTAAGTTCCACAGGAGGAATGTCTGGACAAAGGAGAACTAGAAGAAACCTATCCTTTCCAGGGCAGCAAACCAGCACTCTCCTCACACTAACAGGTGGGAGAGAGAAAAACAACCCAATTGCCCTGAAAAAACAACAAACAAAATAGTAAAATTATAAAAATCTGCAAGCATCTCTCAGCAACTATTTAAAATGTAAAATACCCAATTTATAAAGAGACACAGAGAAGTTGAGTGGATTAAAAAGTGAAAATCAATGTCCAATGAGACAGCTCTGTGGGTGGGGGCATTGGAAGCGGGCTGAGAAGTCACAACCCTGGAGAGTCCTGGCTTATATAAGCTTTCCTCTCACCATACGCACTCCGGTACACACTGTCCTTACAACAATAATGAGAAAAATACATCAAGAAAGTGAAACTTGGCTGTTGTCTACAAAAAAACAAACTGACGAATATCCAGCCTGATAATCAAAGACTTCAAAAAAAAAAAAAAAAAAAAAAAAAAAAAGGTCAGGAGAAAAGGTTAAAGGTCAATAGATATGGATACACACACACACACACCTCATTCTGAATGCTGACACTTATGTTAATGGCAATAAAACAATAGTAGTGGGTGTGGGTGGTTTGATGATATGAAAATGCCCCAAGGACTAAGAGGTGTGGTCTTGGAGGAGGTGTGACACTAGGAATGGGCTTTACGGTTTAAGTCATTGGAACCCCCTCCCACCACCACCTCACCTCACACTTTTCCCAGGTACCTCCTCAGTGTCCAGTCCAGGCTGGCTTACTGTGAAACTAGACTAGGACCTCTGTGATGCCAAAAGCCCTGAGAGTGGCCTCCGGAGACAAGAGGCACAGGAAAGCTGTTCAAGTGCCAGGTGAACCATCTCTCTGGTTCTGTCCCTCTCTCCTCTTTGTTCCCTTCTCTACCTGCCCGGCCCCCACATGTCGCTTGATCAGGGTGCAAGGCCCTGATTAGAAGCTTTCTTTCAAAGACGCCTTGGTCCTGGTGTTTTCTTCACAGCAGTGTGAGATGGAATGTCCTTCTCTATGCTGCAAATACGTTACAGAATAGAACCAGTCGGGAAATCCGAACAAAGATACAGAGAGAAAGAAGGCGGGACATGCCAGAAAAGCAAGACGAGAGGTGACAAGCCATGAGAAACTTTGTGTTGAAATATAAACTGAGAGAGACAACTACCCAATAATAAGCCTGAGCCACTGACCTCCAAGTGATTATTTTATGAGCAGTTGAGGGGATCAATGAGCAGAAGAGAAACCAGTCCAGAGGGAGCAGCAGGATAAAGAAAAACACTCAACTACAACAGTGGGTGACTTTGTTCATTGTTAGGCAGGCACATCATCCAAACTAAAAGTCAACAAAGAACCCTCAGGCTGAAAGCTCACAATGCATAAATGGTCCTAACATATCTACAGACAAGGAGTGTCTACAGGACCACATTATAGGTCACAGAACAGCAACTTAGTAAATACAGAAACCAGATTACTTCTATTTTCCTAGCAGATCATACTGGTATAGAGAAGCAGTTAATAGCAAGTGAAACCACACAAATGGCTGAGAAACTCAATATACTTCTTTAGAAAAAGACTTTATTTAAGAAATTATGTCTATATACATATGCCTTTGCTTGTGGATATGCACACAACACGAGTGCAGGTGTCTCTGGAAGACAGAAGCATGTAATCCCTTCTGAAGCTGGAGTTCAGAGTAGTTATGAGCCACCCAGTGTGGGTACCGGAAACACACACCATCCAGGCCCTTCTACCCCCAACTGACTGGTGAGTAAGTCTATGAAGTCATCAGGGAGGTTGTTTAAAAATCCCCAGAATGGAATGAAAACACACTTGCTACAACTTTTAGGCCACAGCTAGGTCAGCTCTAAGTAAAAAATTAGAACTTACAAAAAAGAAAGGGACCTAAGTAAGGATGAATTTCAGTCAAAGTCCTAGAAAACAAGAACAAGTCAAACCCCAAAGAAGCAGGTGGGCAGAAAATGAGAAAGATCAAGTCAGAAATTAATAGAGTAAAATGATAATACACAGTGTCAATCAAACAAAAGTTAACTTATTGAAAAGACAAACATCTCTCTACCTGAACTAAGAAGAGAGAATAGACACAAAATACTAAATTAAGATATAAAAATAGGCTTTTATAGCAATGCCAATGACATCCAGAGGGAAGATTATGGAAAGATTTTGAAAACTTAAAACAAGGAATGCCCCACCAGATGGTGCGCGGTTGAACTCTATAGGAAGAGCCAGCACTACCCCACTTCCCATTTTTCAGATGAGCCCACAAAAAGATAGGGAAAAACATTCTGAAAATCATTTGTTAAAGCTAGTAGTGCCCCGACACCAAAGCCAGATAAAGACCCAACAAAAATAGAGAAATGGGAATCAATTTCCCTGATGAACTTGGGTGGAAATCAACTTCCCAGACAAACATAGGTAAACATTAGTTTCCTTTCTGTTCCTGTGATTATGTGGACACCATAACTAAAAGCAGCTTGAGGAAATGAGGTTTATTTTATCTTCCAAGTCTCAGGTCACAGCTTTATCACTGAGGGAAACCACACAGGACCAGAGGGAATACTGCATCCTGGCTTGCTTCCCTGACTCATCTTCTACAGCCCAGGGACACCTGTTTAGGGATGGATAATACCACCCGCGGTGGGCAGGTTCTTGGACATTACTCAGCAATCAAGAAAATATCCCCCAGTCAAACCCACCGGCCAAGCTGATGGAGGCAATTCCCATTTCACAGGTGTGTCATGCTGACAACCAAGAATGCCACCAGAGTATGGACATTCTCAATAAACTCTGTGCAGTTTGATCTTACCCCAGATATGCATCAAGATTGGCATAACATATGCAGATCAATAAATGTTCAATACAACATATACACTCCGAGGCAGAGACCAGACAAAGTTCAAGCTCTTTTCTGATAACCCAGGACAAATGGAACAGAACAAAGGATGTTTACACAAATCCATACCCAACATTATAAATAAATACTGAAACTGAAAGGATTTCCTTTTGAATCAGGAGTGAGGCAAATATGCACATTCTCATCACTTTTACTCAATATAATGTTGAAAATCGCAGCTAGAGCAGTTAACACAAGACTGTGTGTGTGTGTGTGTGTGTGTGTGTGTGTGTGTGTGTGTGTGTGTGTGTGTGTGTGTTGTAGTGGTGGCTGTAGGATGAGAAGGCACAGCAGAGGATACTTGTTCTGGTACAGGGCAGGCCAGGCCAGGCCTCCTGAATCGTGTAAGCTTCCCCTCACTCTCCACAAGTGTGCTGTCCCCCTGCTCACAAAAAAAAAAAAAAAAAAAAAGTGAATACATGGGTTTTTGTTTTTAAGTAAATAATGAAAAATGAATAGAGTAATTAAAGGGGAAAACATCTGTGTATCATTACTTGCCAATGGGAAGGTCTTTGGTTTAATTCTGAAATATGTGGATATACTAATTCCATCTACACCCCTACATCTGGATAGCTGCCATGATTAAAAAAAAAGAAAGAAAACAAATCAAATCTAAGAGTCTCTAAAAACCACAGATCTTCTCATTTTTCCTGTCATTTCCCCCCTAAATTTATGAGTTCTACTTTGTTAGCACATGACTCAATTTCAAAAATTATATTGAGCCAGGCTCAGTGCCACACTGGTGTAGTCCCAGCTAGGCCAGAGGCTGAGATGGGAGGGTTCTGAGTTCAAGGCCAGCCCAGGGAAATCAGTGAGATTTTTCTCCATCAAGCAAGCAGGCAATAGGACACACACAGATTCAAATCTACTTATGGAAATTCAATAAAACATCTTTAGTAAGAGTTTATCAATATCAACAAAGTTTGGTATATTTTCAATCAAAAGTAAAGAAATGTGATGTGATTCTACACATTATATGGCCCAAATTAAAAGGTTAATAACCATAGCAGGCAAAATTATTTTTTCACATGGAACATTGACCAATGTAGTGTTTCTAGAAAAGCAAAGTAACTTGGTAAATATAAACAACCCAAATACATGAAACAACTTCATGGACTATTTCCCATGATAAAAATAAGAAATGCTTCATGTTAGAGGCATCATAATTCTTGAAGTCTTTTTATTCAGCAATTTCTGGTAAGGATATACCATAGGAAAAGTAATTTCACTGGCAGTGAGGTATGTATATACTCTCCCAAAATACTCCCCAGCTTTAACCGTTCTTTAACTTTATTTATGAATGAAGGAAAGTATCAATGCATATCCTTGCTTCACCTTTATCATCAACTACACAAAACGGCATGGAATGGGTGCTTGCACATAAGCTGCCGTTTGTAAAGGATGCTGATTCCAGGTTCAAGGAACTACGTTGCTTTTGGAAAGAGTTTAATGGAGTCATCACAACTCATCATGACCAAGACACCTGCACCATTACTTTCCATTCCTCACAGCACATTTATTTCAGTAATTCCATTATGTGGGTTCTTAGCATGAGCATAGTGTTACACAATTTTCATATATATAATCACATCCAAAACAAGTTCTAGCATTGAAATTGTAAACATTCTCATCATATGTAGAAATAGTTTGTGTATTAATAATAGTTTTGTTAACTGATCAAATTTGGAAGATAATATAAATGAGAAAGTCTATTCTAAATTGTGTAGTGAGCCTTGTTTATTAATTACATTTCTACAATGTTAAATAAAGAGACAACCCTGTCCTGTAAGCATGTCAAACTGTACGTAAAACATTACAAAGAAACAAATCTGTTAACAAAAGTATGTCTTGCAATAAAGAACATTAGATTTTAAATCTATTATGATACAAAAATGGAAGGGTAAGTAGCATCTTCGTGGACTAAGTAGGAGGTAGCGTGGATGCACCACTTCATTGTCTGAGAAATGCAACTGGGGTAGAGAGTACTTCCTCACCACAAGTAATTTCCAGGACTATGTACACATTTCTTTTAGAAATACTTGTTTAAACAAATCTCCCTCCAACTTTTTAGTATAAAAACAAAACAAACAAACAAAAAAGTTCTGTGTGATTTTAAAAAAAAAAAAAAAAAACACTTCTAGATAGATAGTACTCTGCCCTATTTGGGTGAACAGTCTCAAACTATGAAGTACATGATATTTAATGCCCTAAGTTGAGTAAATTTAGTTAGCAGTTCCTGGTATTATACAAAACACTAAATACATATCAACAAAATATAATATCTTAGTTTTCTATGTGAGTGCGGGAAGAAACAGTCTTGATTCCGGTAACAACACTGCAGAGAACATCATCTTTCAGCGAGTCTGTAAAACCATGTGCAACACTTACAGATGGCTCTCAGATGTAAGACCTTTAATTGAGGAAACTCAGCCAACGAAACTCAGCAAACCTTGAAAACGCATCTCCACCCTATATAAAATATATGGACTACTTACTGTCGTAAGTGTTCAGTTTGCTCTGATGCCACTTAACTCACGCTCCCCCATATTTCCTACTTTAGTATTTATAAATGGATGTGGCTTACAAAAACAAACAAAAAAGGCAAGAATTTTACATTTACATCCAATTAAATCTGCATTTAAAAGGACTCCTGGTTCTATGAAGCTGCTTCCGCCATTAGTAAAGAAAATGAAGTTTCTGTAATAGAGGCAGGCTTTTTAAGTAGTGATGTGACTTCCACCATGCCAGCTCCAGTCCGTGGAAGATTAGCGTTTACAATGTGTCGCTGTAAGTGCTTAATCCAGTCTTCCTGAACAGACAATGGTCCCCGAAAGACTAGGCCACAAAACCTATAAGAGAAGAAGTAGATAATAGTAGTTCTCTTTAAGGTAATTCTATTTAAAGCTTCTTCAGATAAAGCCCATAATCTAAGAACAAATCTCATCGTACACAACATAGAGCACTTGTCTAACAAATCAGTGTTTCTCAACCTATGGGCCACCACCCCTTTACAGTCAAACAACCCTTTCACAGGGGTCACCTAAGACCACCCTGCATATCAGTTATTTATATTACAATTAATAACAGTAGCAAAATTACAGTTATGAGGTAGCAATGAAAGTAACTGTACGGGGGGAAGCACAACATGAGGAACTGTGTTAAAGGGTCACAGAATTGGGAAGGTTGAGAAGCACTGGTTTAAATTAAGTTGAATCAATTTATACCTTTATTAACAGATTTAGTAAATGCCTTTAATTTCTGTAGAGGTTATAATATTATCTGAGTTAAAATTAACTAAATACGATTCTTTAAAAAGAAAAAAAAAACAAGATCAATGTGCATAGACATTTTGCCTGCCTCTATGTGTGCACAACATGCATATGCTGGTGTCTTTAGAGGCCAGAAAAGGGTGTAGGAACCCAAGACTGGAAGTTGCAAGCCATCATATGGGCACTGGGAATCAAGCATGGGTCCTCTAGGAGAGCAGCCAGTGCTCTTAGCTGCTGAGCCATCTCTCCTGCCCCACTAAATACTTTATAACACCTAAATTCATACACAGGAATTATTCCAAAGTGTGTATCTCTCAAGAGACTTCTCCATTCAGAAGTACAATGTGTGTATGCATATATCTGTGAGGGTTCATGGAAGGAGGTGAGTTACAGAGGGAAAGAAAATATTATCAATAAGCAGGAACTTAAAGACAGTAGAAACAATCCAAACTAAATCAATCAAGTACATAAAGCACATTTAATTTACCACATCTATAAATTATAGTGTAATACAGGCATTTGGGCTGATACACAAACCCAATCTTACTAATTGTTGAAGCAAACCTTAAGTATATGATGAATTAAGATTCTAAGCTGTCTCTGCAAAATCGTTTATAACTTTATTGTTGAGCATGCCACAAAATAAAAATGCCAACTAAAATAGCTACTGTGTCTCAAAGGAAACCGAAGAAGGGGACGTGATGTTTTGGCAACAGAGGCATATACCTGCATCGGAGAATGTAAACCTCGTCAGCACCATGAGGTAATGTTAACATTTTCTTCTTGCTTCCAGATCTTGACCTTGATTTCTTTTGCTTACAATCTAAGGCTAAAAAGGAAGACAGAGACTTAGCACTCCCCATATACTTAAAGCATATCTACACACGAGAGGTCACGCCATCTAAAGTACATCAGACAAGTCTGTGTCCAGCTCCCAGTAACAGGACATGCATGGACTCCCAGTGGCTCACTCCTACAGCAGCTCATAGCTGCATATTCGCTCTGTGTCACCTTTTTCATATAAGGGTCTCCACTCATGCAGAATGGAGAAAATGTGGCTAAAGAACCAGGAGCTTGGTTGGTCAATAATTACAATAATGGGAATCTTTACTTTTGATCACCCATAATTTTAAACATCTTATTTCCATGAGAATCACAACTTTTTAATGTCACTCAATTAAATTTGCATTTGATTACTACCCCATTAAATAAGCCTAGCGAACAGAGCAATGGAATATCAACAATGCAAGACAAAGCTCCACAAAAAGCCAATTTCCGCTGATACTCAAACATAGCTCAGTTTTCTTTTTTTGGTATGGCTTCTAGATTTTTTTTTTTTTTTATTTTATATAACCAAGCTCAGTTTTCATTTTTAAACTCAACCCATATTACATATACAATCATGCAAACATGTGAGTTTTATTAGAAAATAACTATGAATCTGTATTATTTAAGTTCACAACTGGATCCAGTGTTTGATGCCAACTACTCTTTACAGTTTTTCATTCTACATTTTCTCCTGTAGTTTATTTTTAAAATGTGATTTAAAAACAAATACATTTTTTTTAAAAGGGTAGACCAATGAATCAATGAAAGAAAAGATTTTCATTAGTTGAACAGTCCTTGGGCAGAGTCACAGCGTTGCTTTGGACAAAGGGGTGGCAATAAGTGCAGGTGCTGCTTGCCAGGCAGTAGGAAGAGGAAGAGTTCACCTCTAGGGATCTAGGCTGAGGGATCCAAACCTCACAGATGAACCAGTCAAATGTCCTTCTCCAATCGTCCACAAAACCCTAAGTAAGAGAACAGGGCAGGCTGCCCAAGGAACCCATGAAGTGTGCTGTTCCACGAGAATAGGCATTGCTGTCACGAAGCTAGAGGCCACAGCTCCTCACAGCAGCTGAGTGGCAAGGCCACAGAAATGCACACAGCAAACTAAAAACCATGGGAACCTAAAAGCTCAGTCACTGTTTCCAACTTTTTGTCACTTGTCTATTTGATTCATAGTTTTTTGTTTGTTTGTTTCCCTATTTATTATTAAACAACAGACCACTAAGCAAGGACCTATTAGAAGTCAGGCATTGAAGAATTGCTAATCCAAAGCTAAGTGACCCAGCTCCAGAAAATGCTTTTCAGGTTCTCATTAGTTACTTCAGTCAAGAACCTGGTGCACAGCTGGGATTCAACAAATGCTTCTGGAGCAAAAATAAAGCAAAACCTAATAATTTAACCATTTGGCATTCAGATGATGTGTGAAAGGAAATCTGTTCTACCACAATGCAGTATGGGTAACATTCCATTTGCTTAGATACACTGTTGCAACCACAGGTTCTGCATTATTTTGGGATGTTCACAGAGCAGTCTAAGGTAAGTGGAGAAACTAGGTTCTTCATCATAATTAGTACAAATGAGCCAAACACCATATACTTCTTTTCCCTGGCTGCTGCAGTGAACAATCTAGAATTAAGTGACATAAGTGATCTGCACTCTGGAAGTAGAGTTCAGAGAACTATGAGGCATGTAATGTCTGCCTCTGTAATGTAGGACACTGCAAGGTTTAGCATTAAAATTATAGTGACAATCTTTCTTTGAAGAGCTGACTGGTTGTCAATCTTGCCACACTATATTCAAAAATCCTTGTAGAATGCACAGATTACTGTAGGATACAAATAGAATGCAATAATGACCCTTACAAACCATCTTCAGAGTGCTACTGTTAGCAAATGGTCAAAAGGAGGTCAAGCAATGTGGTATACACTACCAAACCCAGTTACGCAGACATGCTGTGGTACCTGGAAAAAGCAACTGAACAGCCTGAATTTGTAAGATCCGAATATTTTACTTAAAAGAAGAACAGTATTTTCTGAATGTTGATGCTGTACAGATTCTAGAAGTTGTTTTATGAATGGAATCATGTAAAATTGTAAATGAAGCCATCAAAATGTCAGCATTAATATTTGGAGGTGGCATGACATCAGAAAGCAGTGTGAGTTCTGGTAATTGGGTTTCCAAGTCAGGTTATCCAAGTTCTTCATTAAGAACCCTTACAAGTTTATTCCTAAGATTAAGGTATTTCAAATCTCACAACCCTGACAATAAAACCTGCAAATCTAAATGTCTTAACAGCTCCATTATTTTAAAATTCCTTGGTTTCCAGAACACTGCTTAGTAATTCAAATGAACACAGTGAGTAACAAGTTTTGTTTTGCTTTTAATACTGGCAATCCAAGCCACCCCTGTAACGCGGTCCACATACTTGGAAAAAGTAAATAGATAAAAAAACAAACCTGAGTAACAGAAACATGTACAAGAAAGACATTTGTATGGCAACTGCCGCCTCAGAGATAACTTACACAAAATGTTCCATGGAGTGCACAGGACAATGTACAAACATGTCTGTCTCAGAAGTATTCCAGATCAACCAATGTTCAATATTCTAGGCCTAACACGGAATCTTAGTTCCCTTGTTTCTGTCTCTGTAACTATACTGCGGAGGAGGAAAGAAGCCAAGTGACTCATATCCTCACACATCTGGCTCCTCCCCCCCCCCAAAAAAAAAATGGAGGGAACCAGAATCATCCAGAAGATTGGTTAGAAATCTTTTAAACTCAGGTTACCTGAGTTTAGGGAAAAGACTTCACCTGATACTGTAAAATTACTTACAAAGACAATGAATTGAGCTGCAAGGTCACACACAAAGGTTTGACAATCTAACTTTTAGTAAAACAGCTGTTGTTTTACTAAATGTGAAAAAAACTCAAAAGACCCCCACAATGTTATGCTATGAAACAGTCCAAAGCACTAGCCAGGTGACAAGCAAGCAAGCCATTAGGTGACACACATACCCAAAGACAAGCCTGTTTTCTGAAAAATCATTTCACTTTGTATGCAGTGACATAATTATATAAACCCTCGCTCTTTCCATTGTTCTGCTCAGTGTATAGTATACAATTATCGTTTCTGAGAAAGTTTATTCTTTTCTTCATTACACAAATGACTTCAATGGGTGAGAATTCATTTGGTATTGGCTGAAGCTTCTGTGGTCAAGTACTAAGTACACCATGACTAGATTAACAATTACCACTAACATTTTTAATTGCTCTAAATCACTCCTGCCCAATTATGTAAGAGCTCTACTTCCTCTTTAATTGACTGCTGGTATATATCTACATTTCTCAGTGTGTGGTCTGCTACTGTAACAAGAGTCCTACAGACTGGGCGGATGGAGATAACAGAAGTGCATTGGTTCACAGTCCTAGAGGCGCCCACATCTGGTAAGGGTCTTCTTGCTCAGCAATAACATGGCAGGAAAATGGCTATGTGCACAGAAAATTGAGCACATTGGGCAAACTCGTTATGTTTTTTAATCATTGCTGTGCTAACTCATCCATTTCTAAAATAAAAGCATCAATCCATTAGTAAGGACAGAACACTGTGGCTTCTAATCTCTTAAGACTCTAGTCTTTAACAATAAAATAGACATTCTCATTTCAAAAGACAAGAACAAAGAAGAAACTTGTCCTGTATTAAGTAAAAAGCTAGTAAGAAAAACATTAGACCTTACAGCTCCAGAATGACCTTTCTCCATGTGCCTCCTGAACACAATGGAGAGTGTCGGCAGCCCTGCGACTAAGGTTTACTTGACTCTGGGCAGACTTCCGCTGGTAGGTGCCAGTCCCGTGCCTGTAGCTGTCCCAGGCTCATCTTACATGCTGGTGCGCCCACACATGCGGCATCTTAGATTCTGACTATAACAGCCCTGCACGCACGCACCCACTCACGCACACCCCAGTGTAGGTTTTCCACAGCAGTTTGGTTCTGACTCCCATTTTGACTGGGTGCTGCCCCCACGGAAGCAATGCTCCAACAGCTGTCATATTCTTGGGGGCTTGAAGATTTAATACCACTTGGAAACAGCAAGCTTCCTTTTCCCACTTGCATCTTCCAGAGTGGTGGGCCTACTGGGTCACATGGGACACTTCAGCCAAAGCTGCCACGGGCTCAGACTTTCCATTACTACAAAAGAACAGCATCAGGCCTCTTCATAGCTAAAACTCTTTAGCAAAGGGTCTCTTGACACATTCAGGACTCTCTCCAGCAACACTCCCTTACTCTGTACATGACCCGGTGTGACTCACTAGTCACTATGCTGCCTCACTCTCACTGTAATTAAAAGAAGCTGCAGCGTTAGTTGGTAGTTGTCCTCTCACAGCTGATGACAGCTAAGGTGGACACTCAGCTGCCTAATGCTCTGTTGTCAGGAAATGTTAGGCACCAGATAGCCTACTCCTTCCTTCTGTGTTCCACACGATTCTGCCCAATTCTTCACAACAATCTAAGAAGGGTGGTCTTTACACTTCAGTTTCCAATACCATGTTCCTCATTTTGGTCTCAAGAGTTCAATGTCTATATTTCTGCCAATATTCCAATCACAGCACTTCAGGAATCTACAGCTTTCTTCTGACCCCGCACCTGAATCGCTCAAGGCTTGGTACACAGCAGGGCAAGAGTTTCTGCAGCATGCTCTCCTAACGCTCGCCCAAAGCTTCCAGTCTCCACCCATCATGTAGCTCCAAAGGAGTCTGCACATCCTAGGCATTTCTAACAACAGTCCTACTTCTTGGCAACAACATAACTTTCCAAACACACACACTCAGGATTGTGGAAGGTGCTGTCCATGGAGGCCTGGTGAGGGGCCACTCTTCCCAGACAACCCAGAGAAACCCAGCTCTTTAGCAGCTAACCTCCTCCTCCATTAATAAAGACCCGAAGGCCTCTTAAAGCTCCACCTCTTAGTATGGTTACAATGAAATTAAATTTCAGCCCAAGCTTTAGAGCAGAATCTTCAAAGGGCACAGCCCTGGGTTGTGGGATGCATAACGGTCACATTATATAGACACCAAATAGAAGCATATTACAGCCCCGCTAGAAAAAGAAAATATCTTTTCTATGAGGTGAGCATGTTCAAATTTGAAAAGCAAAAGCAACTTCAGGTTTATTTGTAAAACCCAGCAGGGATTAAATTATCACAAGCAGGTGAACTACCATTCTGGCACCATTAAAAAGCTGGTGAGAAGGGTGGCAGTGGCAGCTGTGAGGTGGGGAAAGGATAAATGTCCCAAGGTGTATTTAAGTGTGAGTCTGATAAACTCAATTCTAACTGCTGCCACCAATCCTCCAATGTTCATGACTCAAGCATGTAAAAGTGTGCAAATGAGCATTTCATCTCTGTCAGTTTCAACAGAAAAAGAACTAGGTTTGGAGAGTGTTTTTAAAGAAAAAATTGCTGGCACAAAGCAGGAATTAAGGGAAGCAGGGATATTTTATTTTAAAGACTAACATACTTTTTTCACTTAAGCTTTCCATCTGCATAGAGTCCAAAAGACAAACTTCATAGATTCGCAGAAGTGTAGGGCACCACACTTGGGCTTACGCTCTGCTACTACAGTCTTGAAATTGTTAAAGAGTTTTCAAACAAATTAATATTTCAAACATATTAATTTTGCACAAGACCATACAAACGCATTCAGGGCCATCTCCTGAGTACCTAGTACCATAATGGTACAGTGACTATGAAAACTGTGACTATCAAAGAGTAATTGACCCCACATCAAAATAAACTATCAGGGAGGGGCAAATGTCCATAGAACTATTTTGATATTTCACCTGGAAGAGGATGATATGCAAACAATTTGGAAAGCAGCCTTTTATTTACACTTGAAGTCTATGTGGGGGGCAGAGCATAATTTGTGAATGCCCCCACTGTTTTAACACACAAATATATCCAGATATAGGAGGAATAATTAGATATAAATGATAGTAAGACAGCAAATGTTACTTCATTGTGTTGACAAGGAAAAAAAGTTAAAACTGTCTTTCCAAGGTGAGTTGGGGCTCCATGCTGTTTTATTTACCAAAGCAAGTGTTTGCCAAGAACAATCACTTCTCTTAGACTAAGACACACATAAAACACAGAATAAACATTAAAGTACACAGTCATGAATCTGCACATCACCTTTTAAAAAAGAATTACTTAAGCATTTCAATAGAACTCCTGCCCTCTACAAGCTTCTGTATTTCTGATACACCATCTTAGGAATAATTAATGAATAATTAAACAAATATACAGCAAGAAAGTCAAATTACCTTCCATATATATTCACATTCAACTTCCAACAAGACAGATAAATCTAAATGTCACACTTTTATGGTCTCAATGAATTTGATTAAGCTTTTAATCATTTTTTAAGACTTTACATATTCCAACAAAGTCCAAAACTAAAAGCAGATATAGCAGATATGGTATTCATCAAGTTATTTTCTTTTGGGGGCATCTTCTAGTGAAGCCTGTGTGTGAGTGTGTGTGTGTGTTGTGTGTTACATATACATATAACAATGGATAGCAAGAATTAACATCATTCCTCACATAAAACATGGAAATTGCTACTTTTGCACTTGTGAGTGAGGAATGAAATCCCCAACAAGCCTAACCTCCTCTTGGCCTAACCTCAAAAGATGTAGCTGGGGTGCATTTGTATTAGACCTGTCTTAGGCTGTCTACTGATTTGATAAAACACCAAGACCAAAAGCAGCTTGGGGAGGAAAGGGTTTTTTAATCTTCCAACTGTCAGGTCATCCCTGAAGGAATTTGGGGCAGGAACTTTGCTCCTCATAGCTTCTTCAGCCTGCTTTCCTTTCTTATACCATCAAGGATCATGGGCCCAAGAGTAGCAATGCCATGAGCCCCTCCTACAACAATCATTTATCAAAAAAGTACCCCACAGGCCAATCAAGTGAGGGCATTTTCTCAAGTGAGGATTCCTCTTCTCAAGTGGCCGTAACTTGTCTCAGGCTCACAGAAAAAAAAAAAAAAAAAACACTAGCCAGGATAATATCCATAAAGTCAACTACAGCAAAACACCTACCCACATTTAGTTCTGACTAACATATGTTGTAACCAACCGTACCACAGTCCAAATCATAACAACTCTCAAGAACTCATAAGATGAAAAACCACAGCAAGCTTATAGAAGGCAACTGAAGACATTTTGGACACATCAATAAATTAATGACATAAAAAGCAAATCCTAGAAAATTAACAAGTAATAAAACGAGAAGTGATACTACAGAGACAAGACTGGAGACAGACGGGTGGGGATGGACCGCAATCAAAGAAAACTAAACTTTGTGGCCGATGGCAAACACAAACAGGCATAACAAGGTGAAGCACTTTGTCTGCAGTGGTGTTTCCTGGACAGCTAGGTGAGGAGGGACCAAGGGTAGAGGGTCTGTGGTTATTTATAGACACCCTGCCCTCAAGCCATCTGCCCCTGGCCTCGTTTTGTTTCATTTGTATCATTAGAAATGCATCTTAAAATGCATTTCTCCTCCTCCTAGCCAAATCTTTTATTTAAAATTTCCAAAGCATCACATAAATCCCCTTAAAAAGAATCAAAAAGAGATTTTTGAACCCAGCCTTTAACCCTTGTACTCAGGAGGCAGAGGTAGGCAGATCTCAGCTACACAATGAGAGCAAGAACTACATAACAGAGACCCAGCCTCAAAACACATAAAAAAGGGACTTCCGCTTCCTTACAATGTCAGTGCCAGCATTAATTACCTTCCTATGTATTCTACTTGACTTATCTCAGCCATCTAATTCTTTACCTCCTGCCCCCGGGGAATTTTTAATAAACATTTCACGTTTCCCCACATTATTCCTTCTTCTTCTAAGTATGGTTCCTTTCTTTTCCAGGCCCTGACTTTCCATTTCAACCAGTGTGAGGCTCAAACCAATGACACATGCTGAGATCTGAGGGGTATAGCTCCTTTTTGGTACAACTTGTTTTTAACATGCAAAAAACACTGGATTCAAATTCCTGCATCTAATGAGTCAATGATGACAACAAAAAGCTCAAACACACCCTTATCATGGAATAATAAGGATGGGGAAAAACAGGCTGAATAGATGTTTATTCAGGGAGAAATAACTTAGAGACAGATGAAGGCCACCAGGTTCCTGTCCCAAGGTTGCCTCCGGATGCTCTCTGTCTCCATCCAGCAAGTGAGAGAGCATTCTGGAGTCCCCTACCTCGGACCTAGTTCCCCGAGGTCACATCCATACTTGTCCCCATCCCCAATGGGCATGGTCAGTGCAACAGGTGCGGACAGAGTGAATTATCTCCCTACACACCCTGGAAGAACATCACCGGTCCTAGTCTAGGCTTACTATGCTTTCTTCCTGCCACACTCACTTGATATTTCACACAGCTCATCCATGGCTCTTGTCCATCTGTCTTAATATCAGTTATGCTTAGATGGGTTTCTACTATAAGTAAAATCCAATCTCTTAGCACAATGATGGGACCACAGCAGGAGTTGAAGGAATGCTGGCCGAACCACAGTGACTAATCAGCCAACCATCTTTGGGTTAGTGGGCAAAAAACCTACACCTTTCTCTGCACAATAAAATAGTTACCAGTCCCTTTATAGGTTATTCTAAATGGGTTTAGGGTTAGTTACATTTACTCATCTGTTTCACAAGGCAAAAATAACATCCAAATAGTTAGGGGAAAGAAGTCAAATTTGGCAATAAGAACTAATCTTAGAAAACGTACCCACCAGAATGATTCCCTTTCTTACCAAATTTGAACAAATAATGCATTACTGCAACATAAGCACAGGTATATGTCCTTATTCCTTATACCTGAGACAAGTTAGGGCTAAAGAAATATGGTCACTGTCTCATGGACAGCTTTTAAATCCTTTTTCTTTTCTTTTTTCTCTCTCTCTTTTTTATACATGAGTACTTATACATGCCCATTTGTGTGCAGGTATTTAACATCAAAAGAGCTGGAATAGAAGCAGTGGAAGCCAGTCCCCCTCCATTCTTAGGTCTGCTCAAAAGGTGACATAAGATAAGAAACCACTAGAACTCTGGACCCCATGGCACCAAATTGAGCACTACTCTGGAAAGCTCTAATTTTGAGGGTTACTGTTGCCTACAACCCTCACTTAAACTCTCTTATAACAGATATGTCTTCTTCATCTCAAAGCCAATCCAGTACAGACAATTATCAAGGTATCTGGCTTTGAGTTTCAATAGTTTTAAGAGCAACATTCTGCTTATATTCTATGGGACTGAACCACGAGTAATAATAGAATATCACACTGTAGTAATAGAAGACACTATGAATGCACAAATACTTCACCTGACACACAATGGGAAGCTTCTGCCATGTCACAGTGGAAAGCACCCCTCTAGCATTTTTGTAGCGCAGGAGTGACATTCCTAATGGTTTACAAACCTACTCAGCACTTGGCTGAGTTCATCAGCAGCACTTGTAGGAGTACGGTATCATTAAAGCTGAAAACAGGTAAAATGCCCATTAGTAAGATCCAACCTACAATTACACTTTAAACATTGATTTGAAAAGCAGGCATAATGTACTAATATTGGTTCTGTGAAAGGACTAACATTTGAAACCTTTTCCTCATTTCTTTAATTATGGTGGGCTGGTCACTTTAGATAATTAGTGTATATTCTAAAGTGTTTTGGAAACGTGCTCTTCAGACAGACAAATAACATCATTCCCCAATGTACTTTGGAATAAAAACTATTTTCCCCTATTCATTTTAAATAACTAGAAATTCCAAAGGTCGTTATTAACTTCAAAAAACAGCTGGTAGACAAAAACAAGTAGGTTGAGAAAAATAATTCTGTTGCTGCCACAGAAGTGTTAGGATTTCTAAGACAGTCTAGTGTCAATAGTTCCAGTCTATACCACTGCCTAAAGAGAAAGGGACTTCAGGCAGAGTATTCAATATGTGGGTAGCAGCTTTTCAATGGGGAGTAAGCCAACTTACTGAGCCATAATAAGCATTAACTTGTAACGAGAAAGACTAAAACAAAAACACTAGAGTGTATCAGATGAATAAATGGACAGGGAGGGTATGCAGGTATAAATGTGAATTTACATGTGGGGGTCAAGATGTTAGAATGAAGAACCACATTACAAGTATTTGAATAGTTAGCAAATTGACAGTTTAGGAAGCAGAGTACAGGTCTGAGGTTAGAAGGAACATTTATATCTCTGGAATTCCACTGGATTGCACACAAGACACTAGGAGCTAATGCTTCTAAATAGGCAGCTTATCACATTCAGTCTTGAGAATGTGTAAGGTGTGTGTGTGTGTGTGTGTGTGTGTGTGTGTGTGTATACTGTGTGCACCTGGTTGTGCTGATACGGGGATGTTTTTCTTAAAGTACTTCTTCCTTTTATTTACTTGTTTTTGAGACGGTCTCAGTGTCAACTGGACAGGATGGCCACTGTTTCTCCACATCCAGCTATTTACATGGATGCCTAGAATCCAATCTCTGATCCTTGCAGATTTCAGAGAGCATTTGAACCACTGAGCCACCTTTCCAGACCCCATTTAAGCTTTGTATTTGAAACTGGATTATACAAATAAAAATCTACATAAACAAAAACTGAACAAGGAGCACACATACTTGAGTCTTATAGAGGCTTCATTCCAACTATTTTCTTTTTCATTGTTCCATTTTGTGATGTACTTGTATGAATGTGTGGTTTATAAGTGAGTACTCACCATGTGAACGCCTGCCCTCCCTCCCCTCCCTCTCTCAGTATCTAGTGTTCTCTCTCTCTTTCTATATATTTATATATCTTTTACAAAGCTAAGCTTGTTACTGATATGAACTAAGGAACCCTTATAATAACCTAGAACTGCCAGGACTGTGTTACAAGCCCTGGGAAAGGAACGGGCATGTGGCACTCACAGATATTAACTGGATTCTCTATCTTGGAAACAAAAACATTAATAAAGCTGAATAGACACTTAGTTGGCATGAAAAAGCAGGAAAGGTGTGTGTGCATGTGTGTCTGTAAGTATGTGTGTCTGTGTATGTGTGTCTATGTGTGTGTGTGTGAGAGAGAGGGTATGTGTGTGTACACAGCTTTATGGAGCACAGGAACTTTAGATTGAGACAAACTGGTATTAGGTATGGAAAGTGCCACGTTAAACTTTCTTCACACTTGTGTTCTTCCTTCTTTATTCCTAGAAATGCCAAGTAAATACTTGACTCTCTAGCTCTTCTGACATGTTGGTTAGTATTTAACTGCAATATTCTCTTTTCTCTTGATGGCCTAGACTATCCAGTTCATTTTATATTCATTTTTCTCTCTAATAATGAAGGTTTTGGGGTTTGGTTTGCTTTTGTTGTTTTAGTGAAAGGTAAAAATAAGTTACCAATGCCTTAAACTACTGTGTTTTGAAAAGTTTTCAGATGAGATAAAAAGTATTTAATGAACCAACAGTCAAGTGGAGAAATGCCTCACCCATTAAATACCAGAATAAGTGGCTAAGAACTCAATGAGACATCTTCATAAGCCCTTCAAAAAAAAAAAAAAAAAAAAATCTAAAGTAGGCCTCATCAATATCTTGGGTCCTTATTCCTAATTAGACTCAGTAATTTATCCTTCACCAAAATGTTCCCCACTCTAAACCCACTTTGATTTTATCAAACAGAAATAAACAAAAGAGTCTTCTTACATATAGTAGAGAATAGTGACAGGGGGAAAAAGCCAAGGCAAGACAGTCTTGGTTTGAACTCCAGCTTTGCAACGCAGTAAACCTCCAAGTGTAGACAAATGACAATGTTCCCAGCACGACTTGCTTCTACAACAGAAGAGAAACCTAGACCTATACATGTCACAAGGCTGTCCCTGAGCATCAGGCTTGCGAGTCACATGACACAGCGATAACGACAATGGTCTGCCAGTTCAGCAGTTTCGCACTTTCATTGCCTCCTGTCTTTAATGTCTGCAATTGCATGCCGATCAAACTGCAGGTCTATGAAAAGTAAAACCTCACAGTCAGAGCTTTGAGTCAGTAAACTGTTTTTCTCCTCTTCATAGCAACAGTGGTCCTGTCATTTGTATATAAAGCCAAGAAATGAAGTGAAGGAACAGAAGAAACAGGTACAATCAAGTGTTTCCTGAGCAGCCAGGACACACACAGTCAATGTAAGCTGTAGAATATGAGGAAGAAGAAAGAGGTCGGGCAAGCAACTACTCAAGAAAGCAGAAGGTAATATCTCCAAAGGAGCAAGAGAAATAAAAAGTTTGAAAGATGACTTTAACAGAAAAAGATTTGCACAGTTCTATTTAGAAAAGAAAAAGGTGTATTTTAAGACGAGAAAGATAAGACCTGCTAAAGCAAGCAGCTTCAAAGAATACAAAGCCAAGAGCAAAGCATTTTGTAAGGCATAAGAAATAAGAAGCACATCATGAGTACACTGACAGATGCTCACAAACAAGCAGTATGAAGAGAGTTATCTGCAAAGCTGGACTAGCCAACCAAACTAACACAGAAATGTACATGTTAACACTTACACATGCATCCACGTTTATCAGTCCTAAACGTAGATTGGGGCATTAAAAGAAAAATCTATACAATTATCAATGAGGTCCATTATTAAGACTTTCCCCCTTTAAGTTTTAAATCTATAGACTAATGAACTAGTCTATATATTTGAAATTTCACTGATTTCTTTTTCTAATAAAGCACCCTTTTCCAAAGTAGCACTGCTATAATCTTTTTCATTTTTTTAAACCAACACGGTGTCTTTATTAGAATCTACTAATAGAAGAAAACTCAAAAATCAAAAATAGTGTAATTTTAAAAGGATGGAATATAGACTCAAAAGTTCACCTCAAATGGGCTGTTTTCCCCAAATCAAATCAGTATGAGCCACATGAAAAAGCAATCATTTACTGAAATTCTAAGTTTACAAATTGCTGAACTTTAATGTATATTCAGTTGTTGCTTACCAAAAAGAGCTATAGATATCATTAACTTATTGGCACTCATCTAGTGAGGAGACTTGCTGTGATATCTGTTTAAACATACCTGTACCAGTCACAAGTCCAGCACTCCTCCTTCGTGCACAAGCGCGTAAGTGGTTGGCCAGGTTAACAGCACTTGTAAAGGTCGCCGTGCAATGCACACATGCTCTAAGCTTCGCAGGCATACCTATCATCCAAAAGAAAACTAGAATCCAGTTCTCACTTCAACAAGGGAAAAGTAAAGTACCACAATAAAGATGGTTTTTAAAATGTTCATTTAGTTGGTTTAGCTTGAATGAAGGAAGGGAGTGAACTGTTAGCAGTTGGCAGTTAGTATTCAGAGCTGGCCCATGCTCCTTGGAAAGGTGGAAGGTGGCCTGACCGCGGGGCTTCTCAGGGAGCACTTACTGTCAGTTTTTTGCAGATTTCTATGTTATGCAGATCATTTCTTAAGCCTACGATAATTCAACCTTGTGATTTGAATAGCACCGTTCTGCTGGGAAGGTCCAAAGCTTACAACATACCAACAAAGAATTAAAAAGTCTAGTTGACAAAGTAGTAATGAAAGTGTTTTTACCCACAAAACCACAAAAGGCCCAACTCTAAGGCTTTCTGATGAAGGCTGGGAAAAGAGGTAATAAAACCACACCACTGAGCTGTCAGACACAACATTTTTACTCGGAGTGTGCAATCAATAATGCAAGTTAATGATCTGAAGTTTTTTTTTTTTTTTTTTTTGCTAAAATATTTGTGCTAAATAAATGATCAACAAGCAATGCCAACACAGGAAAGGAAACATGTTGAAAACTAAGAAACTCTAAACTTTTCAGACAACCCTCACTCCCCAAACATTTCAATAGCTGTCATCAACACTATTATGACGGCCACAAGAAATACTGTGTCATGGCTAACATAGCTAATATGGTCTCTGAACTTTATCCTCCTTAAAAGAATATTACTAACTTTGAAAAGACCTTTTATATGGAAGAAAGGCCCTACTATCCAGAATCCTACATCAGGGAAAGCCTCTACTATCCAGAATCCTACATCAGGAAAAGCCCCAACTATCCAGCATCCTACATCAGAGAAGCATTTATTTCCAGACAAACATTCCCATAAATCAAAATTACAAATATTTGAAGTATTTCATGCTTGCCAAAAGCAAGTCAGAATTACAGTAATTTACTTCTTTACTAATTAACCCACTGGCAATTTCTATTAACCATAGTCATCATAGGCTCACATACATAAACCTTCAACACTCTTAACCTCAAAACAGCCTTCTAGTGTCTGAGTATAAACCAGACCTAAGAATACCAAAATACAGTTTGGTTATTTACCTGCCAAAACATTCCTTCAACAGAAAGACACTTGGTCTACCAGCTCAAATAGAAACACCCACTCTGCTGCAGTAGACACAACTGTGAAATCCAAAGGCCAAGCAAACATTTGTTCATATTCATTACAATTCTTTAAAAGTCACACCATCCCGCTTGTTTGGGCTAATGGCCTCACACAACAGGTGTCAGCCCTTGGGTCTAAAGGAGTGTTCTGTACTGCCTTGCCTGAGCAGCAGACCCCACAGCTGTTCTGAAGACATCGCTGCAGCCTGGCAGCCTCCCATACTATAGCAGTGCCCATTTCCACAGGTCTGTTGGCACGTGTGTTCGTGTGTGCGCACACGCACGTGTGCATGTGTGTGTATGCGCATTTTGCTTTGGTTCTCAACTTTCTTTCAGACCAAGAAATGAGGTGGAGACTGCTGCTGGGCACCCACTGCAAATGCAGCAGCTCAAACAGAAAATGATCAATCACAAGGCCCCGCGCAGACCTCCATGTCACAAAGCATGACTGGGCTGTGTTTAAACAAGTCACAAGTGTCCTCTTACCTGAGTGCACAGTCAAGTCCATTTTTTGTGGTTGATATATCAATGGACTGTCTTCGTTTAATGGAAGAACACATTTCTGAACAAATCTCTTTCTTGCTGTCTGATTATGGATCTTCTGGGGAGAAAGAGCGGAATTCCTTTCTTCCCCCATCCTTTTGTTTTTAAGGAGTTCTATCAGTGTGAGAGACTGGCTCTTTTTTCCACTGGGTAGTTCAGGTTTTGTTTCATCACATTCATTTGGGAAACTCAGGCCTTCTTCCTCTGATGCAGACACTGACAGGGCCTCCGTCTTTAGGCCATTACGGTATTCATCAAGAGGTAAAACACTCTGAGACAGGAAGTCATCACCCGGTGCCAGTTTCTGAGCTACAAATGGTCTGGGAATAATGCGACGACTGTTGAGTGCCTTTAAAATCTTTTCATACTTCTCTTCGTTCTGCATCATCTCATTGAGAACACAGATTGGAGATTTGTGAGCATCCCACTTGGTTTTCCCAAGTCTTTTCAGATGGCCTCTGACATGATTTGATAACCCAATCTTTGTGTCAAACCAACCACCACAGAGCTGACAAGTATGTTCAGAAGTAGTTTCAGCCTTCTCTACAGCTAAAAAAGATTGTTAAGAGTGGTATCAGACTCTTTCACAAATCCCCATCAATGAATTAACTCTGAAGTATGAAATGTTGCGATTTTAAGAAGGACCAAATTCAAACACAACTTTCATCTCCTCTGAATCTGAGCAGACTTATCAGGCCCCAACTATCTCCACGAGACTTACCTTTTCTAACTCGCTTCACAGGGGTCCCTGTGCCAGTTCTTCTGAAATGCTGCATTTTGTCGCTTGTGGCTATTTGTTCTGGTGATACAACGTGACGGGCTTCATAGCTTAATCCTGCTCTATGAAGATGTCCTCGGACGTGATTTGACAGCCCAACACCTGTTTCAAACGTTGCTGGGCAGTAAGGACACGACTTCTTCTCAAGGGACAAATCAGACCAATGAAAAACAGAGCTATGCTTTGACAAAGGCGTTTCTGCATTTTCCAAATTCTGAGGATCATGTATCTCATGTAAAAAACTGTTAGTGCCACCATCTTCATAATACTCAAAATAGAAGCCATCATTCTGATTGTAATTAAGGGTAGCACTGTCTCCAGGACCTTGGCTTTCCATTTTGCTTTTAAATAGGGGCAGTAAGTTTACATGTTCTTGACTAAGACCACTGTAGGTTTCTTCGTCCATGGTCTGTGTAGTGTAGTCACCTATTTCAACATTATCCCAGGAGCTGTCATCTTCTGTTTCATAACTATCTTTCTTTTCAGCAGAATTAAGCTTTTGCAAAACAACAACAGTCATTTTATGCAGAAAATCAGGATAGCTATCCAAGTCTTCTCCACCAGAACTTTCCTTCTTGGAAGCCTTAACTACTCTTTTTACAGCTACACGCTTGTGATCTGGCCTTTTGGTGTCTGGGTTATGAGGGTCTGAAATAAAATTATTATGAGAATTATTTGATGATGAAAAAAGATGTAAAGAGCTTAATGAATTAACCTCTTTTTTGAAAGGAAGTGTGTGCGATTCACCTGATTTTTTGATCATCCTGTAGTTTTCATACTTGTGTCTATATAAATAACTGCTATTTGCCTTAGCATTAGATTTTTCTTTCGCTAATTGATGGAAATACTTTGGCTTTTGGTCAGTGCTACTTTTAACAGTAATGTTGTTGTGAGGAGAGCTGTTTTGATTGCACGCATTTACACCAGACTGAGCAATACTTTTCCTGGCTTTTTGTATTCTATGTGGCCGCTTATGAAATTTTGGGAAATTATTTGATTGTGAGCTTGGTACAAATGTTCGTTTAACATCTTGTTTTAAAGCAGAGTTCTTTGGAAATGTGGCTGACTGTTGTTTAACTAATGGCTTAGTGCAATCTGTATCTACAGATTCCTCAAGGATGTCACTGTTTCTTTTGTCAAGTCCAAGAGGATTACCAAATGAGTTAACACATGATGGGGAGTGCAAATACTCCATGTGCTTTTTCAAAATACTTCTGGCTGAAGTAGTGAAGGGACACATTTTACACAGGTATGTAGCTGACTTTTTGGATGACCCTGTCACAGAGTCTTTCATCAAAGTCTTTTTCTGTGTTTTTCTCTGAGTTGCCTCTGAACTGACGATAGGACACTTCACTGCTGCCCCATGGGCAATGCCTCGGTGGCATTCCAATTCATTTTCTGTCACAGCCATGAAGTTACACTCTTCACAGCAATAGTACCTTTTGTCTTTCTCATGGGTTTTGGCGTGTTGCACAAATGTCTTAGGGCAGTTGGTACCAAACACACACTGAGGGCACTGTAACCGTGCACTTCTTCCTTCATCTTGGAGTTCTTTCAACTCCCGGATCTCTTCCATCAGTTTCTGTCTTCTTTCCTGGTGGATGATCATGTGTTTTAGCAGTGAGTTTCGATCTCGAAATGTCCGTCCACACTCTCTACAAGCATATGGTCTTGGGACGTTAAGGTGGCGGAAGTGACTGTTCCCATCTAAATGATACATCATATGCCTGTGGAGGTGTTTTTTCTCCCTAAAATTCACATTGCACTTTGTACAGGGGTAGAATGATGGCTCTTCGGTGCTGAAAGTAGCAGGTGACTCAGAATCACTCTCTTCACATTTCTTTTTTAAGGTATTTGAAATAAAAGTGCGTGTACGGACCGGTGAGCTATCTTCTCCACACTTGTCAGCACTATAAACTAGATGCTGAAAAGTGTCCACGGGCTCCAGGTCTTCATCAGCAGACTCAGGCTTTACTTTTGATAAAGTATACTTCTGGGAGTCTGCTGCCTGCACCTCCTCATTTTGCCCTAGAAAGTCAACTTCTAGCATTTTTGATTTATTGGGTACACGATTAGAATCACTAAAACCATCCTCTGTGTAACGAGTTATTTTGCTTACATCCATTTTTCGCTTTCTCTTTTTTTCTAGACCCACTACTTTAGAAGGAACTTGAGGTTGATCCACTGTTTCTTCATTAGTCATAAGAAACTGAATGAACTCTTTCTGGGGATCCCAGTTGGTGTCATTTTCTGATCTAAATTCATCTGTACCTGAGGAAATCCCTGTTGATGTATCGGCACAGTTATCTTTTGCCAACACATCTCCATCACCCTCACCCAGCTCTACTGGATTTAGTAAAGTGCTCTCTGACTTCACACTACTCCCTACTGGACTCGGAACGTCACAACCAACTGAAGCAGAGGTAGGCAGTTTTCTAATGGAATGGGCTGTGTTCTTAGTATGTGCTACATCTGATAACAAAAACACAACTTGGTGTTGGCTTGCTTTTTGTGGGGCAGACAGCTGAAGATCAGCTGCTGCCTTCAAAGTTGAACACGACTCTGTTGCTGGCTGATCCACAGGCTGTCCAGTGGTTAATGAAACACTACCTTCATTCATATTGGAAGTCTTTGTTAAGGAGCGTGAAACTGGTCCATTAACAACAGCTCCTGTGGGCAAGGTAAAGCTTTCACTAGGAACAGCAGGAGTGCCGGCGGGTATAAACAAAGCAGACTGGCCTCCACTTAAGGCTTTTTCTGATTTATCCTCTGACAATTCTTCAGACAGAGTCAATGAACTGTTTTTCTGAAATGGTGTCTGACAATCTTTTGGTTCATGAGCCCCGCTGTCTTTCTCTGAGATAAAACTGCTGTCATCTTGGAGCCCTTCTTTAGCACCAGTGCTATCGATGTCTATCTTCAAATCATCCATATCGTTGGCAAGATCATTTAACACATTTAGTCTAGAAAATGGAAAACAAAAATTTAGATTTGCATGAAAGACATGCTACTGGAATGTATGGAGAGTTGGAAGTATACATTTTCATTGTCTTATCTTTATATTGAAGATACTAATAATTTTCTATGAGTCAGAAAACATTTCAAAGAAAACTGAACCACTTTTTAAAAAATCTCAAAGCAAATATTGCTATTTGGGAAAATTCTGTATTCTACACACACAGATTACCTAGGCAAATGCAGTGCGCACATGAGCACACGCGCGTGTACACACACACACACACATACACGCACACACTTATGTATGGATGCATTACACATTGAAGTTTAAAACATAATACAAAGAAAAGTTTAAAACGCAATACAAAGAATTCTCTGGCTTGAACAGACATACTAAGGGCAGTTACTCTATATATTATAACTGGAATTATCAACTGTTGTAAAGAACTATTTGTCACCTGAAAGTTCATTCCTGGAGAAGTAACAAATATCACATAATAAATCACTTTATTTGGGTCAAATATATTACTTGTATTCAGCATAAATAGCTTCACTATGTATAAAATAGTAACTTTTGCTTATAAACTGTTTTACTCAAGACAGTGTTCTGTCAAAATTCCACCAACTATAAAACTGCTTATTCATAAGGTTCTAGTTATTCGTTACTCAAGTTATCATTAATTATAAGTTGCTAATGTTAAAATTAATCAAGCTTTATAATAAAATTTTATATACTGAGATCTCAAATTCTAGGCATTCCCTAAAAGCAATTATACCATTTATAACCTGACAGAAGTACAGAGGCCTAAATTTTTACAATGAGATGTCAAAAACACTTAGTTTATTTCATATATAACATAGATTAACATGGCAAAATGCTTTTGATTATAACCTGAACTATTATTAGAAGACAGACAGAATTTTAAGAGAAAGGAGTGTGGCTGTGAGGCAATCACACCTAGCTATAATTTTATGTCCCCACATCACAGGCACTCTGCCACAAGGCTCTTTGAGAAGTGGACACACTGTATTGGGACCTTAAGAGTTAAGGACAGGGGCACAACCTGGTCACCAACATGTTTCACAGAACCACATGGCAAAGTTGTTAGGCAGTGTCTGCTGAATAAAGGACTAAGTGTTGAATAAGTAAAAACGCAATTGCAAGATCAAAACCAAAAGAAAAATAGCTGTTTTTCTATGAAACCTAGACATACGATTCAAATACAGGTCCTACCATGATTCTGGACTCTTGAGTCAGTAACTGGGACAATGCCTAAAAGCTACTGAAGTAGCTGTGTAACTGTAACAGACACTGTGTTCCCTCCACACACTACCTAAGCACTTGATGTGTGCCAGGCACAGCTGTAGAATCCAGTCACAGTAAAGGAGACAGACTTGGTTTCTGATTTGCAGATTAAAAACAAATCCTTCCCATTATCTTCGCAGCATTTTAAAACTCAACAGTGAACAATATAGCAGGGCTCTAAACTTCAATTCAGGAGTTAAGATATTTTAAGTAATTTGCAGTTGGAGTATAAATTTTATGCTTTATAAAACACTAACTCTAGCACAAGAAAAAAAGATCTGTAGTAACTGTCTCATTTCATAACTTACAAAACACATTATTCTTTCAACAAAGTACTTAATAAATACATCAAAGATTACAAATTGGCATTATTTATGCCTACAATCATTATTCCTTCTCTCACACATTTTAGAACTCTGCTTTCAAACTGGCAAACGTCCACCGTAATAAAAATAGATTCCAGTAAGATCGTATTCAAAGATATCACCCCAAAATGGTGCTAATGCAGCACCCAGCAGGGGTCTTCACCACAAACACAGAAGTTAAAAATGGGTAGCCTGTAAACATGTGTGTGGAGAGGATACAAATGTCAAAAGAAAAGTGGGCTGATGGTGTCCTGTCACCCACTCATGGCACTTCTCATTGAGTCCAGGAGAAAAGTGCCCCAGTATTAACAACAACCCCACAAACCTGTGGTGAATGCTGGTTTTTAACTAGCCTGAAAGACACTTTCTGTTTCTATTTATGATACTCACAGAAGTAGACAAATATATGCTCAGTCAATTTGAAGCCTGTATTAGCTTTTCTCAACAGGAAGCAGCATCGCTAACAAAGTGGTGAATTCAGTGTTAATGAGTGGCTTCACTGTTACCACCTCAGAGGTAAAGCCTTCCATGCTCTGTGTTCCACCCATCTGTTGTGGTGTTAGAGCTTCAAGGATGGAACAGACGCTCCCCATTTAAAACAACTTCACTGGTAACCCCTGAACAGCAGGGTGGCACACTATGAGAATATCATGTTGTTTTGGAGGCTGCATCCTTGTTGCCAGGCTGGCTTAATAAGACGTTCTAACTTCACATTTGAAAGATACCATACCATTTTGCTCAAAGACATATGAAGAATACGTATGCAAAACATAATTGATCCACAAAACATATCTAGTAAAAAAGGGAAATCTGAATTACACTGCTAAAACATAAAATCGGGTCTTGGTTCATTACATCTACATAATAAGATATGGCTTAACTAGCCACAAATAGTTATATTTATGAATAACTAACATTTTTCTGGGTTTAATCTTCATAATATATTCTGACTATAAAATGCTTTCATATTTTATACAAATTTATTTTACAAAAAGTATTTTATACAATTCTCAGGTCACAATGAAAAACAACACATCATTACAGTCTATTACACTAAATGAAGGAACTGTAGCTTTGACATCTATTTCTTTGGATTCGCAGAAGTCTGTGTTCATCCAGGTAAAAAAGCATTTGACCTATTAACTAATTTTTCAGTTTTCCACTGCCTTTATATGGACAAATACATAAAGTACCAGTTTGTTACTGTAACAAAGAAACGTATTTGGAGATAAGCATTGTTTATCACATTTAAGGAAGCTAATCAGTGATAGAGATGGCTCAATGGATAAGAGCAGTGGCTATTTTTCCAGAGGACCTGGGTTCAAGAACCAGCATCCACATGAAAACATACAACCTTCAGTGACTCCAGTTCCCAGGGATCTGACACCCTCACATAGAGAAGCATGCAAGCAAAAATGAATGCACATAAAATAAAAACAAAAGAATTGCTAAAATATATTTAAAAATAAAAATTTAAAGCAAGCTAACATTTAAAACATACTCTAATGGTATAATGTTTAAAAGATTTCATTGTTTATGAGAATTTGAATTTCATGAATTCAAAGTACTCCTAAAGATTCTTTAAAATAATGTTTAGATGGCACTACGAAAATCCTTCTGTAATCACAGAACCACAGGATCTTCCTCTTAATTTAAAAATGTTCTTTAAACAATTCATAAACTTTTTTAAAAGCTGCAAATGGGGGTTTAAAATCCCAGTTTCAAGAGAAGCATAATGAGCTTCTCCAGCTGTAGCTGCCTGCGGTTATCCTGTGAGCACTCAAAGAACAGGGGTCAGATCTGTCTTCAAGATGACAGGTCATCACTGATGCGCCTCAAGCCAGTCTTATTGTCTCAAAATCTCAAACATCACTATTTTTGCAAACTATCAGCACTTGCTATAACACCCTCACTACACTACATCTTGAGGTTACTACAGAAGAAATGAGGTGATAATTGCATATTAACATAATTATTCTGTAACCCCTCCGAGCAAGCTTCCTAGGTCACTCAGTAATTCAGATTAGATACAACCTTCCTGTCATCAAATCTATGCTGTCCACTTTCTGTTCATGAATAATTCTTTTTTTGATAAAAATTAGCTTAATTTCATTCTTTTATGTACATTATTAATTGTATTTATTGCAAGTAGGTTAACATTTTGTGGGTACTTATTACATAATGCCAACCTTTGTCATACAGTATAATTTCACATAAAATGTAGTGTAATTTTGCCCTCATTCTAAGTTAGTTCATTAGTAATTGTATTACACAGCTATAAATAAATTATAATGTTGCCCACTAGCTGAGTTCTAGTCAGGTTTTCACAAACCCTATGTTCATTTACATTAGCCTTAGAATACATGACAACTTCAGCTAGTAATATATGAGCCTGGGTCAAGAAGAAAAAACCATTCACAAACTGTCATCTCAACTGCAAAATAAATCCCAATTAACTACATTTAAATCACTGTAGTATTTAAGTCTATAAGTGCTGTACACAATGTTAACAACATACAAACCTAATTCTCACCTAGATCCTACCAGAAGACAAAGTATAAAACATATATTACAAAGTATATTACATAAAGTATATTACACATCATCCAGGTAGTATGTTAACATGGGTGGGTGTCATACTGAATGGAAATACTATTTAAAAAAAATATAAACACTTATACAAAAACAGACACTAACACTAACCACCATGGCAAATATGTTCAGTCTTACAACCCCTACAGTTTATAATCTACGAACTACAGAAAGCTTGTCATAGAGAACAGAGCACATAGTATGTTCAGACTACGAGGATGGGAAAAGCCAGGAAAGGGACTTCTTCACATTGAAGATGGTTGTCTCACACAAAAGTCAAGTAAAATGGTTCCACAGGTAACTACCAGTCAGGAACACTGAAGAACAGAACCTAAGATTGAAGATCAAGTAAGATGCTTTCCAAGGTCCTTTCTTGCATGAATGATACATGTTAATATTACATTACTAACCTGCAACACTATTTGAAACTAGGATGGAAATTTAACTATGGGACTCTAAACACTTTCCAATTTCTCAATTACTTGGAACAATCTTTAATAACATGTTGACACAAAGGCTACCTCTTACCATAAATCCTATGACCAAATGGCAAATGCACATAGAGGACTACAAAAACAGTGAAGTATGATGGGGTACAGGCATGAAACAAAAGCAGATAATGCAGAAAGGTAAATATATTAAAAACAGCTCAAGGCCTGATATCAGTGTGTGTCTCTATCGCTGTGTGCCGTGCTGCACATGGCACAAGTATGTAGGTCAGAAGATGACTTACAAGAGTCATCTCTCTTCCCACCATGTGGACCTGGGGGGGGGGGGACGACTCAGATCTCCAAGCTGATAGCAAATGAGCATCTCACTAGCTTTCCTCTACACATTTGACAGTCCCTACCCCTACTACGTCCTGGTTTTAGAATTAAAACTGAGAAATGAGAAAGTCATCAGTACTATACGTTAATATTTGAGAAAAGGCTCATCAGGTTAAGCAAATCTGACCAAAAACAAGTTAGGGTATTCATAGGCCCCAGGAGTGAACCTACTATTATTTGCTAAATAAACATAGTATCAGACTGTCCTCTAAAAGTTATCTTTATAACCATACATTACAGCAGCTCTCCAAGTGGATGGGGGTTGACAGAGAAACTCACAACAGTCTCTGAGTATTTGGCCACAAACAGACCACCTATGTCATCACACCACCCAAGCCATGCACTCATGACCTGTATGAGACAAGCTAGTCAACATCTGAGCTGATGGTCTTGCTTGGTCTTGCTTCTGTGAGAAGGAAGTCAAGTTTCCTTTAGGCAGATAGGCCCTGGTAGGTCCATCATGGTAAAGGCATGGCTTCACACTCTTGAATATATGGGCAGCACAATCCCGACTGGAATATATTTCAGAGTCCAGAAATCAATCGTCTGAATATCTGGCACTCAAAAGGTAGAGGCAGGTGGATCTCTGTTAGTCCAAGGCCAGCCTAATCTACATAGTGAGTTTTAGGCCAATGGAGCTATGCGGTGAGACCCTGTCTCTTTAAAAAAAAAAAAAAAAAAAAAAAAGGAAAAATAAGTCCAATTTGTAAAGCGCCCACAAGCTGGCATTAAATGGATTAACTTTGGCATCAAAAACTCTGGGTGAGGGCATGGGGAGAAACAACATGGACTTTATCAAAACAAAGATCTAAGCAGGGCATAGTGGCACCTGGGAAGCAGAGGCAGGTATAAGATCTCTACGTTTAATGCCAGACTGGTCTACAGAGTGAGTTCCAAAACAACCAGGGAGGGCTACATGGAGAAAACCCTGTCTTCAAAATGGATGGATGGATACCTCTGTATTATTTAAATGTATTAGGTAAATATTAAATATTCGAGATGTATGGACAGTTCACCAAGAAAGACAACTAACAGACTTGATCAAATTGTCTCTTTATTTAAAAAGATCTACAAATAGCCAACAACTCAATGAAAAAAAATTCACTTTATGGTCACTAAGGAAATAAAAATCAAAGCCTCAAACAAACAATATACCTTAGCTTTAACAAGGTGGCATCAGAGACTCTCAAACACTGATTATAAGAAAACATAGTGCCTATCTGCAGAAACTCAGAGAGAGCTAAATGGACCATGTGATCCAGCTGTTCAACACCTAGATAATACATTCAGCAAAAATGAAATCTTATGTTCAGAGAAAATATGTTCCTCAATACTGGCAACTGAACCTGGAGCTCAATTCCTATTAGGCAAATACTATACCACTGAACTTCACAATATCCCCAGTCTCTTGTCTTTACTCTCTGGCAGAATGTCCCACAAAGTTACCTGGGTTAATCCTCAACATATGTGGCAGTCCAGGCAGGCCTTTAACTTAGAATTCTCCTGCTTTAGCTTCCAAAGTAGCTAGTATTACAGGCCTGTACCACCAGACCTGGCTCACAGAGAAACTTATATTGAAATATTTATTACTTGTATTTACAAAAGCCAAAAGGTGGAAAAACAAAAACAAAAAACAAAACAAAAAAACAAACAAACAAACAAAAAAAACTAACTGGCCTGCAAGTGATAAATTGATAATGTGCCATATTCGTACAATGGAATGTTATTCAACCTCAAAGAGAAACAAATGCAAGTTACAATGTGGATCAATATGCCAACAAAAAGTAACCAATCACAAAAGGTCATTAACTGTGACTTTATAAAATATTCAGAACAGGTAAATCTATCCAGTAAACATGCCAACTGATGACGGTAGATAAGAATTAGAAATTATCATATAATAGGTATATATTTTGCAGGATAACCAAACAAGTAGACACTACAAGCTAATAATTTCCCAACAATGTGAATAAACCACACATCAAAGAACCATACACTAAAATGGTTAATCGTATGTCACATAAATCTCTCCAAAACCACCCAGGCAAACTCCAAGTCACATAATGGGTTCTTTGTAATGTCAAATTACCTAGGTGACTCAAGATTCCCCACAGTGCATGATCTTTCTCACTGAAACAAGCAAAAATCATTTTCAACTGTATTTTGCCTCTCTCTCTGGCTGGAAAGCAAAACAGAAACAACAGAAGCTGGCCAGACAAAGGACTAATATCCTAGTTAAAAATAAATGCCAGGAACAGGGTAGAGTTCAGTGGCAAAGTGTTTGCCCCGTGTGCATGAGACTCTAGGGTCCAATCGCCAGCACAAAGAAAGAGTTGGGATAAGGGAGAAGAGAAAAATAACCAGAAAACAAAATGTAATTATTTTTCAGTTCTACACTAAAGGGTGTTCTTCAAAATAGGAAATGACCTCACAAAGAGAACTGAAGATACAAGACGATGGATTGTTGTTGTTGTTAGTAGTAGTAGTAGTAGTAGTAGTAGTAGTAGTAGTAGTAGTAGTAAAAGACACAAATAATAATGTTTCACTGATGACAGAGTTAAAATAGGACTGCAACGCAGATAAACTGAGCAAAGGGGACATAAAAGATATTTAAAGTATTTTAGATCTCTTGCATTCTCTAAGAAGATTAAAATAACTTAATTAAATTAAAAACATTACAGACAAGAATGCCGTTGTAATCCTCAACTGTAAGTTTCAAAAGTGTGCTCTGAGGACCACTGGGGATTCCCAAGGCTCTACAGAGTCCTAGAAATTAAAGCAATTTTCACACTAACACTTTCCTTGCCTTTTCCACTCACTAAGTGTACAGGGGAATTTTTCAAAGGCTGTATGACTCGTGACATCCCAAAAAAATTAAAAATAAAAAGGGGGGGGGGTGCGGGTATAAGAATATATAGGTCTTCAATTAAGACACAAGATTTTTCAAAATGTAAAATAATGCTACTCTTTTTACTAAATTATGATCTAAAAAGTCTATTTTATAAAACTGCACCATTTATGCTAGCATGTTTTGAAATTTTATCTTTAAAGAAAACAGTATTTACACAACTTTCTGTTCACATTCAAATACAACAGCCATCATTCTCGACTGCCTGGAGACATCCTGCACTGTCCCACTGGCTAAACATGGTGGGGACAGCTATGCAGCTAAGCATTTTTCAAGGCACAAACTGCTTATGACACCTGGCCTGATGTCAGCTGTGCCGAGGTGGAGAAACACTGACATAATCAATAGACAAATCAGAAGTTAAAGGTTCTAAGAACAAACCATCTCAGACTCACCGACTTAAAAATTTATGAACTGACAATTTATAAAAACTGAAAAACTTAATACCATATCATGAAGACATTGATTCTACATAGGTAATGAATACATTCAAGTTCTATAAAACTGACAATGTAACCAAACATTTATGAAGTACATAGAACAAAAAAAGAGCATTACACTTCTGGTCCATAAAGGCATATGTGATGTGTGACACAGATTACAGCGCCATAGCACTGGTACCCAGGGTAAGCTGCCCAAAAAGGAGAAACAAAAAAGAGAAACAAGTCCATGTGTGTACAAATGATCACCTTTGTGACAAAGTGACACATTATCAGTGGCAGTCTTTCTATACATATAAAATGTGTGCATCATAAATTTATATATATAGTATGTAAAACTCAGTTCCAGTGAAATAATAAATATGCTAGGACAGTTTCTCAACCGTCCTAACAGCATGGCTACTCTGTGTGTTGTGGGTGCTTAGCATTTGGTGGACTGAACACCACTGGGTGGCTTCCCTAACCCAATACACTGGTGCCAAAGTATTCTAGGCCTTCAGTTATGGAAACAAAATATATCTTCAAGCACTGCCAAACCAGAGATGTGGGATCAGAGAGAGAGAACTAACTACCTGCAGTTGAGAGCCACTATTCTAAAACATAAGAGAATATGTTCACATCCTTAGAACAGGAAAAATAAACAAACAAGCAGAACACAAGAAGCCTGGCTAGAAAGCAAAATGAAGAACCACTGGACTACACAAAAGGACGATGGTAAGGTAACAGTAGGCCATGGCTACGTGTTCTTAAGAAATCTAAGAGCAGCTTCTATCTAGAAGTAAACTTATAAAAGGGTGGAGGATACTAATGACGAAAAGGGAAGATTAACTGTAACTAAAACACAAGCAAAGAAGGGCCAGAGAAACGGCTCAATAGTTACTAGCACACCGTGCTCTTACTAAATCTGAGTTTAGTTCCCAGGACCCACACAAGACAGCTCACAACTGTCTATTAACTAACTCCAGCTACAAGGGGCCAATCACCTCTTCTGGCTTCCCTGGGCACTTATACAAGCGCACGTGCAAACATACATGCATACACATTCTCTCTCCCTCTCTCCCTCCCCCCCCTCTCAGAGGCTAGCTAACTGGACAAGTGACACACTTGGGATAAGGCTCCCCAGGAGAACCAGAACTAAAGAGGTCAGGGCGTCAGCACTGGCGAGGAAATGGAAACCACTACAGACAGCTGGTTCGAGCACACACTTGGAAACAATTCTGGTGTCAGCTTCTAATTCCAGCCTATACACTCCAACAAAAACACTACTCGTAGGGAACATGTTCACAACAGCATTAACCCAAATCATTCTAATAAGAGCTACAAGTGAACCACAGCTGTACATTCTTTGAAGTCAGGGTAGGCGACTCTGAAAGGCCTTGTAACTAGGAAGAGAAACACCAGGTGCTCCAGGCTGTGGGGTTCTGTCCCATGACCTGTGTGCAACACACTTAGTCACCACATACATGGCAGGTTATGTAGCCTAGGAAACAGTACACGAAAAATACTTTATTACAGCTGTAGATCTCTTTTGTTGGGCGTAAAAGTACCTCTGGAAACAATTCACTACTCACATTTCAACTACATTTTGTCTAAATACATAAAATATTTCAGAGATAACTGCTTCAATATGCTGTAGGAAGGCTTAATTAAGAATATTCTTTTTTTTTCAAATATGTTTTACCTTGATCACCTAAAAATGTGTTTCTTAGCTTTGTAAGAAAAAATAAAGTGCTCACTTTGAAAAATGCTACTAATAAAAGACTTGAAAGAATTTTCTAATACAAAAATTACTTTTTCCACATTTAGAGTAAGGAAAGGATTAGGGCTGAATAGCAAATACTATCTGAACTAATGGAGGTTTCCTACAAAAAAGAAAAAAAATGCATATTTCCCTACCCACTAAAATAAGCTTTAGCTAAGATTTTCTATTTTATGGAATTTTAATAAAGCCCTATCCTAAAATGCAATGATTACCTTGTTTATAAACAAGAACCAAAAACATCATCAAGTTTCTCATCTTAAGTAGTTTTTTCCCTGAATGTAATCATGGGTGACAGTGTACAGTTAACATAACAATCTAATTCATTTTAAGCCATGTAGTGCCACCAAGTGGCAACAATTATTTTTTCTAAAATAGCTCAAATAATTGAAAGTTAGACTGCAATATTATATGAGAATGGGGGAGCTAATCTTATTGATTCTCAATCAATCAATCAGTTCTAGGCAAAGTTTAAAAATGAAACAATGTATTGTTTCTAAAAAAGTACATGGGACCTTGAAGAGTTAGTGACAACTGTTAGGGAAGACAACAAAGTCCTACTTCACTGGCAACACTGACCCAAGCTTTAGGCTTAAACTCCACACTCGCTCTAGAAACCAAGGAAACCCACAGTAAAAGGACAGAAACGTTCCCAGAAGCCTGCCACCTGGTTGAGGGAGTATGAGGAGCAATTAAGTTAAGGACTGCTGCAACCCACTCCTGCAGACCTGGTGGCTTAAGAAACAGATGACTGTATCACACATCTGGAACCTAGAAATGCAAAACAAGATGGCAAGAGGGTTAAGAGGAATAATCTTATAAATGGCCATCCTTTTTCTTTGACCCCACACCTCTGTGAGTGTCTTAGGGCCCAAATTTCCTCATTTCATAACCCACTGGCCAGTACTCTAGCAATCTACTTTAATTTTATTACATCAAAGGCCTTATCTCTAAATAAGGCCTTACTCTGGGGCATAGGGGATTAGGAATTTAATGTGTAGCCACATTAAAAACCACAATCCAGAGCACTACACCTTCTGTATTTGACTTTTTAAAATGAGCATATTTTCTTACTTAAAAGAACAAAAATATAATTTAAATCACAGAATGCCTTTTAAAATTACTAAATTTTATCAGCTTATTTAAATTATTAACTGAAGTGATTCATTGAATTTAAATTTTTAAATCACCTGGAATTTTAGCAATAAACCATATGAAATACCAAAGCAGTCACAGCCATAAAGTTCACAGTCAGTTTAACTAATAAACTTCACTGTCTGTCACTGTCCTCATTATCTTCACTGTACTTAGCCTTTTTGCTGCTTAACCATGCTCCATTTATTTTACCCTTGATGTTTCTCACTCACGTTCTGCTTCCAAATACATGTATGGATCACCCTTATGTCTAGCTACTGCTCTGGCATCTTACGACAAGTATAATAGCACTCTTAGTAACTATTCTCTCTGCTAACACACAGTGCTCTCACTGGGCAGAACATGGACTTACTATCTGTTTCTTTCTCCTCTGATTACTACACAAGCTTCTGGAAAACAAACAGGTTTGGTGCACTGATGGGTTTGTTCCTTGTATCTAAAATACTAATAGTGTATATCTACCTTTAATGGAACGGGAAGGAATCTGGACAACCACTCAGATTTTAAATAAAACCCACTAGTCCTTTTCTAGACAAGATCTCATATGGTGTCTGCTTCCCAAGTGCTGAGATGGCAGGCATGAACCACCAAGTGCAGCTCTTTTCCAATCATTCTCTCCTTGGTAAGCAGAATGAACCTTTCTCGTTACTCATTCTTCTCTCAAGGCATCATCTCAGCTGAAATTAGCTGTCCAAAGCCTACATTCTCCGTTCTCATCAGTCCTCAGTGATCCAACTCACTGGTCCACTCTCACATTCCCAGTGTTCCTCCTGCACATACACTTTATTTGGTCTGGGGTCTTACTCACACAAATCTAGTTATCTTTAACTCATTATGTCCCTTAGATCAACTCAAGGCTGGTTACCACAGGAGCTGTCTTAAATCTACTGCTGAGCCCCTCTGCAGCATGGCCAGCGAGCAGTGTCTCTTACAGCTGTCCTTCAAATGTCCCACTGATGCCTACTGATTACTCTCTAACTCCCCTCTAAAGGACACAGGCCACAGCCTGCTATGTTACACAGCACAAATGAACATGCCAAATAAAGTAAGCTAAGGGTAAACAAACAGTAAGGGCCTATAACCTGTTAGAAATTAATGTTTTCTTTATTAATGTCAGGTACATTGAATGTTTCTAAGAAGCCTCTAGCTAGATATGCCCAAGCTCAAACTCATCTGACAGTTGCGCATTCAACTTAAAACTGTATGGACAACATGCTATAATAATACATACGTCCATACAATGTACAAAGTCAGGGCTTTACTCATGTCATAATAGGTCTCTAGCTTATCAACATATGACTTACCAAATTCATACAAGTATGTATAAAATGAATCTGATAAGCACTATAAACTTTGAAGGCAGTGTAATATAATTTACAACAGTACAAAATAAAGACAAAAGATTGTAATGAGGAGGAAAAAGAAGCAATTTACTTTAAGCTCCCAAATTAAAAATACATTAGTCATCTAATTTCTCTTCAGATAAAAATGTTCTCTAATATATTTTCATTTGGGGGATTAGTCTCTCATTTTAATATAACTTATGAGAAACAAGTAAACTTTAGACAATGGTTTTTAATATTCACCATTACTATTTCCTGAGAAATCTTTGTAGTACTCATATTCTATCAATAGTCTTATAAAATTATCCATCAATAGACTTATGACAGTCTCCAGTTCAAATTTTAATTCTGACAAATAGTGTAAGTTTTTATCCTTTCCTTGTCTGCATAAAAGGCTTGGGGATGAACTCGTGGGGCTAGGGTGCAGCTCAGTAGTCAAGGACATGTTCAGCTTACTCAAGACCCTGAGTCCAATCTCCATAGCAACCCCTCCACAAAACTATCATGACAATACAGTTTTATTAGAGCTCCGCCTCAGATGGGAGACTCTTCTAAACTCTAAGTATAGCTCCCAGGCAATGAAAAGGAGATACAGATTTTATTGAACATGGTTAAACAAAAGTTACAAATCTGGTCACTGCATTACATCTGTCACTACACTCTAAAGGTATGGTTAAACACATTCATTTCAAAGCTCAAAGTTATCTTCTTTGACAGACATGTTTGTGTAAGCAGTATCTGATAAGCAATCCCAAATAGTTACGTCAGCACCACAATCATTCAATTACACAGGCGAATACTTCGAACATACTCATTTTTACCAATCGGTATCTACCCCAAATTTACAAGTTGAAACCCTGACTTCCAATACCTCAATGAGACAAGTACCTGGAAAAGGCCGTGAACAGCTGAAGTTAAAATAAATAGAAGGGCAGGCCCTAATCCACCCTGATACATCTCTTTAAGAGCAGACTAGCACATATAAAAGGATATCAAGGATGGGCAAACATGTCCAAAAACAGACCTAGACAGTGACTATCTTCAAGTTGAGGCAACAGAACTCAGGAGAAAGTACACATGCAAATATCTAGATCTCAGAGTGCCTGTCTCCAGAAATGTGAGATTTCTATTTCTGACACCATGATGTCTGTGGTATTTTCTTATATACAAGCACACTTAATCATGTTTTCAATCAAAGTTTGTATGTATGTTCAACTGTAATGTAAATACACCAGTTATTTCCCTTCCTTCCTTCCTTCCTTCCTTCCTTCCTTCCTTTCTTCCCCCTGAGGCAGGCTGTCCCAGAACTCATAAATCTGCCTCTGCCTCCTCAGTGCTGGGATTTAAGACAAGGCCACCACACTTAGCCCAATACATTAGTGATTTCTACCCTCTGAAACACCAAACTGGAATCACCTCTACCACATTAAATGTTGACTAAATAAAGTACCTATTAAAATATATGAACTGATTTGCCCAAGAAAAGTGTGGTTCCTGTCTACAAATCCAAACAGCAATGAAATAGATCCATATCAATTTCCTTAATCTTAAGAATGGTGTTCAAATATCTGTTATTAAAAGCACACAAATATCCACTTGACCTACAATACAGAAAATTGAGACCCCCTACCCCACACTGAAGGTCCTTTTCTGTGCCAGGGACAATTCTAGATCACTATTTGAAAACTCAGATGTGTTTCAGAAAAAAACTATTAAACATCTGCAAAAGACAGACTGTACAATCCCCCTGCCTGGAAATTAGATTCTGGGCCATTAAGGTCTCAGGTAGCCCACACTGGTCTCAAGCTCTTGTTCCTCTAGCTTCCACCTCCCAAGTGCTGAGATTGATTACAGGGTGTGTACACCACGCCCAGCTTTTTTTTTTTTTTTTTTTTTTTTTTTTTTTGAGTATACAGCCAGCATCATCGAGGTCAGAACCTCAAGTAAGGATGTTTGTATGTGAAGTCCTTTTAAAAAGGTCCTGATACTTAGTCCTCTGAAAAAAATTCCAATCTAAACCACTCTCAAAATGGTGTGTGTATGCACACAAGTGTTTGTGTGTAATCTCCTATAACAAGCAGCTATGACATCTAAAATCTAAGTATCATGTAATTGTGATCAAAGCAAAGCACAACCAGGTTAACGGTTTATATGTAAGTATTTATCAGAAAATAGCCCCCCACCCCCAGACAGGGTTCCTCTGTGTAACAGCCCTGGCTATCCAGGAACTCACTTTGTAGACCAGGCTGGCCTAGAACTCACAGAGATCTACCTGTCTCTGCCTCTGCCTCCCAAGTGCTCTCAAATGTATTCCCCCTAATAGTAAAGACTAGAGTAAAAGACAGACTACAGCACACCTGGCTTCATTCTAAGGCCATTTGTGAGCCTTCACTTCCTCAGGAGGAGACTAGACCCTCAATGAGTTAACAGCAGAGGAACTTAGCAGCAGATTAAAATGATTACACATCTTGACCAGCTGATATTAACTGTTAAAATTTAAGGGTGGTTTAAAACAACAATGAATGTAACTCATTATGTCAACTTACATGGTAGACACACTCAACAAATGTGAAATTTTAAAAGAAAGCTGTTAAAAAAACACCACAGCTGACTTCACTCAACAGTGATTAAGCTTTTCCTCAAACATCAGGAATACAGCAAACATGCCATTTTGCCACTTTGATTTTAGCTAGAGAGCAGAGTAGACCAGGGAGAGCAGGGAGGGACAGAGTCACTGAAAGGAAAGGCAAAGTCTGAGATAAACTTATGTTTATATATGATATCATCTTTCATGTACAAAACTCTAAAACATACCCAAACTTGTTAAAATAAAAGAACTTAGCAAAACTCTACACAAAAATCAATATACAAAGACAAGCTGTTTCTATCAGAAACTAACCATGAGCAAACCAAAAAGGAAATTAACAAAACAGTTCTACTTCCTGTAGTATCCCAGAGACAAAAAACACTCAGGGAATAAACTTAAACAGCTTGCAGACTAAAAACTGCAAAAGAATGCTAAAAGAAATTAAAGACAAATAATGAGAATAGATGTTGTAGGGTATTATTAAGAAGGTGTATTTCAAGGTTCTCTAGAGGAACAGAACTGATAAAATGAATATATATGTGAGATTTTATTACAGTGGCTTACAGGCTGCATGTGGTCCAACTAATCTAACAATGGCTGTCTATCAATAAAAGGTCTAAGATCCCAGTAGTTGTTCAATCCATGAGGCTGGATGACTCAGCTGGTTTCCAACACATGCTGGAATCCCAAAGAAGTAGACTCCAATGCCAGTGAATAAATGGACTTGCCAGAGAGCAGGACAAGCAGCAGAGAGCAAACGCTTCCTTCTTCCACGTCCTCACATAGGCTGTCAGGAGAAGGTGTGGCCCAAATTAAATGTGTGTCTTCCCACCTTTATTTGACTCAGAAAAATCCCTCACAGGTTTACCTAGCTGCTTAGGGTTTAGTTAATTCCAGATGTAATCAAGTTGACAGCCAAGAATAACTATCACAGAAGTCAACATTATACAAAGAAATCTACAGATTCAATGCAATTCTCCCATCAGAATCCCAATGACATTTTTTTTTTTTTTTTTTTATCAGCAAAGAAAAAAAATCCATCCTAAAATACAATAAAAATCTCAGTGGACACCAAACAAATGAAACAACATTAAAGTGAATAAGGTCAAATATACAAAACGCTAAAAATGAGGCTGAGGACACAGATCAGGTGCTGGAATGCCTACCTAGCAGGATCAAAGCCCTGGTTCAATCCTGAATATTGCATAAACCAAGCATGGTAATACCAGGTGAGAGGCAGAATTGGTCACAAGTTAAGGTGAACTTAAGCTACAAAGCAAGTTCAAGGCTGGCCTCAGTGAAGACTGTGACTCCAAAAGCACAGCAATGTGCAATTGAAACAGTCAACAGTGAGGTAACCTTTGCAATGCAGGAGAACTGATGGGCATGTCCTTCTGTATATGTGTTTCTCTTATTGGTTGATGAATAAAACACTGACTGGTTAGTGGAAAGCAGGAAGTATAGACAGGGCTATGAGATGAGGAGAAATCTGAAAGGAGGAAGGCAGAGAGAAGCCATGGAGCTGCCGAAGGACTAACATGCCAGCCTTGTGGCAATACATAGTTTAATAGAAATGGGTTAATAATTACGGAGAGAGCTAGCCAGTAAGCAGCCTGATCCATTGGTCAGTTTACAATTAATATACGTTTTTGTGTGTTTATCTGGGGCTAAAGGGATCAGGCAGAACAGAATATCTACAGAGAACATTTTTCAAATTATGTATGTGACAAGGGGTTCATATTCAAATATATAAAGAACTTTCACAACCCAGAAAAACAACACTCACCCCAATAATCTGTATCTTAATGAGCAAGGAATCTGAACAGACATTTCTCCAACACTGATTTACAAATGTCAACAAATACAAATCTACACGCAAGGATGTTAAGATCCAGGCTGACAGCTCAACACTCCAGAGGCCACAACAGGAAGATTACTTGGAACTACATCAAGACTCCAACAAAACTCACTACCATCAGGGCAGCTGCTGTTAAAACCTAACAACACCAACCACCATCCACAGACGCATATGGACAGCATGAAGGAAGAATCTTAGTGTGAAAGCATCCCATGGTACAGCCGCTTCAGAAACAATATAGTGGGTCTTCAGAATCCTAAAACCAGATTTACCACATAATCCAAAAATATCTAGGGAAGAAATTTCCAAAGAATAGAAAGCAGGATCTCAAGAGAAATTATAAACCCATGTTCACTGGAACATTATTCACAAGTTACAGACTGAGGAAGAAACCCTTATTTCATCAATGGATAAGCTGATAAAATATGTAAATACACACAACAGCCTTAAAAAGAAGTTTGGTAAAACACCACAATATGGATAAACCTTAAGTACAAAGGGAAAGAAATCAGTTAGAAATAAGCAAATATATAATGATTCTATTTAAAAAATTAAAATCAGTTAAAAGAAACAAAAAAAAACACCAGTTTATGTATTTAGAAACCAATAATAGATCTGTGCTTTCCAAATAACCTGGGGAGTACAGATGCCTTTGAGTGGGAGATTATATTGGTGTGAGTTTTCTGTGTTGTTTGTATTCTCTTGAGACAGAGTCTCACCATGTAGCCCTGGTTATCCTGGAACTCACAGAGATATATAAAATTAAAAAAAAAAAAAAAAAAAAAAAAACCTAAGGGTTGCATAGCAGTTAAGAGCACTGGCTGCTCTTGCAGAGGACAGAGGTTTGTTTCTTAGCACCTACATGGTGGCTCACAATTATCAACAACTCCAGGAAGATCCCATGCCCTCTTCTGTGAGCACCAGGCATAAACATGGTATACAGACACGAATCCACTTACACTACTAAAAAAAAAAAAAAAACTCATACACATAAAATAAAATCTTTTAAAAATTAGCAAATCTAAGCCTACCAGTCTTTAAATCCGACAATCCAAATTATAAAAACCTGTGAAGCAGCAGAGGAACTTATATTTTGTATTTTTTTCTTGCCATGTGTCTTGGTCACTGTTCTACTGCTGTGAAGATACACCACAACCATAGTAACTCTGATAAAGCGTTTAACTGGGTGGGGCTTACTTACAGTGTCTGAATTCAGTCCATTATCTCCATAGCAACACACATGGTGCTGGAGAAACAGTTGAGTTAGTTACACACTCAGATCAACAGGCAGCAGGAAGAGAGACACTGGGCCTGGGGCCTGAGTTGGGCTCTTTGAAACCTCAAAGCCCACGCCAGTGACACTGTTCCTTCATAAGGCCACACCTCCTAATCCTTCTCAAGAATATACAAGCCCATGGGGGCCATTCTTCTTCAAACCACAATATGCTTTTAAGTCAGTCAGTTACTCTGCAGCTTGAGACATGCACCATACATTTTGAGAGAAAGTGGTTTTTTCCTGGGAATGGGCTGCAAGAAATGGGATGCCCTCCCATGTGGCACCCTGGCATCCCAGAAAAAGCAGTAGAGGCAGCCTTAATATCTGAGAAGCCCACTCTTTGACTTTCTCCTGTTTTCCCTAGAGAATTTCTTGTGAGGCGCCTTGCCATATGAAAAGGAAATGTCACAACAAACAATCCAGCCAGAGATACATGCTGTAAGCCTGTCTCCAAAAACAAAGGTGTGTGTATCAGTGCACATGTCTAATAAAAGCAGGTACAAAACTGTTTTCAATAACCCATAGGTGAAATATTAATGAACAAAAATGGATGTGTGAAGAAGACTCTGACAACTCTCAGTCTCTCAGCAGATCAGGCCCTTTGTATCTCAACACCACCTACCATTTCAGCTCACATGACTCCAACTGTTTCAAGCTCAGTAAAACTGAAATTTAGCTACTATTTGTTTTGAATACTCATCTTCTCTTTGGTTTCAATCTGTGAAAACAGTACCACTGCCTAACTAAGCTGAAAACATAAATCATCCTATTTCCTTGTCTTTCCTAACCACAACTAGTAAATACCAAAGTCTCCCCAAATCCAACCACATCTTTGTAAACCCCAGTATTACCGCTGTAAGGTCAGTCTACCTACCCTCTCAGAACAGTTCATCCTGAATACAATCCAGCAGCCCTGTGATCTGTTGTATGCTTTTTCACTAGGTTCTTTTGCCAGAGATGTTTAGGATGGACAAAAAAAAAAAAAAAAAGAAAAAAAACCAGCACACACATACACATGCACCCTCAGACATAAGTAACCACATCACTTCCTACACTTTGCTCCTTCTTATGACTGTGTTGATTACACTCTTTAAATGGTTTGTGTGACCCTTTATGGCCCCCAGCCATCCTCTATCCCTTGGTACCAAGCAGTACCCCATTCTTATCTCACAATGAGCTCTACACTGAAAAAGGTGTATTGCAGGATATTTGTGTATACTGTGTCGCTGTGATTGCTTTAATAAAAAGCTGAATAGCCAACAACTAGGCAAGAGAGATTAAGTGGAACTTCCAAGAACAGAGAGGAACTCAGGTTGAATCTAGGCACAGGAGAGATGCCAGGGAACCATGGAAGAAGCTGAACATACAGAATGAAGGAGAGGTTAAAAAAAAAAAAGCCACATGGCAGAAGATCAATTCATAGTAAGGTTAATGTAAGAGCTAGTTGGGAACAAGCCTAACTAAGCTAAGTTAAGGCCAAGTCTTCATTATTAATAGTAGTCTCTAAATCGTAATTCAGGGGCTGGTAGTCCAAAGAAAGCTGCCTATGGTTGTGTGTTTTGGTTCCCCCAATCTTACTTTCTGCCCTCATCCCTTAAACTGTGTCTTCTGCCACAGGTCCTCCAGTGTTTACCTAGATAAATCCTAACAGTTTCTCCATGGTTCAGCTGTCAATGCAGTGGGAGACCCTGAAGTATTTCTACTTAGTGTGAATAGAATTCAAACTAACTCCAGCACTTATAAGGCTGAGCCAGAACAATCATGAGGCCTACAGCCTGAGATATTTAGTAATTCCAGGATAGCTTGGATTATGGGACAAGACCATCTCAAAATAATAAATGTCTACTATGAGTAAGGTGTTGCATTAGATGCTGACTATAGATTAAAGTACATAAAGCACATTGTCTTTGCTTTCAGGAACTCAAGAGTGTGTCACAGCATGTGATTATAATTACATATCCAGTCATCTTTCTCCCTAAGCCTAACATCAATTACCAAAGAAGAACTAAAGACAATTGAACCACAATAACAAGTTCAGATAACAATAAATTAATCGACTGATATTTAAAATAATTTTCCAGATCAATACTCAAGGGGTAGGGAGGCCCACAATACTCAAGACTAGCTAGAAACCCTACTAGATGCCAAATGTTGGCTTTATTGGTCTTCTCAAAAGAATACTATAAAGAGGTCAGAAAACCTTGGTTCTAGCTTTGCAATTATCCACCTGGTGTTAAGCTGGTCATTTTCTATTCTGAACCTCATAAATTAATGAAGACTTTCACCACATTATTTTTGGTGAGTTCAAAATAATGAATTCCCATGCTTCTGTACAATATAAACACACCTAGGAATGTTTAGTAATAAGCAGGAATGGTGGTGTGTGCCTGTAATCCTAGCACGTAGGCAGCTGAGGCAGGAAGACTGTGGCAAATCTGAGGCCATCCTAGGCTACACAGTGAAACCTTGTCTCAAAACCACAAAGAAATAAAATGCCAATAAATATGGCAACATAAATACCCAGTTAAATGGAACCTTTACAAAATAACTTCTAAAATTCAAGTTTTGGTGCAAGCCTCCCTCTGTCCATCCTTTTCTACCTCCAACTAATGAAAACGGTTCTTTTCTCAAGGGCTGCACTTGAGGAAGAATCAATCTGGAAGTGCGGGGCACCTAAAGAACCTGAAGAGAAAATCTAGTCTAGAATCTGTAGATATGCAAATAAAACAATGTAAACAAGACCACACACTTTGCATCCAGAAAGAAACACAAATTAATAGAGGTTATGTGTTCAACAGAAAAAACAAAAACACTTTTAGAAGAACAGTGGGATGGCATGCGTGTGTGCACGTGTGTGTGACACACGCGCCCGTGTGTCAGTACCCTACTTTGCATTCAGCCCTTATTGCAGAAGCTGCAATGAGAAAAGAAACAAATTGATCACAGCTTTGAACTTGCTGGAAAGGCAATCTAATTTCAGGCATAAAAACCCCCAGGTGACCACAATAGCCAACCTCACTAGCCAAATTTCAGACATTAAGGAGGAAGAGGAAGAAGAGGAGGAGGAAGAAGAGGAGGAGGAGGAAGAAGAAGAAAAGAAGAGAAGAAGAAGAGGAAGAGGAAGAAGAGGAAGAAGATGAAGAAGAAGAAGAAGAAGGAGGAGGAGGAGGAGGAGGAGGAGGAGGAGGAGAAGAAGAAGAAGAAGAGAAACTGTTAACAATGCTTTGTATTTTTTAGATAAATCACTGAGGGTGTGTGTGTGAGAGAGAGATATAAATGTTTATAATGATAAAAAAGATGATGGCAAGCTGCCTAAGCTACAGTAATCAAGCCATCCACAGTTGTAGACTATGGCACTTTGAGCTTTTTCTCCATCTCCACCCCCATGATGGTTATGGACTAACCCCCTGGAACTGTGTGCCCCAAATTAAATGCTTTCTCTTATAAGCTGCTTGAACCAAGATGTCACTTCACAGCAACAGAATCAATAACTTGAACAACAAGGCCAGGCCTGGCTGCAAGTTTGTGAGACAAGTCAAGCCCTAGTGACCGCTTCAGAAGAAAGGCTACAACCCATGGAAGCAACACTGGCAATGCCACTTAACTGTAGGCATGTGGGCACAGTTAAGTAATTACATGACAGTACATTTTCTTATGCTTAGTGGTAAAAGGAGTAGAGGGGTAAGTATTGGCAACTAAGAACAAAAGCTTTCCAACAGAACACCCAATTATGTTACATTCGTGCAAGAAAATATTACTCAATAATCAAAATATAAATAATAGTATTCTCACAATGTAAATAAAAACACACCAAAATAAGACTTTAAAAAATGAAGTTCAAAAATTAAAACCAGGCTAATAAAATTTTGCAAAGCTTACCTCAACAGAAGGCTATTAAAGAGTTAAGGAACTTTTCAAGGTAACAAAGTGCTCTATATCTTTATCTAGATGAGTGGTTCAATGTAAATTCATCAGTTCTGTGCTTTAAAGTTCACATACTACTCAAAGTTAATTATAATGACAAAAAAGAAAAGTACATATCCAAGTTCTACAGAATTTCAAATAAGGCAAACCAGTGTCATTCCAATCATGTAACCAAAAAAAGTGTTCCAATAGGCACTGCACACATTTAACTAGCAACTGGAATACTGACAGGGCCTTAGAGTGCAAGCTTCTCTACTTCAAAATACCCACAACTGACGAATAAATTGTTCTTTTTTTACTCTGTATTTTAAGACCACGTTTACTTACTGATAATGTGTTTTTATCTATTTTAAGGCTTACAATTTGAAAATGATTCTTTCATATACCAGACACAAAATAACATCAAAATTAAGTTGGTTAAAAGTCACCAATCTTTAGAAGACCAGTCAGAACAGGGTATCGGAGGTCATTCATGGGCTGTGGAAATGGAGTAATAGATCAGCATGCTTGCTGTGTGCGCATGACAACTGGAGACAGATCACCAGCACCCATGTAAAAGCTGGCACAGTGGCCTGCCTGTAACCCCAGGCTTGGAAGGCAGAGGCAGGAGTCCCTTTGGCAAGCTGGCCAACTAGACAAAGCTCAGGGAGAGCCTTTCCTCAGTAAATAGAGGAACACCTGATGTCAACCTCTGGCCTCCACACACATGCACATGTATGATTAAACATACAGGTTCTGGACATCACAGTAACACACAGAAGACATGGCTTACATACTTTGTTAAAGGAAATAAAGTAAAATCAACAGAAAGGAACTATATTCTCTTCACTACAGAGAAAATAAAGCAGCCAACACATCTTACACTAACCAGTGAGTGATCGTAACAGTGGCTAAAGCAATACCAACCAGATTCTTAAACATGTTACAGTAACACTAGGATTCTGTAAGCTTTAGCCTCAATGCTAAAGAAAGAAAACTAAGATTGCTTCACATTGTGGAATATTAGTTTAAGATGTATTACATTCATTTATCCTGTGAATTATTTGTTTAATGATGCAAAGATGTGTTGCATTCTTTTCTGTTGCATTTGTTTAACTCTGTGAAGCTGTGTTACTTTGCCTGCCTAAAACACCTGACTGGTCTAATAAAGAGCTGAATGGCCAACAGCAAGGCAAAAGAAAGGACAGGTGGGGATGGCAGGCAGAGAGAATACACAGGAGGAGAAATCTATGGAAGAAAGCCAGGAGAGAAAAAAAAGGAGAACATCAGGGGCCAATCGTCCAGCCACAAAGCCAGCCATAGAGTAAGAAGGAAATAGAGATACATACATAGAATAAACAAAGGTAAAAAGCCCAGAGGAAAACTGAAGTTAAAGAAAAACAGGATAAGTTAGAAAAGCTGGCTAGAAACAAGCCAACCTAAGGCCAGGCATTCATAAGTAAGAATAAGTCTCCCTTTGTCTATTTGGGAGCTGGGTGGTGGGCTCCTAAAAAAGTAAAACAATAAAAAATACCAGCTACAGCTTCACCATTTTATGGTTACTTATTCATTCCATTTAAATAAATCAACTGAAACTAGTTGGTCAAAAAGCATAAAAGCATAATACAGCATATTGCAAAATTTTAAAAACAATTCCTTAATTCTAGATTCATAGGCATGTTTTCAAAATATAAACCATTTTTATTATTCCTACTTTGACATGTGATATTTAATAAAGTGGACTACTTACCTAAATTTTGGCTTATTAACATCTCGATGCAAGAATACTCTCATCCAAAATTAAATCAAGCCTAAAAGAATACATGTAAAAACCATCATTTAGTTTTTTGTTTCAAACAGGAAAAACTGTATCTACAATACACTATTTTAAGTTAAAAACTATAAATTTATTCTCTTCATAAAACATCTAAAACTGTTCAACAACTAATCCTATTTAATGCTCAATGAAATACCTGTTCAAGGGGAGCAATAATCTATCCTAGCAAAAAACTTTAAAATGTTGGTGCTGGAGGAGCAAACGGTCAGTGCTTCCAGGCACTTTCTATTCTTGCAGAGGATCAAGGTTCCCTGCAACTTCCAGCACCCACCGGGCACCATCCAGTGCCTGGAAGCCCAGAACTTCTGATGCCCTCTTCTGCTACTGATACCTGTGGACACTGCACACAAAGTACACACACTCACATACATACAATGTAAAGAAACATTATTTGTAGTTTTTACAATCTTTTTTTTTAAACTTACTTTCATTCATTTTAATAACAGCAATGGTAATTTAGACTATGGGCAATTAAATTAGTTCTGAAACCTTTTAAAATATTAAAATCTGCAGCTGGTCAGGTTCCTTATATAAAATGGCATAATCTTCTTATGCAACCTATATACCTTCTTCCATATACTCTAAATCACTGTTACAGTACTTCTGAAAATGAATACAATGTAATTCCAAAGGTCATAGACTTTACATTATTGAGAGATTGGCAGTAAGACACAGACAAATGTGGACAAGCTTGTACAAACACAATTCCCCCAAATATCTTTAATACAGGTTTGTTAAATTCATTTATGCAGAACCCAGATATTAAGGTTGACTATTTATTAATAAAACATACTTCTAGGTCGGGTCAGTCTTTGTCTAATATTGTGTCCATATCAATAGATATGGCAATAGAATGACACAGAATACACCAATGACAAATGTGGTAACAGCTAACAGGAACTAAGTATAAGGAGTATGTTAAGCACCACTAGAGACTCTTGGGTATTAACATTCTGCCTCAATTTAATATATAACACTTTTACTACTAATTATCCACTAAAAATGGACTCACCAAAATTCATTTCTACCAATTCTGAAACTCAGTATTACCTCACCCCAATCAATAATCTCCCCACCAAAGGTGACCTATCATTTTTAATTTAATATTGTCAAGGTGGAGGCCACACTTATTCCATCCCTCAGCCTGAGTTACTCCAACCGTAAATCCCATTTCCAGACTTACTAGCTTCTAGTTCTGTCCTTCCCAGAACTGTAATCATGTTATAACGGCCACCCTAACCACACACACCACTTTCTCGACTGCCCCCCCACACACACACACGCCACTCTAACCCTCCTCAGTTCCCAGAGCACCACCCATGCTCTCAGCTCCCCCACGTGCTGACCTAAAATCGCCCCCTTCACCGACCTTCTACCACATTTGACTTTGAAAATGCCTTCTCACATGGTGGTCAGACATATCCTGGCAGCTGTGTCAAACAGGGTTCTATCAATTATGTCAATGAATTGTGAACCCTGTATAACTCTAAAGCAGTGAGTGCTTTGTTTGCTCGTACATTTTCTTACCTACAGTGTGAACAAATTAGGGACATAAACTCCCTCATTTCAGTTTAGTACTACAACTGGCTGGCACAGTTTTTGGTTTTTTGTTTTTGTTTAGGTTTGTTTTTTGAGAAAGAGTTTCTCTGTGTAGCCCTGGCTGTCCTGAAACTTGATCTATAGTACAGGCTGGCCTTACAAGATAAACCTGCCTCTGCCTCCCCAGTGCTGGGATTAAAGGCATGTGCCACCACCAACCAGCTAAGAATTCTTAAAGTAATGGGCATGTTCATTAGCATGACAATGATAATTTCATGTGTGTATATAGCTATCAAATCTGTACAAATTTTGTTTAAACATGTTAGTTGACAGCTATTTGTCCATAACTTAAAATATTCAGATATGTCAAATTTGAATTTAGAAAAAATCCTAATTTCAAATTACAAAAGTTAGAATGGTAACAAATTCGCAAAAATAATGTAACTGACAACCAAGAGTGAAGTTATTATTATTATCTCTATAACTGGTAATTCAAAATATAAACAATGCTTCCAAAAATCTCTTATCTTATAAAACAAACACAGCAGAATCACCAGTACTATTAAATGAAAAATGACCGTGCAATTTCTTTAAAGTACAAAAAAAAAATTTTTTTTTAGCCTACTTTTTACAGGCTGAATCAAAACATAATTCAGGAGTTGGAAAAACAGCTCATTAACTAAGATTAGACTGGCTACCCCAAAGATTTCTTAGTGGGAAATGACCTGAACATGCCTTCTTTGAGGCTAGCTTTCATGATACTAGAAGGCACCACGCAAGCTTCCAGAGGAGGAAGGTAACCAGCAGTCCACACAGCTTCCATGCCTATGAACTGTATCAGCAACCAACAGGTTCCATAACCCTACGGGAGCAACAGAAGAAGGCATACTTCCGTGGTAACCAACAGCCTCTAGTTGCACTGAAGACACATTCCACAAGAGGGAAATCATAACCGGTAGTACTGGAAACCTAGCTAACTTCTCAGTGCAAATGAACTCAGTTATGGAGGAGAATCCACAACCACTAATTTACTAAGACAGCATAATCATTAACTGCTTTTTAAAGATTTGTCCTTATACCCAACAAATAAGTGTAGTTCTCAACCCCTCATCAACAAAACTTCTCTCTGTAACAGATAGAGACCACTACAGAAAACCACAAGCAATCAAAAAGCAGGGTTGTGGAGCCCAGTCCCAATGGGCTCATCTACAAAATACTCAGCACCTAAGGCTCAGGGAACAGAAGGGTTGGAAAGACTAAGGGCTAGAGGACCAGGAAGGCTGCTGTGAGATGTGCCTCCTAGGAATATCAGAAGCTGGACCCATAATGTCTTACCAACACGACTGCCGAAACATTACTTGAACCAATGGACATGCCAAAATGGACAGAGAAAAACCCATGAGGCCCCAACCCTACAAAAAGAAAAAGAACTATAGGCAACAGAGAAAAGCTGGAGATGAGCAAGGTGGCCTTCCCCAAGAAAGAGCACACAATTGGTTGTCCAATGCCAAATGGTCAACCCTGAGACACACATACAAGCACCATTACATGGGCTGAACAGATTATATTTAGAAATATGTATATAATATGCATGCAACAACAGTGAAAAAATAAGTCATAAATTAGAAGGGCGGAGAAGGGTATACTGGAGGGTTTGATGCAAAGAAAGGAAAGGGAGAAATATAATTAAATTATAAACCAAAAGAAAAAGAGGACTGGCTCCTTCCGGAGGATCTGGGTTCTATTCCTATTACCCACCCACAGGATGACTCACACATACACCTCGAACTCCAGTCCAGGGGAGCCAATGCTCACTTATGGCCTCCAAGAGTCCTATGTGCACATGATATATAGACACAAATGCAGACAAAGCACATACACAAACAAATAAAACATGATTGCAAAAAACCAACCTGTATTCTATATCACAAAATCACCCGTCAAGGCACTGTCAGTAAAACCCACCAAGAGATGGTCTTCTCTCCAACTCCAATGGTTAGTCTTGGACTGACCTTGTAAGGATTCGTAGCAGAGTGTCACAGGATACGTACACTTGCTGTTTCAGAATCTGCTGCCACCATTGAAACACTCTTACCTTTAGTATGACAGGCTATCTTGGCTGTCTCTCAGCTGTCTCACCCAATCCTAGAGCAGCTACCGCTGAGGACAGCCCTGAATAACAGAAGCTAGTGAGGGGCCAGTGTCAGTCACCTTCCTGATACACTGCTAAACGAACTCATGAACAAGCCTCAGACAAAGCCACAAACACTGCCTGGCTGACTCATACACCCATTCTAATAGCACATAATTCAATTTTCTTAGCCACCAAGTTATTTTACAGTAATAGTTATCTAAGCCTCTCCACAGTAACATGGCCTCTGTACAAGGATGACATGCAAATCTGTGACACTTTCCTATTTAAAAAAATTAATAAACTGCCAAAACTGATTCAAGATATAAGAAATCTAAACAGACCTACCAGAAAGAGGGTTTAGCTGCCTTCTCTACGTGACATCTAGATCTATTGGAAATGTCTTAAGTTAGCATCACTCCTCAAACTTTCAAAACCTAGAGCATTTCCTAACTTTGTCAGGACAATGCTAGTCACATACCAAGAGCAGACAGTCATTAAAAGTAGTTCAAATACCCCTTACAAATCTAACTCAGAAAAGCTCTACAAACACCCCTCATTCAAAATTTTGAAACCTAGAGCTCCTATATCCAAAACTTTTGGGGCATCTGATGCTCTGTTGGTAAATTCCACTTAAATATTCAAAACAAAAAACCTCTGAAATATGCAAAAGTTCTGCTTTCAGGGGTTGGACAAAGGGCTCAGCAGATGAGAACACCTGTTGCTCTTCCAGTTCCCAACTAATACTGAGTGGCTCACTCATATCTCTAATTTCAGCTCTAAGAGTATGGAAGTAAGCCTCTGACCTCTGAAGGTGTGGTGTGTTCTCTCTCTCTCTCTCTCTCTCTCTCTCTCTCTCTCTCTCTCTCTCTCTCAAAAGTAAGACTCAACTCAATTTTCAGCTCTGTTTGAAGCACTACAGGATGACATTCCAAGGCTGAACCTCCAAATGTGTTTTGATTTTATTTTCTCCACTTTACATCCCTTTTTATCCTTTGTGGAAGATTTAACTTTGTCATCCAACCTTCTATGAAGATGCTGAACTCCCAACTTTTCCATTAAATGTTCAGTGCTCTCAACTTCCTACCCTATTGTTTCCTATTCTTAACCTGTAAGAGTCACCCTTACTTTCTAACTGGCTTTCTATACACCTCCAAAGGACAGTTAACATTTATGGCTTCTTAGCACTTCTACTTCCTCCTCCATCGTGGTCTTTGGCTTGTTCTCAAGTATTTGGTGATCCTCCAAAATTGCTTAGGAATTGTCTGGGTTATTTACCTGGATCTTCTTCTGTTATCAACTGAGGTTTTGTTTTTCCTTTCTCACACCGGTTTGCTGTAAAAGGATGAATTCTCCAATCTTGCATCTGGGAATAGGATCCTGACAGACAGAACTGAGAGGAGAAAACAGGCTGGTGTTGATTTCTAATTCAACATAATAGTTATCCTTCCCGAGTTTAGGTACACACCCTTAACCTGAGCTCTGCCTAGTTACTAACAGTGACACAGGGCTTCCAGTTCAGTCTAAGAAAAGAAATTGGGGGGTGGGGAGTAGAAAGGAAGAGATGGGAACTTGAGGGATCAAGAAAACCAAGCTGGGGGAGGGACACAAATCTTCAATGGAAGAGATATCTTGATAGAGGGAGCCATTATGGGGTTAGAGAGAAACCTGCTGCTATAGAAATCCCCAGGAATCCACAAGATGACCCCAGCTAAGACTCCTAGCAATAGGGGAGAGGTATCTGAACAGGTATTCCCCTGTAATCAGATTAGTGACTACCCTAATTGTCTTCACAGAACCTACATCCAGTAACTGACTTCCAAGCACTGGGCTGAGCTCCAAGAGTTCGGCTGAAGACAGGGATGAGGGATCATATGAACAAGGAGTCAAGAGCATTACAGGGGCTGGGCAGTGGTGACGCACACCTTTGATGCCAGCACTCAGGAGGCAAAGGCAGGTGGATCTTGGTGAGTTTGAGCCAGCCTGGTCTACTACACAGTGAGCTCCAGGATGCCTGGAGGCTGTTACACACAGATACCCTGCCTTGAGGGGAAAAAAGTTCATGGACTCCGGACTGACAGCTGGGGAACTTGCATGGGACTGAACTAGGCCCTCAGAATGTGGGTGACAGTTATGTGGCTTGATCTGTTGGGTCAGGGCCTATAGGCACCAGGACCTATCCCGAATGCATGAAATGGCTTTTTAGAGCCCATTCTCTATGGTGGGCTACCTTGCTCAGCCTTGATGGGGGGGGGAGGGGACTTCATCCTGCCTCAACTTAGAATGCCAGACTTTGGACTCCCCAAGGAAGGCCTTTACTCCCTCTGAGGAGTGGATGGAAGGGGTGGAGAGTTGGGGGTTGGGAGAAGGGAAGGGATAGGAACTGAGATTGGTATGTAAAATGAGGAAAAGCAAAAATTTTTAAATAGGGAGAAAAAAAGAATTGAAGGTAAAGATCCCATGAGTGCTGCTTGCTTTACAAGTTTTTAGAAAGTTCTTTTAATGGTACCCACAGCTTACTCATGACCAGGCACAGGCCCCTGTCACTGTTAGTCACTTGCAGCCAGGCTCTACTCCAGTGGTCACTCAGTTTTCTATCATCATTCTAGTGGGATGCTGAGCACATGTAGCTACTTAACCTACCATGCTCAAAGTAAAAGTTAATTAGCATTTTTTTTCAAGCTTGAGCAACACACAGTAGCTCATAGCAACATCAAGTTTACTGAACACTACAGTAAAACAATGTGACCTATAGAATCTCTTATATAAATTAAAACCCTCTGAGGCCAATATACAACCTTAAGATTTATAGTCAAGAGCAGTAAAGTGCTCTTAACCCACAAGTCATCTCTTAAGCCCCCAATATACAACTTAGAAAGACATTTAATAAAAAAGGAATCACAGGAATTCAAGAAAACAGTATTCTATTGGGAATGTTAGGAACACCTTATTAAACAAAACATTGCTAGTCAAATCTGACCAATCTTTAGTTGTTGTTTACTTGATTTGTGAAAGTCTAAAAGATGAATTAAGATCCAAGGCTAGTGTTACCAACTTTTGAGGAAATTCAATGCTTATGTCTCAAAGCTATTTGTTAATCACATAGATTTGAACCTGATATGTTTAGTATACAGAGCTTTATAATGAACAATTCTCTCTTCATTCATTTGTTTTGGCATGGAAATACCGTTTGTTTTAGTATATTTCTTATCCTTTTTGTTTGTTGATTTCCATTATGTTACTGTGTTTTAAAAACACAGCAAGGCCAAGAAGTGGCACAAGTCTTTAATTCTAGCTTAGGAGGCAGGTGGATCTTGGAGTTTGCAGCCAGAATGAGATCTTGTCTTAAAACAAGCCAAAAGAACAAAACAAACAAACAAACCCCAGAAAATACTTAATGAACAGGAGCAGAAGTCAATACCAGTTAAGTCTCAGGTAACTAGTCTGGATGAAAACTGGTAAGCTGGGCTTAAAAAGCAAGGCAACCAGAAGGCAGGCAGATAGGCAAATTCCCATGAGGGGTGTGTCTACCTAGAGTGTTGCCTGTAACTCTAACAGCACTGCTAACCTATGGCAGTCACTGCATCACACAGGAGTTCCAAAAATTGCCTGTGTCCCACCTGTCCTATGCGAGTACTTCTGGAACATCTGCTTAGTGTACCAGTACCCTTTCACACTGCCGCCTGTTCCTGCATGGAGCCATTTCCCACTACTGCTCAAGCTTGCAGGTACCCATGGCCAGAGGACACACACCCCAGCGGCCCTATCCCCACAACTCACAAGCCACAGAAGCATAAATTCTGCACTATCTACTTTAAAGAGTGGGGTTTCCAGAGAGTAACCCTCACTTCCTGTGCCCACACACATGACAATCATTTTCTGCTGTCTCCTCTCCTCACCCATCCTATCTGCGAGAACCCCCAACCTGAGCAATTACAAATGAAAAGTCTAGCACCCACTTGACAGCAAGGGAAACATCGTTTGTTGTAGGGGATAATAGATAACCAAGACAGAGTCAAATGTGTCTGTTCTCCTGTTTCCAACACACATTAACTGCAAGCTAATATTAACTCTTAAAATGGCTAAAATGTAAATTTATTTCAAAACTAACACATTACTACCTTAAAACTGTAAAACTTCATTTACTCCAAGTTTTCTGAACGGTTTAATTCTTTAATAATTCTTTTAAAAAGCAGGGAAACATTCAAACTTCATTATTGCTGTAATTTTTATGTTTTTCCTGATTCCATTATAAGAATGATCTTCTACACATTATACATTTCTAGATGTTATAAAATATAACATATATTCAATTAAGGAGCCCTTAGAAATTCTAATAAAGATAAATCATATAAACTTTAAAAACACATACCAGCCAGGGAATTAAATCTTTAAGCATGTCCCCCCTAATGCTGAGCACAAGGTATAGCTCACAGGCAGAGCACTTGCCTGCCAAGCACAAAGGCCTCTCCAAATGTTCCAAGTTTTTAACAGAAACTGATAGTACAGATAATTAGCTTTAATTACTGTTTTCTGTTAGCTCTTATATAAATTATCTCTTACAATGACTAGTTATATACCTTTTGAATTAAAAATTCAGCATATTCCATTGAACTCAGAAACTTAATTCAAAATCCACCCATTCCACTACAGCATAACTTTCTTAGATTTTAGCAGGTTTTGTTTTGGATTTTGAAAAAGGTCTCTCTGTGGCCCTTACTGTCCCAGAACTCACTATGTAGACCAGGCTGGCCTCCAGTGTTCTTATTCGTACACCAAACCTAACAAGAGCTCAAATCACTGAGTAGACATATGTATTGTAAGATTTGTAACTCATAAGTAAATTTTATCATCAACTAGATCGCTGAAGAGCATAAAATAGTAACACTGTGTGTGGTACATGTGAGTGCATGTGTTTCAGTGTGTCTATTCACAGGTGAGCCTATCTCTGCAGACTGGAGGTCTCCTAGAGCAAGCTAACTCAGCTAAACTTCTACTGGCCTGTGAAAGAGCTCCTAAGGTCAACCTTCCCTCCCTACCCCCACATGTAGAGGAACAAAGGTTATAAATATACTCAGCTTTTATCAAACTCAAGTCCTCACACTTGTATACCCACCCACTAAAACATTTCTCCAGCACCAAGTGGTTTCACTTTTATTTAGCTCTATACTACACAATTAGGAGCCTCGGTATTTTATTCTCCCCCCCCCCCCTTTAAATCCATCTTCTGCTGGATGTAGCAAAGCACACATTTAATCCCAGCCCTTACTTAGGAACAGAGACAGGCGGGATCTTTGTGAGTATGATGTCAACTTGGCCTACAAGAGTTGAGTATGAAAAAAAAAAGCCATGGACCACCCTTCCTCTTAATGTCCCCCTACCAAGCAGATAAGCTCTGCCTGACCTTCCACTTCAGCCCCTTCCCCAGGAATATTTTAGCTCATTTTTTTCTTACCCTTTTTCGTGGAATTCTGGTCAATCAATGATCTGTGAAACTTTTGCTTCAAATTTCCAAGGCAAACTTCAGACCCCTCCAGTTCACACTACCATCTTACCAAGCTTACTTGTGCTGCCTTTATTTTAAAATTCACTTATCAAGGAAAACATTTACACCCTGTAATTCCCACCACTGTGATTTTAATATCCATTTCTCCCTGATAAGTCTATTTATCCATAGCACTTCTTCAAAATTTAGGTAAAATTTTACAAAGTTTTAGGTAAAATCTTTACAAAGCAGCTTCACTGACTAATCCATTAAGTCATTTTACTAATAATCAGCTCTTTGGAGCATTCCATTGATACTGAGCCACTATGTCAACTGTATAACCAACCCAGCTAAAGCAACTGTGGTATGGATGTGTCTTCCGGTTTTGTTAATTATTCCAGGGTCTTTAACAATTAGTTCATGAAACTGTTGGATTTACCCCAGAGAAAAATTAACTTTTTAGTCTGTATTTCCACCCTGCTTAAATTTTTCAAAAGTAGAAGCACAGACTGCAAATTCCACTTGATGAAAAAAAAAAAAAACTTTTTATACATAATACATGTGCAAAATAACTTATGGTATCACTCATGTGGTAGGCAGATTTCACCGCAAACTATCACTTTTAATGATGTCATTTCAATTCTCTCATGTTTACAGATGTGCTCTACATTTACTCTGCCTGGCTAGTTTGAGTCTTTTTACTGTTGGGTCTCCTGCCTGCTGGTCAAGGTAGACTGTTCAGGTTTGTGTACAACTCAAGTGTGACATAGTCAAGCTTTAAAGCAGTGACCAAACTGGATAACACAGCATGCCACATACTGCAGTGGGCAAAGTATTTGTTTTTTTTTTTGTTTGTTTGTTTGTTTTGTTTTTTTGTTTTTTAAATAAAAAGTTTCAAAGGGTGAAAAAAAAAGATGTGAAAAGTGGGGCATGTGCACAAACAATATTTCTGAAAACAAAAAAAAAAATTCAGTTATTACACACAGTGCCAGAAAACATGCCCACAAGTCAGTTCCAAAGACTTTAGTAACATTCTATTATTTTGTGAATTCCTAAATCCAGTATTTTTTATAAAAATCTCAACACTGAGATATAAACATGTACTTATTTCAGACTTATCTACCCAATTGTACATTAGTCCTATGAACCTAAGAAAACCCTGCAGATACAGTTGCCACATCTTCAAGACAACAATGCAAATTGTATGTAAAATTCTCATATTAAACATATTCAAAAAATAAACCAAAATTCACATGGATACAAATTTTTATTCATTAGCTCAAACACATTCATAATCTAAATGTTAATAATAAAATCTTTTCATGGCAATTTCTACAGAATATACAAAACATATCAAGTCTTCAAAACTAGGTATAATAAAATGTAAGCTACATACATTTTTACTATATATCTTTACAACTCTAAGTCCTTCAGATTTCAGGGGAAAAGAAATTATTTCTCTCCAAACCACCAATTTAATATTATACAATAAGGTTTACACTGCTTAGCATTATGAGTAACAGTGATGTAACTACTGGTTCCCAACAGAAGAAGGAAATTCAAACACTGTTAAGTCAAAATCATGAACAATTACACTGCTCTGTTTCTTCTTTCTGTAGAGATGAGGGATGGGGAAGAAGGTAGAGGTAGGCTTTCACATAGCCCAGGCTGGCCTCATACACTTTGTGGCCAGACCTTCAACTCGAAATTCTTGTGGTCCCACCTCCCAAGTGCTAGGAGCACAGGCCGGTATCACTGCTGGCCAGTATTCACTTCTCAATTCTCAGTTGTGAAGGCTCCTTTATAGGTTTTAACCACTCAAACACATGCGCACACTCCAGTTATACACAGGTTAACAAATGCCAGAACCCTTTTACTTAAGAGTTGGATATTTAACTGTAAAAAACAAGCACAATTTATTACTACCTCCTCAAGTACAGTAAGAAATCTTCAAATACATTATTAAGGAGCCTGAACAACCTGAAGTTAATCTAGAAGCTACTATCAAAAAGTCTCCAAAGGAACCTATGTAAGAAGGCAATCCACACTTTTGGGCTATATGAATAAAGAATACTATACTGAAAAGCAAGCAGATAGCTGTTATCTGTGGAGGCAATGCAAATCTCTATACTCTAAACAAACTTCCAGGTCCTAACCCTAACCACTACAGGGCTCCTGCCAGTAAAGACTGAGGGGCATAAATCACACAGGAGGGAAAATGAAAAGCATCACACCAACTACCTACCATCTTCCTCCTCCCAACTCATGCAGGGCAGACAAGGACACAAGGCTCACTCTTCCCACCCCTGGAAGGTAGTCACCAAGGTCACAAACAAACGGAACCTAGTGTGATACATCTGACAGGGACTCATCACGATAAACCTTTTTCAGTGTAGAATATATTGTCATTTTTTGAAATATGGAACCCACAGAGATCTGCCTGCCTACAGAAAAGTGCTGAAATTGAGGGTGGGGAGGATTTAAAAATTGAGTGTACCTCATCATATGTACAAGCACCATGTGAGTGCAGTACCCACAGAGTCCAGAGGAGGGCACCTGAGTTACAGGCAGTTGTGAACCTTCTGATGTGGTGCTGGGAACTGAACATAGCAAGTGCTCTTAGCCACTGAGCCATCTCCCTAGCTCCCAAAAATGCTCATTACCATGATCTCAACTCTAGGAAAAAGTGCCTGTGTGCATTCTTTGCTTTAAGCTTTGCCTAAATAAAGCATTTAAAAACAAGTCATTATTAGTTAAGTCTAAAACCCACCTCTCAGATCCCAGTTTTCCTGTTCACTCATTATCATACTGCAAATCAAACAATATCCCCATGGGAAATCTCACAAGATCCATAGCCTTTGGTACTTTTCCAGCATCAGTTCAACATTCATAAATTACTAATAGATTATGCACATGCACACCCACTACATATTAGTCTGTATTTCTAAACCTCTCATACCCCAACCCGGAATTCCAATCTATCATTTGGGTTTAATGTATAAATGCTTCAATTTCCATCAGTTTTTTAATGAAAAATTCTTCTCAGGCATTCCTTTATCTCAACCATCCTTTAACTAAATTTCAACTTTAGACTTTCTCCAGGACCCTAAAAAGGACTTTCTATACACACACTGTCCAATACAGTAACTATGGATCTAATGTGAACTGAAATGTGCTTTACGTCTGTATTAGCATGGGATTTTAAAGATTCATTATGAATAATGAATGTAAATATTTCAGTAATATTCATATATTAAAATAGAATTTAGATATACTGGGCTGGAATATATTTAGATTTTTAACCTATTTCTTCTTTTAGTGTGGCTACAATTTTAAATCGAATCTTATAGCTCCACTCAAGCTTCTACTGTTCACTGCTGACCTCCACAATCTTTTATAAATTACTTACCAACTAACTTCTGTGTTACTCATCTCCAGCTAGGATCAAGAGACATGTGAGCTCAAACCTGGTGATTTAATTAACTATAATGCTTTAAGTCTGGGGTACTTCCTCATATGTAAAATGGGAATATATGCCTCATTACCATCATAAAAACACAGGCTAGACAATTTAATTTCATATTAATGCCATCACTAGATTATGGTGCTAGGATCAGCGGTAGCTTTTCAAGCAAGAAATGATGCAAGCCAACATGCAAGATCAAGATCACCCTCGGCCAGCATGAACTACATGAGACTCTGTCTCAAAAGAGAGATGGGGGACTTTCCTTTAATTTTCACACTGATGAAAACAACTTTTAAACATAAATGAAAAAGTATTTCATGTTTATATACCTCCGTGTTTGTGATAGGGAAAGAAAAGAATATTAAAGAGGAGGAAAGATACCATTATATCAAAACATGCAGGAAAAAAGGAAAACAGGCAAAGGAAATGCTCTATTTGGAGATATTTTAAAAATCCCAATGAAAAGATCACATTTCCTGCCTCTTGTTTATTTTGTTTAGGGGGTGATGGCACATGTACACGGAGGCCAAAATCTCCCACTGAACCTGGAACTCAAGACCCATGCGCTTCAGGGATTATATCCTGACTAGCCTAAGGGGCTCACTCACATGCCTTGGCTGATACTGAGAATCTAACTTGGGGTCCCCATGCTTGCACACCAATCACCAACTGAGCCTCTCTCTAGCTCCCCCCTCACTATTTCCTGGGGTTACATTCAAACACATATAACCAATTTACCTTCTTTCCTCTATTCTGTAAATAGAGAAGCACTAAAAAGCACTCACTCCCAAGTACCCCCACTCATCCTCTTTCTCAATGGACCATACTGAACTGTAACCTGGTTACAGGTTTTATTCTATAACCAGAGAAAAGTACAAACACTTTTATGCCTGCTCTAACATTCTTTTGAACATTCTCATTTCTGTAGTTATAGCCTAAAAATGGGACATTCACAAAAGCAAACTGCCACAGGTGAAAAGTCATGACTCTGTATGCATGCTTACACATACACTTTGTGCCATGATTCTGTATGCATGCTTACATACACACTTTGTATCTGTCAGCATTAGCAAATGGTATCAGGCCCAACTCCAGCATTTGCAAACAAATTGGGAAATCACCCTCCCTCTCCAATTAATGGTGGTCTGAAAATACCAATTATATCTAACACTGTTAGGAAATTGACAAAAATGCACATAGATGTGTATTTGCAAATAAACACTTTGGAAGAAGATTAAAATAGTAACCTTAAAAAACAATAAAGTAACTGAGCCAGGAGTGGATTGTACACCTTCAATCCCAGCATTTGGAAGGAAGATGGATCTCTGTGATTCTGGGTTAGCCTGGTCTATACAGTGAGTTCCAGAACAGCCAATGCTACGTAGAGACACAAGAAAAACAAAACATAAACAAAAAACCCACAAAAATTTAAAAATTCAGTAAATGATAGAATATAGGTAAGCATGTTTAATAAACAAGCACTTTAATCCCAAGACTCACCCACCTTAGTCTTTCTAACATTCTATATTAAATGAATAAGGTATATGCTAAGCAAGGCACAATACATAAAATCTTATGTACCACTGTAATCAACTTCAATTCTACCACAATCTAAACTAAAAGAATTGAGTTTCCTAGAATAAATCACTTATCTGCACTTTTATTCACAAAACAGCCCAAGAATCCTGAATGGTTCCCTACAGATAGAAAAGTCAAAGACTAGCACAGATGCAATTCCTCAAGACAAAGTAGCCTTAATCCAGCCTCCCTCTCCCACAACCTACAGGTACCTCACAGGACTTTTGTTGTTCTTGTTAATATCGGTCAACTGGGAGGGGATTTTAATGAGGGTAGAGCTGCCGAGGTTCTTACTGTATCTATAACCCAGGTGGGCCTCAAATTCACAATCCTTCCTTAGGTACAGCAATGAGAGGACTGCCAAGTGTGACAAGCCTCTAATCTTGGAGATCTTCAATTCAAAAACACAGAAGCATACAACCCATCATCCCCCAAGAGTCAGGTTAAGTTCAAACAAGAAGCAATGCCACTGACCAACCATGAACTGAGAAAAACTAAGGAACAGAGAAACTGAGGCCTTGAGATAAAAGAAAACACCATTTCACGAAGACTCCAATCCCCACTGGAAGATTCAGCCCTCTGGCTCTCATGAGGTATTTGTGAGAGAGAAAGAGATACTTTAGCCAACCAGCAGGGTGAGCTACTGCTAGAAGCAGTCATTTTAAACCCCCCCCCCCCCCCCATTTCAGGGGCCTAAGTGGCACTATTAAAAGCAGCTATCTCCTTCTACTTAGCCCTAACAAAAAGCACTTTTAGGACAAAACCTCATAAACCGTTCAACCTTTACAGAGCTTCCGTGTACAAAACACATCTCTACACCAGATACATGCAGAGAAACTAAGTCCTATGAATATCCAAATTATAACATCCACGCCAATGTTTGATTTTACAAAGCCACCAATTTTAAATTTTTCTTTTTAATTTTCTATAAAGACTGCTAAAAATTCTGCTTTCCACAGGTTCAGACTGGACAATTCAACAAGCCAACTTCTACATTTACTACAAGCCAAGCCCTTCCTTATATGTCTGTCTGGAAAGCACTCCTGAGCTGGTTTTCTAGGACAAGCAACACTTTTGTCCTCCTAGAGCCACACTGTAAGAAGAGTCCAAACTACTAATCCTACACAACTAACAGTGTTTTTGGCTTGACAGACACACCACCATTTTGTCTTGAGTTTTTCTTTAGTCTTCCACTACCTGCCAGTCTCACTAACTCAATCTCTCTCCTAGAACTTGAACAAACTGAAAAACCTGAAAAATCACTGAAGTCGTGCAAGGGACACTCACAAATAACCTCCAAGTAACCCCAACCACCACAAGACTACTCAGTGCTGCAAATTATGAACCAGCCTTTCAACCCTCTTAGGGGAAAAGAAAAAGTCATTTAAAAAGCACTTACAACAATTCCAGCTGTTCTTGTAAATGTGAGCTCCCACCATAGCTGGTTTCCACACTTGTTGCATTTCCTAAAACCTGTACTAGCAGTAGTTCACTTAAAACGGACATTTTAAATAGTAGTCAAGAGGCACATTTATTTATCCAACCAAACACGAGAAACTGAAAAGTACTAGCATGGTTTTCAGCACCTATTTCATTTCTTAGCAATTTCTAGCATAACGGCAGTTATCTCGAACTTCCCAAGATTTGCCAAGCACATGTTTTTTGGTTTTTCCTTGTACTTTTTTACATTTCTGGGTCAAAGTCTGCTTTGGGAAAATCTCAAAATTCACTTATAAGCAACACTGCTCCAAAATTATGTAACAATAAATTTATTGTCACAGGTGGTGTCATTAATGGAATTACTTAATTAACGGGAATCCTCACTAATAATACCCTTTCTTTAAAAAACAAAAAACATCACCACTTGCTACAGAAACTGGAAATAGGATAGGAGTTGAAGGACCAGCTTCCATTACCCCACTTAGTCATACTCAATATATTGCTGAGAGAATAGGTAAGAATAGTAGCTCTTTTAAGAGTTCTCCCTTTGGTAAAACTGTATGAGCCAGGAATACACCTGACTTAACTATTCTGTATGAGAAAGAAAGCTGGGAAAGAAACAAAGAAAACTAAAGTTTTAAGTAATGTTGGTATTTTGGGTTGTGAGCCTACCCTTTAAGGCCTGAGCCATCTCTCCAGCCCTAAGTAATGTTGAAAAGTTCAAATTTAAGTTAATGTTCTAAATATGTTTAAATATGATCTAAATGTGTTTAAATATTCCTTCAGCTAATTACATTAATGGCAAATACAAGGCAGCAGCTCTTTGACATGCACACTTCAATATTCATTACTTCTAATACAATGCATGACATAAAACTTACAGCCATACTTTTTTTAACAATATACAAATCACTGCAATGGTACCAGTCGGGCATCTATGTTTCACTAACCTCAATGTCTACGATGAGTTTTAACTTCATTACAGAACCTGTTCCTCACGAACCTAACCTAAACACAGTACAGGTGATATCAAATTCCCTAGATACTTAACATGAGCCGCTGAAGCAGGTTTCCTTGCTTTGGGGAACTCTGTTGGTCAGGTTCTGAAATGCTTTCCTTCATGGGACCAAAAACTAAACTACGACACAATTAAGGCAAATCTAATACACGGTCCCCCACCTCAGATGCAGTTAAACTTGGCATCCAGCAAGGCTGGCCAGAACAGATGACAGTGCTTGGCTACTTCTGTGGAAATTTAAGTTGTACACAGAACAAAACCATCATTTCGCGACACCCCCACCTCGAGCTTTAAGTATTCCCTCCTTGAGTTTTATCACATGAAATTAGAAAGCTGCCATAAAAAGTTTTTATAACAACTACATGTAAGCCGGCATTACTTAAAACAGTTGATGAAAACTTTTCCACTAATGTCGCTAAACCATGGACGGATCCCAACACGAGAGTCGTCTGTGGAAGTCTCGAGACCAGAAACCACCTAAGTTTCCAATCACAGGGAAAGGTCTGGGACAACTCATCTTCATGTTCTCGGGAGAGGTGGATGGAGCACACCTGCTTTCCTCTGGCACAGATTAAGCTCCCGGGGACACAAAGGCCAGGGAATCAGACCTGGAGAGGCAAAAAGCTTTAGCTGGATACCCACCAATCTCTAGGCAACCCAAACACTCGAGTGGTTTTTTTTTTTTTTTTTTACCTCTTGGAGTTACTTCCCAGGCACTTAGCGGCACAAGATGTTGCAGACCAATGGGAAGCAGTAGGGGAGGGCTATGTGATCTTGTCCCAAAGTCAGGGGAGGGGGTGTGGACACTTAACGACGGAGCCGGAGCTCCAGGCCCGGACGTAGCAGACCTGCACCGAGCGCCCGCTGCCCGCTCTCGGGCCGCCCCGTTACTCGGGGCGTTGCAATGGCGACCGGTACTCTCCCGGGCCTGCGGGTGTCGGCCCCCTTCCCCCTACCGCTCACTGGCTGCTCCGCCGCATGTGACTAAACAAAACCCCCCAGGTCCACGGCCCCTTTGTGTCCGACACCGGATCCTCCGCCGCCGTAGCGGAAAGGCCCCCCCCACTCACTCCCGCCCGCCCGTCCGCCGCCGAGTCCCGCCCCGCGGCGGCCGGCGCCGCTCACCTAAGGTTCCGCTGCCCCCCGCGGGCCCCCGCGGCCGCCGCCTCCCGGACCCCGCGGCCCGGGCTCCCGGTGCAGCAGCAGCAGCAGCAGCAACTCCGCCTCCTCGGCCGCCGCCGCCATCTTAGCCCGTGCGGCAGAACGCGTTCTTTCGGATGATTGGGAGCCAGCCTAGGGCGTAGCTGCCCGGGCACGAGCGCCGCGGGCCGGGTCCCCCCACAACTTCTTCCGCCACCCCCCGTCCCGCCACCGCCTTGGCCCGGACGCCGGAGACCCAGCCGGGGCCTCGGCCGACCCGACCGAATCGAGACCCCCCGAAACTCACAGTTTGGTGCCGTGTGCGTCAAACCGGGGCGACGTTGGGAGCGCGCGGCGGCGTCCCCGCGTCACACGCCGCCCTGCACGCCGCTCGGCTCCAACGGCCCCCTCCGCCCCGCTCCCCGCTTTTCGCCTCCGGCCTCGGTTCCCACGGCGCAGGCGCGCGGCTTTCCCGCCTCTGCCTCGCGGGCCGCTGGGGGAGGCCAGCGGCCGGCGGGCGGGCGGGCGGGCGGGCGGGCGGGCGGGCGGGCGAGTGGCTCTCCCGGCCGGTGAGACCTGCAGGCGGGGAGGTGGGTGTGCGGCAGAGACAGTGCCCCACTGTTGTCGGATGCCAAGAGCCAAACAAGGTCACCTCCCCCAGCGGTGACCTAATCACTCCCAAGGAGGTTCCCGCCCCAAAGTAGGCACGCTCCAAATATGGTGGCGACCGAACTCTGCAGGACCCAAGCACTAGGCATGCCTAGGCCCTTTAAGGGGGTACAGGTCCCCTCGCTGGCTTCTCCTGCCTCTGCTTGGCCAGAATTCCTCGTCTCTTCCTAACTATCGAAGGAACCAGCTGAAGAGCGCTGCGGGTGCCAGTCCTAACTGTGGAGCGCTGGCAGGCAAAGACAGGGTTCCTGATGTTAAACGGGCCACTTGGAAGATGCCTGGTGGTCAGACCTGAGCATCAGGTGTAGCAACTCAATTAGACCCAGTCAAACATCCTAAAAGAAGCCCAGCTCCTTGAACTCTGAGGAGATAGTTTCCGCCTTGTGGAACATGCCTGGATTGTCCAAATTGCAGGCACACAAAGAAACATCCGACACGCTGGTTAACTCTTCAGACAATCAATAGATTCCCCCAGAGGGTTTTCTAAATCTCCCTTTTAACAAGCATTCAGCCGTGGTCTTCCGAGGGAAGTAGAACACTAATTAGAGGTATTCCCTTTGCCTTTGAACTGAGCCAACACGTTTCTAACCTGTTGAAGGTGAACTAAACGTTCGTTCTAGGACAATCTATTAGGCCTGCCTTACTGAATTCTTTGGTTTCTCTGAAGGTTTTTTTTTTCCCCAAGAAAAACTTTAAAAGTTTATTAGTTGAGCAGTAGTCATGAACTGTGAGCCTCCAAGCCTTCAAGATACTGACATTCAGAAGAATACACTGTAATTGCATTTATATGGCAATAATGAGAGTATCTCTCCTGAAAAAATGGCGGTGCCTTCAGCAGCAGCAAACGTATTCCAAATAACAAAACATTTTGCTACCCCACTAATTATTTCACTAGCTAATAACTGCTGACACCTGGTTGCTTGCCGCATGTGCATCAGGCATTATTCTAACCTGTTCAAGGTAACTACAACCAAAAGTGTCAAAGACAGATTACACTGTTTTTCTCAAGGCCACATGACTGTTTGGGCTGCTTCAAAATGTAAGTTTGCCTTCGTGTGCACAAATAGATAAACAAAATATAAATGTGTGTGCATTTTCAGCTAACTGCTTGGGAGTGAAGCACTTTAAAGATTTGCTTACTTGTATCTCATGAGTTTAGGTGGTGGTTTTGTCTAAATGTATGACTGCACCATATGTCCACACTTGGTGCCAAGGACGCCTAATGATGGCCTAGGGAAGCTACAGAAACTGAACCTATAGATGGTTATAAGTGGAAGGTGGGATCTGAGCCTGGGTCCTCTACAATAACATCAAGGGTTTTAACCAAAAGCCCTCTCTAGCCCCAAGGGATGCACTTTAGATTAGATCCATTATTCTGCAAAATTCAAAGGCCCATCAACTAGAACTCTGCCTTTTACACATGAGTCTTCAGGGCACATTTTCAATACATCCATATCTATCATTTGTCTATCTATACATATATCTATCCATATATCTATCAGTCCATATACCCATATCTATCTATACCTAGATCTATATAGACATAGATATAGATATATGGAGAGATCCTATAAACACATTCGGTATATTTTATAAATCTGTCTTAAAATTCTATAAAAAAATTTTATAAATAGTGTTGAGTAAATAAATCTCTGTAGTCCAACAAAAGTTGAAAAACTCAATTTAGCAGGTAGTAGAGTTGAAAAAAATATTTTAAAATTATACATACATATACATACATACATACATACATACATACATACATACACTCATGAGAGCCAGGCATGATGGTGCACACCTTTAATACCAGCATCCAGGAGGCAGAGGCAGGCAGATCTTTAATTCAAGGCCAGCCTTGAAAGTTCCAGGATAGCCAGAACTACACAGAGAAGCCCTGTTGAGGAAGAAATAAATGAATGAGGAGCCTCATGAAACACAGTAGAAAATAGATTCAGTATACAGATACTTACTAAAAAAAAAAAATCTAAAATTTAACACGAGTCTGAGAGATGGCCCAGATGAGCAAAGCACATGCTGTGCAATGTGAACACATATAAAAGCTGGGTGAGCATGGCATTGGTCCATAACCCCAGCCCATGAGAGGCATAAAGGCAGGGGATCTCTAGAGGAAGCTGGCTGCCTGAACCAGCCAAGTCTTCAGCAAGAGACACTGCTGACTATATGAAATAGAAAGGGATGAAAGAGACAGCAGAAACAATGTCAGAACTCCACAGGCACACGTGTGCAGGTGCACCCCTCCTACGTGCAATCGCTTACTTATATGTCACTGTGGGGGAGGAGGACTACCTTACCTCATCACAACCAGAAAGCAGACAGAAAGAGAACACTGCATCGGAACCAAGGTAATGTTCTTCCAAGGCACATCTCAGCGACCTACTTTGCTCCACTGGACCCCATTACCTATCTATCAATAACACCTTCAAACTGTGAATCCAACAATGGTTCGTTGCACTGGTGACATTAATCTTCACAATCCAATCATGTCCCAAAGATTATTGGCTGTCAAGCAAGCCTCTAATACATGAGTGTAGTGAGATATCCACCACACCCACACCTGTTGCACTGACCATGCCCATTGTGGGAGTGAAGGCAGGTGCAGGCGTGACCTGGGGGGACTAGGTCTGGGGTCCCAGACCCTAGCTCGCTCTCTTACTTCCTGGTCGGAGACAGAGAGCATCGGGAGGCATCCTTGGGACAGGAACCTGCAGTGGTCATCTGTTTCTGGTGTAAGTTATTTCTTCTCAAACATATTCAATGGAGGTAAATGGGACTTCTGGGGAAAGTAGAGTCTCTAAGTAAATGTAGCAAAGAGGTCATGAAAGATAATGTTGCCCCCTGTGTGTGTAAGATCAGTGTCATTGGAAAGACTGGTTCCTGTGAAGTGGTTTTGATATAAGAGGGGGGAAGAGAGAGAAACTGGAGCTGTCAATTAAAGAAAGTTGGTGTGGTGTTTTGAATCAAAATGGACCCTATAAGCTCATGTATTTGAATGCTTGGTCATGAGGAAGTGGCACTACTTGAGAAGGATCGGGAGGTGCAGCCTTGTTGAAGGAGGTGTGGCCTTATTGGAGGAAGCATGTCACTAGGTGTGGGCTTCAAAAGCCAAAGCTGGCCCTAATATCTCCCTTCCTGTTGCCTGTGTTTCTGGATATGGAACTCAGAGCTCCTTCTCCAGTATCATGTATGCCTGCATGCTGCCATGTTTCCCACCATGAAATAATGAACTAAACTTCTGAAACTGTAAGCCAGTCCCAATTAAATGTTGTCCTTAATAAGAGTTCCAAGATCATGGTGTCCTTTCACGGCATTGGAATACTGACTAAGACAGTTGATAAGATCAGGCAAGTGACTCATACAACTGGGAAACAAACACAAAATTACAGGTAAATACCTCTGCCTAGAGATTCTGTACAACTACCAGCCAACCTTAACCTGATAAAGAATCAACCCACTACACTCTCATCAAATTTCCATACACATAAAACTTGACATGATCCTTGTTGTTCATTTTTTCCTGTAAAAGTATTCAAATACTCTATAATATTTTTTGACATCCATCAGAGGAAAGAAGGTATCTGTAATTTCAGCTATTTCATCTGTTTTATTATTATTATTATTATTATTATTGTTATTATTATTAGAGACAGGGTTTCTCTGTGTAGCTTTGGAGCCTGTCCTGGAACTAGCTCTTGTAGACCAGGCTGGCCTTGAACTCACAGAGATCCACCTGCCTCTGCCTCCCAAGTGCGGGGATTAAAGGCATGAGCCACCACTGCCCCGCTAGTCTCATTTTAAAATCCAAAGTCTTTTAAAATATAATGTATCTGAACTGTGGGTTCCTATAAAAGAAAAATTAAGTTATTATTTTCTTACTTCAAGAACCAGGGCACAACCACAATCAATTCGTAGCAAACCCCAACTCCACATCCAGTGTCTGGAACTCACTCATGATTTTTTTGGGGACTCTATACTCTGCAGTAGACACAGCTTGTCTTCTAGGCTCAAGCAGGCTCCCCTCCACAGCTGTTACTGTCTTGGTGGCATCTACAAAATGCTAGAGTCCCTTGCTGCAGCTGGGCTACACTTTCACCAAAAGCATTTCATGGGTTTCTTCAGGGACTCTAGCCCTGCCACACAACACCAAGCCTCAGCTGCTCTCCATGACCCCTGTGTGCCTTCAAACCAGTACCACCTGGGTGACTCTTATACTAACAAGTTTGGCTGGCACTTGGCCACCTCTAGAAAACAGCTTCTGTGTATGGACTCAAAGGAAACACTTTCCAGAAGATTTCACCTCAGTGAGTGATGCTGGTCTCCTAATCACCATTAATTTCTTGGCTCCAGCTTACCACCATCAATTGTCCCAGTAACTCAAAGGTTTTGTGGTTCTGGTCTCTTGTTAATTGCAGCTGATTCTTCAGCCTAAGCTAACTAGAACCACAAATTTTTAAAAAAATAGCAAATGGTCCTGATAGCTTAAACTTTCCTTTGAATTTTCAAAAGCCAGACCTATATCATCTGTACTTCTCTTGAAGTTCTTGTCTTTCAAGGTTGGACAGAATAACCAACTAAGCTCCCAATATTCAATGGATTTTCTAGCCCAAAGTTTCAAAGTTCTTCCACAATCCTCCCAAAAAACATAGTCAGGTCTGTCAACCAATACCCCACTTCTGATACAAAATCTGTATTAGTCAGGGTTCTCTAATAACAGAATTTAGAGAATATCACTATATATTTTTATTTTACTTTAATTTTATGTATTTATTTATATATTTCTTATTCGTCATATATATTAATTACACACACACACACACACACACACACACACACACACACACTAATCCTGCAATGGCTGCCTAAGAATGGAAAGTCCAATAATCCATAGTTGTCTGGTCCTTGAGGCTGGATGTCTCAGCTTGTCTTGAGTAGATGCTGGAGTCCCGAAGAAGTAGACTCTAATGACAGTGAAAGAATGGACTTGTCAGCAAGAGCAATAACAAGCAAAACGTTCTTCTTCCATGCCCTTTATATAGGCTTCCAGTAAAAGGTGTGGCCCAGGTTAGAAGTGGGTATTAGTACCTCAGAAGAACTGGATTAAAGGCATGTCTTTCCACCTCAAAGATCCGGATTAGAGGATTAGAAGTAGATCTTCCCACTTGGAGTGGTTTAATTAAGCAAATATCCCTCAAGTGTGCTCAACCATTTGGGGCTTTTGTTCATTGAAGATGTGGTCAAGTTGACAACCAAAATAGCCATCACACCTTTGAAAAATAGTTTTAGGAAATGTAGCCAGAAATAGAAAAATAGGTCTAACATGCTATTGTGATATTAATTTTTTCACATACATTTCTCCTAATTCACATTCCATGAATATTGTTTATGGCATGGTCTCCATGCAGCTGATGAATGGGTTCTATTTCAACCCATTCTTCTAATATTTGGTGATGAAGATGCATACATCTCTGCACTCCAACACCATAGGGAAGAATAGATCAAAAACCATAAAACACCATCTGCATCTTAGACATATAAGTGTCTCACCTGACACTACAGTTTGGATCTGGAATGTTTTCCAAAGTGTCACGTGTTAGAGGCATGGTCCAACTTAGCGATGTTGAGAGCTGGTCAGGAAGGGAAGAAGGACACCTAGAGAGACTCTTCCCAGTCACTAGGGTTGTGCCCTTGAAAGTCACAGTGGGGTGAGAGACTCCCCTCTTCCTCTCTTAGTTTCCCAGCCATAGAGTGAGACCTTTACCCCCAGGACATGTTCCACAGGCCCCACAGCGGAGAACCAACCCATGAAACTGAGTAAAGAATAAATAAATAAAAAAGTTGGTTGATTCATGTCACCTTACAACACCAGCAAGCTGACTAACACATCTGGTGAGGATGCCTGGAGCCAGTTTCCTTCAGGATCCAACTCTTTGCAGGTGAAAATCAGTTCAATCAGAATTTACCAAGTTCAGGTAGATAAAAGTCCTAAGAGAGTAATGTATAAATCACATACTAAATAGTATGATTTTATGAAAATTATTTTGGCTGCCAAGCTCAATGAAATAAATGGACTTGCTGACAAGTCCATTCTTTCACTGTCATTAGAGTCTACTTCTTTGGGACTCCAGCATCTACTCAAGACCAGCTGAGACATCCGGCCTCAAGGACCGGATCAAAAATATTTCCTGCCCATAGAGAACACTTGGGATGCTAGTCAGGGTTGTCTAGAAGGACAAAACAGACAGGATTAACGTGTTGACATGATACAGTCTGGGTCTTCCTGGAGGCCATTTCCACAAGGCTGGCTGGCTGGTACTGCAGGCTGGGAAGAGTCCTGCAGAGCCCCTGGTCTTCAGTCCTCACTGGAAATGTGAAGCTGGATCTTCATCTCATCGGAGGAATGCAGAACTCGCCATGGAGAGAGATAGCAAGCAGACTAAAAGCAAAAGGCTTTCTCTGTCTACCTCCTTTATCTGGCTGCCACTGGAAGGTACCATTTATAGTGCATCTTCTCACTTCAAATAACCGGATGGAGAAAAAAATCTCTCACAGGGTGTCTAGTTGAATTTATCCTCCTGCTTCCAGCTCTGGAGCTCTGAGGTTAGAGGCAATCACCACCACACCTGTACAGTGCTGAAGGCCCTGTCCAGGATTTCATGAATGCTAAGACTGCATTCTACTAACTGAGCTATATTCTCAGTTCCAGGACATTTTATTCTGTGCCCTAAAAGGTAAGTCTCCCATCTGACAAATTAATAAACCACAGCTCATTAATTAAGAACCTTTCCTAGAATTTCACCATGTAGGCTCAAGCTGGAGGATTCTGACACAACAGGTTATTTCTCTTAAGGCGTTTTATCTTTAAGATTCCTCATAAATATCCATAAAGATAACTTTATGGATACATAGGCAGTGTGAGATAAAATCACTCCTTTCCTACATCAAGATGAAGGCAAGGTATGAGGAATTAGATATGATGGGGACCAAGGGTGATTAGCCTGGGAAGTCCAGGCAGACATGTCAGGTGACCTAATCAGGGACTCCTGAGGCTTCAGAGTGCCTGAGTATGACCTCAGAGAAGGGAGAAAGGAGATGATACAAAAGGGTGGTGAGAGAAGGAGGCAAACCACTGTCCTTTATGGCCTGCCTAGGAAGAGATCTAATCACAACCCAACATCCCAACAACACACAGAGACGATGTAGACAAAGCTGTCTCTAGGGAAGAAGAGGCTAACAGGGCTACTTTAGCTGTCTGCTGGCAGCATAACCAGAATAAATGATTATAGCAGCTAACTCCTCCATCTCAGGTGTGATTGGTGAAATGTGCTGAGGGCAGTCTGTCTGCTTCTCAAATCATGGGCTTTGAACCCTCTGGAATGTAAAAGAAAGCAGCCTGATTACCAGCTGATGTAAAGCACCCACATGGGGTGGGTGCTGGGACACTCTGTATTTTTAGTGTGCTCCATACTCTATCTATCTATCTATCTATCTATCTATCTATCTATCTATCTATCTATCTACCTACATACCTACCTAATATCTATCATCTATCTGTCTACCATCTATCTACCTATCATCTATCTATCAATCATTTTTCTACTCTCTCTCCTCTTTCTCTGCTCAGGACCTCATGCAAGTGTTTCATCACCAAGTTACACCTCACCCTTTATTTTTGAATAACATGTGAAAAATTTAAGAACTATACATAGTATTTGAATGTCATGTGACATTTTTGTATATGAATGCATCCTGTAATTCACCTCAGGGCTGGTGAGATGGCTTAGCAGTTGAGAGCACTTGTTGTTCAATCATGAGGAACAGTTTCCAAGCCAGCACCCTTGTGACAAGCTGGGCATCTAATGCAAGTCTTTAGCCCCTTTAGTCATAGGTCCTATGACTCCAGAGGAATTGCTGGGACTTGCTAGCCTAACTGAGAAACATATAAATGCTAGGTTTAGGGAAAACCCTGACTCGAAAGACTAGTGTAGTGATATTTTGTCTATGATCTATAACAGATAAAGCTTGCCTGAAGATCAGAGTGCAGAACTAGCCATACTAATTAGCCATAGATGCCAGGCAGTGGTGGCACACACCTTTAATCCCAGAACTCGGGAGACAGAGGCCTATGGACCTCTGTGAGCTCAATGTCACAGTCTAAAAGAGAAACAGAGCTCACACCTTTGATTCCAGGAGTGATATGGGTGGGCAGAGAGAGGAATCTAAGGTGAGAGGAGATAGGAACTCTTTGGAGTGTAAGTTTGGTGGAGACAGATGTAATCATATTCAGTCTGAGGATTTGTGGAGACAGGATCGACTATTTTGGTCTAAGGTAGAGAGAGCTAACAGCTAGTGGTTGGCTCCTTTGCTTCTCTGATCTTCATCTTGAACCCCAATATTTGTCTCTGGGTTTTTATTATTTGTACTACAGACTAAGTGGAGAGTGATCAAGGAGGATACCTTCAGGTCTCTGTGTGGGCATAGGCACACATGGGTGCACAGACTGTTACACAGAGATGTATACAGAAGTGTTCATTAAAATGTAAATTCTGCATCTACCTCCTTAAGCATTTATTACTTCTTTTCAGTGAAAACAACAATCTTTCATACAGCTTTTGAATGCATAGTACATTGCCATATATAACCATCTTGCCATGGGGTAGCACATCAGAGCTTCTTACTCCTAGGTTAGTGTTATCAACCTCTCCCCATGGCTCCCTGCTTCACTTCTCCATCTCAGGTGACCACCTTGACTACCATTCTGTGGCATCAACTCATTTATATTCCCCAGTAAGAATGTGCAATATGTGTCTTTCTGAACCCAGCTGGAACACGGGGATCCAGATGTCTCTTCAAGGTTTTCAATTCTTTTTTGTTGTAGTTCACATTTGAGAGGTCATGGAAACTCTAGAAGATGGCGCTTTTTAGAAGAAACAGGTTTGCTGGGTAGTGATAGCTCAAAGCCCCTTTAATTCCAGAACTCAGAAGGCAGAGGCAGGCAGATCTCTGAGAGTTGGAGGTTAGCATGATCTACAAAGCTACACAGAGAAACCCTGTCTCAGAAGAAAACAAACAAACAAAAACAAAGAAAAAGCAAAGCAAAGATTATTGGGGGGCATTCATGTGAAGGCTGTTTTGGGGCCCCAAGCCATATTTTGCCTTCTGCACTTTCTACCATAGCAGGCTGTTTTCCCACTAATTCCTGCCATATCAGCAGCCAAACCAAGCCATTACAGACAGAAAACTCAGAAGCCATCAACCCAAATAAACCTTTCTTCCATTCTCTTCTTTGTAAATCTTTGTTGCTGTTTTGTTTACAGTTTATTGAAGACACTGTAAGAGGGCAGTGGGCATCCTTTTAAAAGATGGTTTCCGTAGGTATTTTGTTACAACGACAGGAACCTAACACAATTTTCTTGGGCTATATAACCAGTACATACTGGAAATTTCCTGTGTTTCCATATAAATGCTAAGACATTTTTCTAGTCCATGTGAGGGATTGGTGTTTCAGTAGGGAAATTGCATTGTCAGTGTTGGAATTGCTGGGTCATCCCACTTTCTTCTCCCAAGAGCATGGTCTACCACCTTTGTTGTTTTATTTTAAGATAAGGTCTCACAGTGTAACCCTGGCTGGCCTGGAGATCACTGATTCCTCTGCCTCTACCTCCTGAGTCCTAGGATTAAAGGTGTGTGCCCCACACCCAGCTTCTATTGCTTTGTTGTATGTGTTTGTTTGTAGACAGGGTTTCTCTGTGTAGCTCTGGCTGTCCTTGAACTCACAGATACACCTGCCTCTGCCTCCCCTCCAGGGGCTAAAAGTCTGCACTGACAAGCCTGGCTTCCTCATTCTCCATTTTTTAATTGCAGGCACTTAAAACCCCTTTGACTCCCTTGAGGCACAGCAGAAACAGGTCCTGTTAGTTACTTCATCTCCTACCCATGTGGCAGACTCCATGCAGTGGCCACTGTGAGCTGACTACCGGCTCTCCTACTCTCCTACATGATACCACTATATGCCAGGGACATGCACAGCCCCAGCTCATGACCTGAAGTATACATGTTCACAAGCAGCGCTGCAACACCTAGTCTAAGTATTTATTTCCATACACTATTCTATAAATATTTGCCTATGAGGTATTAGGGCCCACCATTTCAACTAAATATCCCTCCATCGGAGAAGCTTTTCCTCTGCCTCACACTCACATAGCATGCATTGCTATGTTTCTGTTACACTTACCTTGTGTGACATTAAATCCCGTCATACTTAAAAAATGGGCTCCATGGGGCAGCCCAATAGGGCCAATCCTGTTGACAGAGCTGTGGGTGACCCAGACCCAAAGTTATGAGCTTGGGAGAGCTGTCCCGATTACTCGCCTGTCATGTGGTAGCATGACCAGAAGAGATGTCCCCATCCCCAACCCCATTGCCTGAGGCAGAGGGGAGAGCTGGCCCTGAGGTCATAAGAGGTGGCAGCCTTGCCCCTCACCTGCTGCAGCACTTGGGAGAGCCGCCCCCACGCCATGCCTGGGCAACACAGTAGCGCTGGCCCTGAAGGTGTCTGTGTGGAAGATCCCACCCTGAGGACAAGAAAGCTGGAGAACTGCGCCCAAACACCTGCTCATAGCTGCAAGGGGAGAGCTCGCCAAGGCAATGCAGGAGGGCTCCCCCTGGTGGCGAGGACAAGGGAGACGGGAGACACGGAGGGCTGATGCAATTACTCAGGGCCAAAACCAGACTTATGGGTTGGCCCACCCAGATATCCACCCCATCAGTGATGTGCTGGAGCACATGAAGGGATCAGTCCTGTAGACCCAAAGCCGCAGGATTTCCACACCACAGGGCAACAATGGGACATCCAAGAGGGGTCCCAGTGAGGGCCCAGCATTTGTAATGTTGCAGAAACCAGAGGCCTCGCCAGACCAATGACTCTTTGCAAGGGACACTTGCAAGTAAAGGCATGTGGACAAAGGGTTTACTGCCTCACTCAGTGTCACAGAGCAGCTTCCATGAGATTCACCCCCTTTCTTTTCTTTTTTCTTTCTCCTTTTAAATTCTATCTTCGAGGGGGTGGGGAGTGGAAAATGAATGAGATTGAGATGCTTGGTGTGAAAGACACAAAGAATAAAAAGAAAGGGTTTTTTTTTTTTTGTTTTTGTTTTTGTTTTTGTTTTTGTTTTTTTTTAAAATGAGCTCCAGGAATCCAATGTCAGAAAGTACAAAGTCATTTTATTGTAAGGTTGAGGAAGTGGTTGGAGTAACCCTGCATAGCAGCAAAGGGTCGTCTGTGTACTACGATTATAGCCCGAATCAGAGAAGCTCCTTCTAACAGCAACAGTGGTGAGTGTGGAGACTCGTGTTGGATGTAGGCCCCAAACAAGCCACTTACACCAGCTCCTCTAAGGGGGAACACTGAGAAAGAGAAGGTGGGAAGTATGTAAGGACCAGGAGACGGCCGAAGGGTTTGGAATACTATTGCCTAAATTTCGATCAAGTACTGAAACCATTAGCTCTCATCAGCTGTAGTTATCTGCCCCACACCTACACAAGACAGTCAAGGAAGGGGGAGGAGCAAACAGAGCCCTGCCCTGCAGCTAACTGCTAGCAATCGATGGCCTAGGAGAGGGGAATCAATATCTTCAGTTGTGGACCCTCTGATGAGCCCACCAGGCTCTAACAGTAGCTCCAAAACCCATAATTACACAAATGGGTCCGGTTAATCTTCGGGTAGTGGTGTGCTGGAGAGTTTGGGGGAAGGAGAGGGCAGACATGGTTGGTAGGGAGGTGGGAAGTGAGAACAGTCAATATGCAATTGCAAAAAATTAAAAGTGGGATTCACAAATTAGAGTTGACACGTTAAGGGCTTGTTTGTTTGTGTTTGGGTGGGGGTTGTTTTAAGACTGAGTTTCATGTTGCCTCAGGCTAGCCTTGAACTCCCAGGCCAGCATGCCTGGTTTGGGTGTGCCAAATGGAATCCAGGGTTTTGTGCATACTAGACAAGCATGCTACCAACTGAGCTACATCCCTAACCTTTGTTTAAATGATCAGTGGTTAGGAGCTCACACTGCTCTGGCAGAAGACCAGAGTTCAATTCCCAGCACCCAAGTCAGGTAACTCACAACCACCTGTAACTTCACTACCAGGGGTCCAACCAACCCCATCTTCTGGCTTCTTGTAGGCACCACACTCACATGTACAAACTCACACTCAAACAAATGTGCAAATCATTTTTAAATCCTAAATCTTTATCTCACCCACAGTGTGGATAACAGATTAGTAGAAAGTCCTTGCACGTTACATAATTCGTTATTATGCACAAAATGAAAGTGTCAGGTTAAATTATCCCTCTAGCCTCTCAAAAGAGGGATGCCAGTGGCTGAAAGTGTTTCTTGAGGGTATCCAGCCTACTAAACTTTCTGGATTCAGTCCCAGTGATAGAAACAGAGACAGAGAACAGACAGAAGTGTGTTTGGAACACAGTAGGAAATCCTATATGAGATAGGGATTCGACATGGGAATCTAGTGTTGTGTAGTCCTTTAGATGCTTGTCAATTTATACCAGAAGCGAATTAGAAGCAATCACAAAACAAAAACAAAGATGTATTTCATATCTGTTAGACCGGCCTGTCCTCTAGCAGGGTAACCTAGCTGAACAGGAGTTCAGCTGTGCCTGATGGCAAAAGATCACCACAGCTGGGCTTGACTGTGCATTTATAAAAGCAGGGCCAGGGACAGCTATGCAACCCTCACCTGAGTAGCCAGCCAGCTGTAAGTAATCCTGCCCTAATTGCAGGAAAGTGTTAGAGTGCACAGGCTAGGGAGGAGAGACTAAAGGGAGCTCTATCTAGCTCTGTCTCTGTGGGGAAGCCACCCTCCATGCTGGGTGAGGACTTCCTAGCACAGCTGCTTGGATAACCCTGTCCTCCTGTTGTAACCCTTCATCCATGTTCTGTAAGCCCAAGAAACTCATCTGTTCCCTAAAGGGGAACTTTGGTGGAGGCAAACATTGGTTTGTTGTCTCCCTTACAGAAGGGAGACAGTCATTTCTTGGTCTCCTCCTACCCCACCCCATACTGAGAGAAAATTCTAGAAACAATATTCTTTCCTCTTCAGTTGTTAGCCAAATTTTTTTAAAAATATGCACAAACACATAAGGGATAATTCCTTTAGTAGGGAGGAAAATAAAGCACATCCCTAAGGGTTGGGAACAGAAATTGATGAGTTTGGCAGTAGGCTTTGGAAATGAGCAGCAATAGCCAATCTGACTAATATGAGAAGAATGTTACAAGGGACCAAGAAAAGCAACATAGTTTTTGAATTGCTTAAAAGGGAGGTAGTCTTGTGTCAGCTTTTGCAGTAAGTTCTCTTGTAGGGACAGATTTTACCAGGAAGGAGCAAAGAAGTAAGAGTTAACTACAGGTCTGAGAGCAGATAAAGCAAGCTTCCTAACAGAGACCCTTTAATACGCGTCCTTGTGTTGTGCTGACCCCAACCATAAAATTGTTTTCATTGCTATTTCATAGCTGTAATCTTGCTGCTGTTATGAATCATAATGTGAATACCTGTGTTTTCTGGTAGCCTAAGGTGACCCCAGTGAAAGGGTCATTCAAACCCCCAAATAGGTCTCAACCCACAGGTTGAGAATAGCTGAGATAAAGTATCAGTCTCTCTAGGGATAATACTGAGTATTGTTTGTTTAAGTGTGAAATCTAACCCAAACAGCACTGCCTAACTGGCAGGTAGATGTGCCAGGACAAATAGCTGAAGCAGTGACAGAGAATAAATAAGCAAAGACCTGTGCCTTAATCGGCCCTTTGAAAGTGAAGAAAGGTATGCTGGGATTCATGCTTTCCTCCTGCTATTTGGAATGTTAACTTATTTTTCTTGGTGATGAGATCTGTCTAGGACTGGGACTCTAGCTCAGTGTCAGAGAGCTTGCTCACATTGAATGCTTGAGGCCCTGGGTTTATCCCTAGCACAGAAGGAAGGGAGAAAAGGAAGGGGGAGGGGGGTGAGGGAGAGGAAGGGGAGGGCCTTGCCTTGTAGACCAGGCTCTTCCTCTACCTCCTCAGTAGCTAGGACTACACACAGGTTTACTCTACAACTAGATGGGACATCGACTACTGAGATAGGAAATGTTTGCCAAATTCAAAGCGTGCTCTCAGCGGTTTTCTGTTTAGATAATAGAATACATACTTAGCAGAAAGGATTGAATTCCTTAAGATGTTTGTTTTGTGATTTATCTGCGGTGACTAGTGAAGAGTGCACCCATCCCCCCACCCCCGCAGGCATGCTGGCTCCCTCTCTTCACCCAAGGGTGGACTGATGTCTTGAAGGACTGGACTGGCCTACCAGGTATTTCAGGCTAAACTTCATGGAAACAGAGTTTCTCTGCTCTGAGCTTTTACTATGGATCTGGTTACTAATTCAGCATCCCGGGATCCCTGTTGTCCAAGCACCATGAGCAGAGTTCTAAAGCAGATGCACACTATCTGAGTGCGGAAGGTGTCCACCGCACTAGGGGTTGATAAACCGCTATGGGGATTTCCAATTAAGGAGCCAGAATCTGCTGGCACAGGCAGGCTGAGGCAAGTGGATGAAGGGGAAGGTAGGGCAGGCAGAGGCAGCCCAGGAGGGGCCCCACCAGGCTCAGAACAAAGCACTCTTGGAATGAGAGCAGGCTGCAGCTATGAGCACTATAATTTGAGATAAGTTGGGAAAGCTGCCAGTTCAAAAAATCTCCACAGATGTCTGGAAAAGTGTGAGGATTTACTTCTTTGGGGAGAGGTGGTTGTTGAAAACCTGGGCTTCAGGATCAGGCAGGTCAGACTGCCAATCACTTCCCTGCAGTTTACTCTTTGTTTGGAAGAGTGACTTTACTCGATTAGCTTCAGTTTCATCGTCCATAGGAGTAATTATGCCCCTCGGTTTTTGTTTAAAGATTTATATCACAGGCTGGAAAGATGGCTCAGCAGTTCCTTTCGGAGGGCAAGCGTTCAATTCCCAGCACCCAACCAACCCTAACTCCAGTTCCCCCAGGTCCAGCGCCCTCTTCTGGCCTCTTCAGAAAATGTACACACATGGTATATGGATACACATGTGAGCAGAACATCCATACACATACAGTAAAAACAAGGAAGAAGAAGAGGAGGAGGGAGAAGAACAGGAAGAGGAGGAGGGAAAGGAGGAGGAAGAGGAGGAAGACAACCATCAGGACCTAGAGAGATGGTTCAGGGGATAAAGTGTTTGCCCCTTGAGCAGGAGGACCTGAGTTCGACCCTCAGCATCCACAGGAAAAAGCCTGTGGTAGCAGCAGCACACATCAGTAACTCCAATGCTGGGAGGTGGAGACAGGCAGTCTCCAGGGCTCATTGGTCAATCTAGCCAAAGCCATCAACTCTAGGTTCAGTGAGGAGATTTTGCCTAAAAAAAAATAGTGTCCAGACCAATGAAATGCCTCAGCAGGTAAAAGCACTTGCCACCAATCCTGATGCCTCAGTTCAATCCCAGTGATGGAGAGGGCCCATGAAAGTTGCCCTCTGGCCTCCACATGTATATGGTGTATGCATATGTGTATATTAAAGGAAGGAGGTGGAATGACCAAAGCATTGCTGCTCTTCCAGGGGACCCAGTTTCAGTTCCCAGCACCCACATGGCAGCCCACAACCATCTATAACTCCAGCTCCAGGGGATCTGATGCCTGCCATGGGAAGACACAGCCTCCTGAATATGTGAGTTGCCTCCTTAACTCTTGTAGGGTACCATGCTGTCCTGTTTTCCTTGTATTCTGCAGGAAGCCCTTCTTAGTGTCCTGTATAGGGTCTTCATCTGTCAGTGTTTGTGGGATTCCTCAGGCCCCGCCCCCCATGTTCTCCTTGAGGCTCTCAGCCAATGCCTGTAGTTTCCTGGGTGTGGCAAGAGACATTTATACAATTCCATTTTTTAAAATTCTACTTGGCAGATCTCCTGCATGAATTATCTCTATTTCCAGTTGTTTAGGGGGTAGACTTCTCTCTGTCTTAATGAATACCTCAAAATTAGGATTTTTTTAAAATCCCACATGTCCCCTTGACAAGCCCCTTCCAGTGCCCACAGTCTCAATAAAGTCACCACCAATAAAGTTCCACCCAAGTGCTGGAATGTCCTCATTCCATTCTCCCTTACAATGACATCATTTTACCAGTCATCTGAATTGTTCCTTGTTCCTTCTGTTATGGAGAACCAAAATCCACCCCTTTTCTATCCTTGTGGCCAATACCAGACTCTACCTAGACCACCGTGGTGCCTTCCTACATTTAACTCTCCTCACCCAGCATCCAGGAAATGTCAATCCGACCATGTCGATACCTTCCTAAGCACCCTTCTGAGAGCTGGGAGTGTATATGCATGGTAGAGGGTTTATCTAACCTGAGTGAAGCCTTTCAAGTGATTTCCAATACCACACTAGAAAACCAAAGAAAACAAGCAAAAACCACAAAGGCTTTTCCATTATTGCCCTTAAGATGAATTCCAAACTCTCCACCGAACTGAGTCCATTGCTCTCCCAGCTCCAGCCATTGTGGCACTCCGCTCTCTGAGGTGCACACTTTCCTCACATCTTAACCTAACTACTTCTAACCTAGACCCTCCTTTAAAGGTCATGGCCTCTGTGAAAACTTCTACACAGCTCAGTCTGATAACAACTCCTCCACCTGTCCCTGGCATTTCAACATTACAGACTAGGAACTTGCAGCCTGTGTGACGTCTGGAAACAGAGATCTGTCTTTGTTAGGGGCAGAAGACAAATGCTTCCACTCAAGCACCTTAGGGCCGTCAGAAACAGAAATTGTCAAATGATCATACATAAAAATAAACTTTAGGGTCCTTAAGATGGCAGGTAAATGTACCAGCGGCCAATCCTGATGGCCTAAGACCTAGTCTTGAGATTCAGTGGAAGGAGAAAACAGATGCTCACAAGTTGATCTCTGATCTTTACGTGTGTGTGTGTGTGTGCGCGTGCATACACACACACACACACACACACAAAAGGACATTTTTTTTAATTTAAAATGTGAACTTTGCTTATGAAAGCCACCATGAAATGGAAGCTCTTGATGCTTTGAAGGACTTGAGTGGCACAGGAAAGCCATCCCTGAGAGAATGACCATTAGCCTTGGACAGAAGATTAAGCAGGAATTAATCCCAGCACTCGGAAAGCAGAGGCAGGAGGATCTCTGTGAGTTCGAGGCCAGCCTGGTCTACAGAGCTAGTTCCAGGACAGGCTCCAAAGCTACACAGAGAAACCCTGTCTCAAAAATACCAAAACCAAAACCAAACCAAAACACAAAAACAAAAAACAAAAATGAATTGTAAATGGGGGGCTGGAGGACCAGGGTTCAATTCCTGGCACCCATATGACAGCTCATAACTGCCTATAAACTCCAGTTTCAGAGGATCTGACAACTTTACACAGACACACATGTAGGCAAAACATGAATGAACAGGAAGTCAAAATAAATAAATTATTTACAAAAAAGAATTGTAAGCTGGGCATGGTGGGGCACCTTTAATTCCAATTCTCGGGAAGCAGAGGCAGGCAGATCTCTGTGATTTGGGGGTCAGCCTGGTCTTTAGATTGAGTTTCAGGACAGCTACATAGTGTGAACTTGTCTAGAAAAGTCTAAACAAAATAACAACACTAACAAGAGCTGCAAAGGTTGGGGATGTGACCAGATGCTTGGCTAGACCTGGTTTGATCCCCAGCACATATAAACAGAGTGTGCTGTAATATACCTGCAATCCTAGTATTTAAGAGGAGGAGGCAGAAGGAGGAACGGGAATTTAAGGTCATCTTCAGTTATACAAAGGGTTTAAGGCCTACCTGGGCTATAAGAGACCCTGTGTTGTAGGACCCCAAGGCACCTTGAGCTAGCCTGAAACTGTTGGTGGGAACTCCTTGCCCCAAGGCTGTTGTTTGTACTCTTCCCGTTTTTGATAACACACCTCGTGATAACACACACCTTGTGACAACACATACCTCATGACAATACATACCTCGTGACAACACACACCTTGTAGGGAGGAGCTAAGCCTAAAATTCCTGTAATTTTTCCACCGTGCTATAAGTCGGTATTTAAGCCCGTCCTTGCCCCTCAATAAACGGCATTCGGCATTTGGCGTTCCGACATTGCCATTGAACGAATGACCCGCTGTCTTGTCTTTATTTCAATCTCTAGGCCTTCGCCGGATTCAGAACAGATGGTAGCGCGGGCGCTACACTGTGTCAAGAGTTGGAAGTAGGAAGTGGGTTCCTGTGAAGACACTTGTCATAGGCCTTTGACGAAGAGATTTCATCAAGAGCTTAAAGAGCCAGTATGACTGGGGCACAATGACAAAGGGGAGCTACAAAAGTGAGGCTACACAGAAGCAGAGACAATCAGACTTCACAGAGACTCTGTGTCTTTATGCCCAAAGCCATGGTAACCAAGAAAGAGAAAGCCAGAAGAAAATCCACCATCAGCTTTGCCCCATGAAAACACCTCTGTGGATAGTATGTGGACAGGTGACTTAAGGGAGGTGAGAATAGGTGTTTCCAGCAGCTGAAATAGTAAGAAGGTGAGTGAGAGATGATGTTAACATGTATCCAAGAAGTAGGATAGAAACAAGGCAAAGCAATGTTGTCCCAGAGATTTGGGATGCAAAATCTTTAACTTGGCACTATATCTAGCGAGGGAAAGTCTGTTCTCTTGTTTTCTCAAAGGGTTTTCTTTACATTTCCCTGGCTTTGCCAGATGTGGTATCACATGCCTGTAGCCCTTGCACTTGAGGTAGAGGCATAATGGTTGCTGTGAGTTTGGAGCTAGCCCGAGTTACAAACTGAGTCTCAAGCTAGCCAAGGATGTAGAGTGAGATGATGTTTCAGAAAACAAACAAGAATCCTAGCTTCATCCCTTCTCCCTCCCTCCTCCCATGAGCGATGAGTTTGGGAGAGATCTGGAGCTAGAAGGCTTAACCTCCCTGCCGTCTCTGTAGAATGGCCGGTCTGGTCATTCTGGCATATTCTGGGGCTGCAAAGGGCCAAGTTGTTTTTTGTTTTTTGTATTGACTTTCTTTTTATGTATTCATTGTATCTTTCACATCATGCATCTTGATCCCATTCATTTCCCTATTTCTTCCAATCTACCCTCTGCCTCTGCAAACCACCTCCCCTAAATAAAACAAAATTTAAGAGGAAAAAATAAGAACCTCATCATGGAAGCTGCAGTGTGACACAGTGAGTCAGGCAGCAAAACCCTTTGTCCATAAATCTTTACTTACAAGTGTTTGTTTGGAAGAGTCTGGGTCTTGTTTGAGGCCTCTGGTTTCCACTACACCATTGACGCTGGGCCCTCACTGGGACTCTTTTGTTGTTGAATGGAGGAGTCCTTAATGAACAGCCTGAGCTTAGAAAGGAAAGCTTGAACTCTGGGGGCCTTGGGCCTGCTAAGCGCGCAGTCTACCAGCCAAGCTGCATTCTGCCATGGATAAGTAAACCTTTGAAAAGCTGAGGTTCAAAGCTTGCACCCAGATACTCCCTCCACATCTCATTCACACTCTTTTACTTCATCAGTAGCAAATCTGACCTATTGATCCCTATTGTCATAGTTATGGTTTCCATTCCTGTGAAGAGATACCATGACCACAGCTACTCTTATATAGGAAAACATTTTTGTTTTGTTTTGTTTTGAGACAGGGTTTCTTGGTGTAACCCTGGCTGTCCTGAAACTCACTCTGTAGACCAGGTTGGCCTCAAACTCAAGAGATCTGTCTGCCTCTGCCTCCCAAGTGCTGGGATTAAAGGTGTGTGCCACCAACACCCAGCTTAAAGGAAAACATTTAATGGAAGCCCAGTTACAGTTTCAGAGGCGGGAAACATGGTGTGTGCAGGCAGACAAGGGTTGGAGAAGAAGCTGAGAGTTCTACATCTTGATCTGCAAGCAGCAAAAGCAACTTTGTAGTTTGAGCACATGAGACCTCAAAGCCTTCCCCACAGTAACATACTTCCTCTAACAAAACCACACCTACTTCAACTAGGCCACACTTACTTCAATAAGACCACACCTCCTCCACCAAGGTCATACCTCTTATCCTGCCACTCCCTATGGATCAAGTATTCAAACACATGTGTCTATGGGGAGGGGGCATTCCTGTTCAAACCACTACACCTATTTTCCTGATTATTCATCTCCTCCTCAGTTTATTTAGATCTCCAGTGGGGATTGAGGGGAAAGAAGATCAATAATGATAACTCCTGTGCCTCTGGTTTTACTTCTGGGTGGACTATGGAGGTTTTATTTTCTTAACTTCTTCTCTTTTCTTTCTTTCTTTTTTTTTTTTTTTTTTAGATGGGTCAACTAGAAGTCATACCTTCAGTCTGGGACAAGTTGAATTTGAGATAATGTTAAATCTGATATGGAAATGCCAAGTAGGCCATTGTATGTTCAGATCTGGGGCTGTAGGAATGGAGACAGGAATTTGGGGGCTGTCAGCATGTAGACCACACCCACAGACATGGCTGATGTTCTCAGGAGGGGATAAAGGGAAAGGAAGGGGGCTAGGTCTGACCTTCAACACACTGCATTATCTGTCAGGAGAGTGGGTCTGTGCATGGAGGCCTATTTGCTGGCAGAGAAGTAGTTCTAAAGGCGAGACAGTAAGGGTGTAGAGCTGAGTGGCAGAAGAGGGATGAACTGACGAGGTAGGGGAAGAGTGTGGCAAGGAGGGCTAGACTGACATGAAAATGCCTTCAGATAAGGTCCCAAAGCTTTTAACTATTCAATAAATTGTCATAAGGATCACCTCCTCCCCACTCCAGAAAAGACACTAAACCCCCAGTTATACCAGAACAATTTTGTGGTTTTGTTTTTTTGTTTTTGTTTTTGTTTTGTTTTGTTTTGTTTTTGTTTTTCAGGAAAGGTTTCTTTGTGTAGTCTTGGCTGTCCTGGAACTCAGACCAGGCTGGCCTCAAACTCTACAGTGATCCATCTGCCTCTGCCTCATAAGTGCTAGGGCTAAAGGTGTGCCCCACCACAGTCCAGCAGTCAGTTTCTTAAAGTAGAGACGTAGCTTTGTTTGTTTGCTTACACATGGTCTCTGTATCTCAGGCTGGTTTCAGTTCATTCAGCAGCTGAGGATAGCTTTGAACTCTTGATCCTCTTTCCTCCAGCTCTTGAGTGCTAGGGTCACAGGCACGTGTGGCTCTGCCAGCTACACAGTGTGCTGAGGAAAATGCCCAAGCCTTGAGCATGCTGCTGACCTAAATCCCAGCCAAGACATATCTTCTGAGATCCCATCTCTAACTGAACTGCAAAGAGACCTGTGAAAAAGAAGCCTGGCAGCATTTTTTAGGTTAGCACTAATTATAGACTCAAAGAGAAGCAAATGGTGGTGTGGAGAAGCATGTTGTTTATCAAAGAAGTAGCCTCACCCATTCTTCAAGTTAGAGCTCTCATTCGGTGTTGTAGTAAAAAGTCTGATTTCACGAACCTCTTTATCAAATAATTCAAAACTTTCTCTAGTCCCCTAAGACATATCTGGCTTTGAAAAGAAAAAAAAAAACATCGTTTCAACTCTGTTAAAATATTCATTAAAGCAAGTCTGCAAGGGGTTGGGAGAGCATGCTTGTAGCGGCATGAAGGAAGGTTCCCCTTTTACCTAACTTCTAAATATTTCAGTTATTCTATTGTCTTAAAGGAGTTTATTATTTGAGGGATATTAATCTTTTGTTGATTGCACATTGTAGGCATTTTCTCACAATTTTTAAAAGCTTCAATGTTACTGAGAGCACAGCTGCAGTATTACTAATGAGCCATATTAGGATTGAAACATTTCCACATAAACAGAAAAAAAAAACAAGGAAAAATATCCCATATATTTAATAATTTTTATGAAAAGGCTTTATTAATAACCAAATGGTAATTAATAATTGTAACTGAAAAGGAAATTTTATAAGAGGAAAAGAGATAGATGGGTAGACAACTAGGTAGTTAGAAACAGCTCATCATAAATGCAGGTACAACGTCCCATAACTCTACACCCTTTTCTGTTGTCAGCCACATATTGTTGCCTAAAGGGAACTAACTATAGATCATGCATTAGTAACATAAATATTTATCAATGGATTACAGTGGGAAGCACAGGGGGATAGAGATCAGAAGTGACAGGGGGACACAATATGTCAATCAATTGTAGTGCCCTCTTATCTGTGTTTTGTATGGTGAAAAACCCTGGGAAATGCCTGGAAACCATTGTGGCGGTTCATCTTCATTGCCAACTTGATTCTGTATATATGTGCAGGAGGGAGGGACCTTCTACAGTGGCTTGAATGAAAATGGCCCCCATAGGCTCCCACAGAGGGCACTATTAGGAGATGTGGCCATGTTGGCATAGGCCAGGCCTTATTGAAAGAAAGGTGTCACTGGGGGCAGCCTTTTCAGCTTCAAATGCTCAAGCCAGACTCTCCAGCACCAAGTCTGCTTGCAAGCCACTGGGCTTCTTGCCATGGCAATAATGGACTAAATCTCTGAATGGTAAGCTATACCCAATTAGATGTTTTCCTTTATAGGAGTTGTTACGGTTATGGTGTCTCATCACAGCAAAAACCCCTAACCAAGACATTTATCCTGGATGTAGGTGGTACTATCCCATTGTTCTAGGGGACAAGAGGGAATAAAAGAGGAAAAGGAGAAAGCCAGAGGCATGCCAACATTCCCTTTTCTCTGTTTCTGGCTTGCCACAGCATGAGGAGTTCTTTCATGTCTTCCCAAGCATGATGTACTGAGCCCTCTGAAACTGTGAGCCAGTGCGTCTTTCCTATGTTGTTGCTTTTGTTGGGTATTTTGTCATAGCAATGCAAAAACAGCACACAACCTCTGTATTTTCCTATGAATACACAGGCATGATGAACTTCCCCTTTTCACTAAAGGAAGCACTATATAGCGCTACTTCCTTTCATCTAATCGAAAGTATCATTACCTGTGTCCCCCCCCCCTCCCGGGGTCATTATTAACAAGGGTGACCTGCAGCACCAGATCAGTCAACCAAATAACCAAGAAGACCATTAAGTAACTAACAGGCCAGGATGATACAACACCAACAGGGGGTGAAGAGGGGAGCAGAACGCACCGAGTCTAGCACGCTGCCCACAACAGCATGCAGCTTCAAACTTTTTAGTTCTTTGTTTCTGGAGGCTTCCATGTAATATTTTTACCCTGTGGTTAACCACGGGTAACAGAAATTACAGTGAGGGGCACCAAGTGCACCCGCTGGACTGCTATAATCTTCATTTCGTCACCTTGCTGATGGCAGAGTGGAGGTTTGTGGAAGTTAAGTGGTACTTACTCATGTGTGTGCACACACTTCTAGACAAATAATTCTGAGCACTTGCTATGTAGAAGCCCTGTGGGAACTCGGTGTGTGGAATTTCAGCCTGGTAGAAGAACAGATGTGACTTGCACAATTATATCATAACATCACAATTGTGCCCCCACGAGCTCCATAGGTCCAACAAAATGAAATACTCAAGTGGTCAAGGGGGAGTCCCCAGGTAGAGTCGCACAACAAGCTCCCGTTCTCCCAGCATTGGAGCCTCGTTTGTTTGTCCTCATCAACAGAAGACAGAAGCAAGCATCTGTAATGATCATTTTCAGACATGGAGAAAGAAGGGCTTCATAGCCTCATCAACTCTGTGTAAAGGAAAAGTAGGATGTCTTTGTAGCCTGGAAAAGAATATGTGAATATGGGTAATTTTGTTTTTCAGCACTCTCTTCTTATATTTTTGGTTGTGAGCCTAGCCTTTAATGGATGAGCCATCTTTCCAGTCCCAACACTACCTTCTTAATATGGTAAAAGTCCCTCAAAGGGATATCTTATTAAAATCATTAATATTACCACTTGAGTATTTTTTTAGATTATGAATGTCTCGCAGCAAAACATAAATAGGTCTATTATTGTAGCGTTCCCCTCAAACCCATCCTGATATCCTATCCCGCCAAATGCCACTGCTTAAGTCATCTCTGAGTCCAGCTGGTCAGAAGTCCAGTAGCCAGTGTCCCTCAGTCCCAGTCCTCTACCATAATAAACCCAGAACAGCACCTAATTGCCAGTCTTGACCCATTTTGGTTCTACTTAGATGACCTCAAAGAGCTTGCTGAGAAATCTGTGGTCACAGATGGGGCATGGTGGCACACAGCCATGATCTCAGCACTCGAAGATGGAGGGCTTGGGCTGCACAGTGAGATCAGGGCAGTGAGAGATAGAGGATGAGACCCCAGTCAATAAACGGAGGGGAGTGCTGGGGAAGTAGTTCAGTGACTGAGTGCTTGCTTAGCACGTGCTTGGTTCTGGATTCCATTCTAGCACAGAAGAAAGGAAAGGTTTGGGGGCTCAATTATAAAGTCCTTGTCTAAACATGAGGACCTGACTTTGATCCCTACACTCACATAAAAATCCAGGGTGGTACACATGCCTGGAAGCCCAGCTCTGAGGAGGAAGATACGGGGTGGGGGAGTTTCAAAAGCCCATGCCAGGCCCAGTCTCGTCTGTCTGTCTCTGATTGTGGATCAGGATGTTAAGTTCTTAGCTTCTGCTCTAGCACTGTGAGTACTATCTTGCCCCTGCCATGATGATAATGGACTAATCCTTTGAAACTGCAAACAAGTCCACACTTAAACACTTTCCTTTCTAAGAGTCATCTTGGTCATGGTGTCTCTTCATAGCAGTAGAACAGTGACTAAGGCAAGTACACATACCCAGTGACTTTTCGTGTGTGAGTGTGTGTGTGTGTGTGTGTGTGTGTGTGTAGTTTTGTGTGGCCTGGGCTGGCTTTGAACTCACTATGTATTGAAGGATGACCATTGATCTCCCTCCTTTGCCTCTTGAGTGATGGAATTATAGGCAAGCACCGCCATGATCTATTTCTGTGATGGCCTTGAGCATGATAAGTTAACACTCGAGCGACATCCCCAACCATCCTTTTGTGCAACATTTGTACTCTTTTAAACCAGATAAAATAAATAAAAGGGAATTGAAAATCAACTGAAGCATTCTTCCTTGTCAGAGGAGAACGCTGATAGTCTTCTACGTCTACAGGAGCACTGAAAACAAGGACAGATGTTCTCCATCCAAGCAGGAAGCAAGAATCTTTTAGAACTGAGTGTTCACAAGCAGCATGTCTTCCCTAGGTTTTTAAGAATCCTTGAGTGATGCAAAGGAGAAACAGAAATATTTTTCTCCACCTCTGATAGCTGCGAGGGTTTTGCCAAATAGAAATTGTCCAAGGAAAGACACAACAACAGGCTGTTTTCTCTCAAGTAGAGTGAAATAGAGCAAGTCTGTGATTGAGACGAGGGATCATTTAGGCTGAATGACACAAACGCCTCATTATTTTCATAAATCAAAATGATTGTGAAGCCAGTAATCGCATGTGGTTCGACCAAACAGGTGAGAGTTTCCAGACTGAGACCCTGCAAGAGCAGCACAGACTAGGACCAAGTTTGTTTGCTATCCCATAATTCTTTGTAAGACAAACCCAACACCTTACTGTTTTCCAGACAGGAAAACTTGGATCATAATAAAGCACAAATATAAAGGTTGATACTTCAGGGGTTACTCAGGTATTCATTTTGCTTTATTCCTACTCAAAGCACAAAGGAAAACAACAATGACAAAATCTTTCATGAAACATTGTTGTTCAAACAGTGAAAATATACACTTTAGAGAAAGCTTCTCAAGTTCCCATTTCTATATAAACGTGTGTATATATATATATATATAATTTTTTATTATTTTACATATTAATTCCAGTTCCCTCTCCCTCCCTCCCATGTCCCCTGACCCCCCTCCTATCCCATCCCCCCCACTCCACAGAGAGGGTGATGACTTCCAGGAGGTATAGTCAAAATAAGTCAAGTCATTTGGAATAGGGTCTAGGCCTCCCCTCCTGCCTCTAGGCTAAGGGAGTTTCCCTCCATGGGGAATGTGCTCCTAAAGTCCTTTCATGCACCAGGGATACACCCTGGTTCCACTGTCAGAGGTCCCTTAGACTGCCCAGGCCTTCTAAGTGAGACCCATGTTCAGGGGGTCTGGGGGTCCATGAGCTCCCCCTTGTTCAGGTCAGCTGTCTCTGTGGGTTTCTGTAGCCTAGTCTTGTCCCGTTTTTTTTTTTTTTTTTTTTTTTTTTATCATTCCTCCCTCTCTGCAACTGGATTCCAGGAGTTCAGCTCAGTGTTTAGCTACAGCTGTTTCCATCAGCTACTAGAAGAGGGCTCTATGATGGCATATAAGTTAGTTATCAATCTCATTATCAGGGAAGGGCACTTAAGGTAGCCTCTCCACTGTTGCTCAGATTGTTAGTTGGGGTCATCCTTGTAGGTCTCTGGACATTTCTCTAGAGTCAGTTTTCTCTTCAAACCTATAATGGCTCCCTCTATTTGGCTCTCTCTCTCTCTCTCTCTCTCTCTCTCTCTCTCCCCTCTCATCTATTCTTCCCCTGACTCAATCTTCCTGGTCCCACATGCTTTCCTCTCCTCCCCTTCTCTCTCTCCTAGCTCCCTCTTCACTCACTGCACCCCCACTCCCAATATGCTCAGGAGATCTTGTTCCTTTCCCCTTCTATGAGGGACCTTGTATGAATCTCTTAGAATCCTCCTTGTATCCTAGTTTCTCTGGTGGTGTGAATTATAGGCTGGTGATCCTTTGCTCTAAGTCTAAAATCCATATATGACTGAGTACATATCATGTTTCTCTTTTTGTGACTGGGTTACTTCACTCAGGATGGTTTCTTCAAGTGCCATCAATTTTCCTGTGAATTTAAAGATTCCATTTCCCCCCACCCCCACCCCGCTGAGAAGTATAAGAAACTAGTCACCAAAACACCAAATAACCCTATTAAAAAGTGGAGTACAGAACTGAAGAGAGAATTCTCAATAGAGGAATCCAAAATGGCTGAAAGACACGAAAGTGCTCAACATCCTTAGCTGTCAGGGAAATGCAAATCAAAACAACTTTGAGATACCATCTTACTCCTGCCAGAATAGCTAAAATTAGAAACACCAATGACAACTTATGCTGGAGAGGATGTGGAGAATGGGGAACTGATGGGAGATGTCATTCTGTAAATATGTTTCTCATACTGGTTTATGAATAAAGCACTGTTGGCCAATAGGAAGGCAAGACAGGCAGGACTAGGAGACAAGGAGGATTCGAGGAAGTAGTAAGGAGGAGTCAACATGGAGAGGCTGGGGAGATGAGATGCCTACCCAATTCCCTGGTAAGATTAAAGCACGTGGAAATACTTATATTTAACAGAAATGGGTTAATACTTAAGACAGAGCTAGCCGATAAGAAACTAGTACCTGGCCAACAGCATTATATCTAATACAGAGTCTCTGTGTGTTAATTGTGGCTGGCCGGCAGCGGGACCAGACCGGTGGCGGGCAGAAAAACCTACTCCTTACAGGGAACACTCCTACACTGCTGGTGGGAGTGCAAACTTGTACCACCATTTTGGAGATCAATATGGTGACTTCCTCAGGAAAATGGGAATCAGTCTACCACAGGACCCAGCAATCCCCCTCTTAGGCATATACCCAAATGATCCACATCCATGCAACAAAGACATCTGTTCAACTATGTTCATAGCAGCACTATTTGTAATAGCAAGAACCTGGAAGCAACCTAGATGCCCCTCAACTGAAGAATGGATAAAGAAGATGTGGCACATTTACACAATGAAATACTACTCAGTGGAAGTTCCCATGTCTTAAACAATCATTTTTTTAAGCACAAAAATTTAGATGATTGCAAATATAAATTAATTTAAATTTTTTTACATGTGTAAGTGTTTTGCCTGCATGTATGTATTGCATCATATGGATGGACGATTGATACTTGTGGGAGGTCAGAAGAGGACATCATATCCCCTAGAGGTGGTGTTCCAGACAGTGGTGAGCCTCCACTGAGTGCTGGGAACAGAACCCTGGCCCTTGCAGTAAGAGCAGTAAGTGCTCTTAAGCACCGAGCCGTCTCTCCTATCCACAAAGCCATGGTTTTAACAGCAAAAGGAAAGGGAGACTTACTTAGTTGTAGGTAAGGGGAAGCAGTTTTAATAGCAGGACATTTAGTTTAAACAAACATTTGTGATCACAAGAGAAGGGAATTCTCCCTATTGGTGGTAATGAAAATTAATGCATCTAAGGAGAATGTTATAGACATTCCTAAAACAAAAAACATGGCCCAGTTATCCTACTTCTAGGTATATGTGCAGAGGAAATGAAAACAGAGAAACATACATGTCTATGTTTACTGCTGTAGTATTTATAATAGCTAAGATACACAGTTAGCCTAGATGACCATCAACAGATGGCTGATAAAAAAAAAATGTGACACACACACACACACACAGAGGAATATTATTCACACCCACAAAAGATGATAGACTAACATTTCCAGCAAAGGAATGGACATGAAAGACGTCATGTTATTAACTCAAAAACAGAAAGACAAACCCCATATTTCTCCCTCACATAAAATCATATGCTTTATAGGTGGATCTGAGTGTATAATAGTAATTATTAGGGGCTGGAAATGATGGTAGGAAGGGGGGATAAGAGCTGGCATGTTAGAAAAAGAGTAGCAAAACACAGATACATACAAGTGATGTGATGTTGTCGTCTATGACAATTTACAATTGTTTATAATAAACTATTTTATATCTTAGGAATAACTAAAGAGAGGCTCTTAAAGTTACCAAGCACAAAGTACTGATTAGGAGATGGAAATATTAATTGTCTATGATTCAAAATGTTAATATATCACACTATACCTCATAAAATTAAAATTATAATAAATAAACTTAAAATATGGTATTAGACAATGAAAGAAACTACAGGGAAAACAATTTTTCTTTAACTAGGACCTTTCATTTATTAATGAAAGAATACTATTCTACCTAGAAAATCATTAGTTTCTTGTTTTGTTTTTTCTTTTTTTTCCAAGACAAAGTTTCTCTGGAACTAGCTGTTCTGGAACTCACTTTGTAGAGCAAGCTAGCCTCAAACTCATAGAGACCCACCTGCCTCTCTTCCCAAGTGCTGGGATTAAAGGTGTGAACCACTACTGCCGGCTAAATAGTTTTATCCTAAAACAAAACAAACAAACAAACAACAACAACAACAAAAAAAAACCAAGCTGTTCATGGTGGTATATGCCTTTAATCAAAGCTAAGGACGGTGGATCTCTGTGAGTTTGAGTCTGCCTGGTTTACATGATGAGTTCCAGGCTACAAGAGCCACAAAATGAACAAAAAGGAAGAAAGGAAGGAAGGGAGGGAGGAAGAGAAAAATAAAACAAAAGGGTGTAGCTCAGTGGCAGAGTGTGCATAAAGTCCTGTGTTCAATTTCCAGCATTGCTAGCGAGAAGGGGGAGCATATGGAGGAAGAAGGGGAAAGCTCACATAAATATTATTTTGTTTCATTACAGTTAAGAAATGTAAGCACAAGTTCATAGCCATTGTCCTTATTCTAGTATCAGTAGAGGATTGTTTTCATTATTAAAAACATATATAATTAAATAGGTAGGGAGGAGGAGGACATAACTAAAAGAAAGAAAAAGGTAAGGGAGAGAATAAAGGAGGGAGCAGAGTGGGAGGGTGGCAGAGGGTGTTATCCAAACACTATAGGGATACCTCAAACTCTGAATAGATCATTAAACGTTAAGGACAGTTAGAACCTGCCAACAGCTACCAACCATTTGCTCTACCCAATTTTTTTCCTCATGACAGACATGTTTCCTCATCCCTTCTCTACACATTTCTTTTGTTCTCCCAGCAGACAATTTTTCTCTAAAGCCTGAGTTCACATTTTAGCCAAGAGTTAGAACTTACTATTCAAGCATTTACTTCTCTGAATGTAAGATTTCAAATCCCCAGGAAGAAAGAATCTAATTAGTTTAGCTTGATGTATCTAGTTTTCATCCAATCTACTGTGCATAAAACCCCTAGAGTAAATATGGCCCTAAGAGTTTTGTGCCAACTTGGCAGATTGTGCCAAGATCTGCCTGCAGGCAAGCCTGTAGAACATTTTCTTAACTTGTGATTGATGGGGGAGGGCCCAGCCCATTATAGGTGAGGCCATCCCTGGGTTCTATTAGAAAGCAGGCTGAGCAAGACTTGGGGAACAAGCCAGTGGGCAGCACCCCCCATGGTCTCTGCATCAGCTTCTGCCTCCAGGATCCTGCCCTGACTTCCTTCAAAGAGACTACAGTGTGTAAGCCAAGTAAACCCCTTCTTTCCCAGCTTGCTTTGGTCATGGTGTTTCACCACAGCAATAGTGACCCTAACTGAGACAGTTTGTTCCTGTGAGAGCTGGTGAGATATCTCACTGTCGAAAGACACTTACTGCCACGTTCTACAACTTGGGTTTGATCCCCAGGTTCTGCATGGTAGGAGAGAACCTACTCCAGCAAGTTGTCCTCTGAATTTCACACATGTGCAATGCAATATGTGTACATCCCAACAAAAAAGAAATAAAATACTCTTTATTTTTCCCTAAAAAGAAGGAAAGTAAGAGAGAGTGTGTGTGTGGTGTGTGCGTGCGTGTGTGTGTGTGTGTGTGTGTGTGTGTGTGTGGTGTGTATTCATGTATGTATGTGGTATGAGTATGTGTTGTGTGCATATGTGTGTGTGATGTGTATTCATGAATGTATGTGGTATATGTGTGATATGTGGTATGTATGGGTGGTATCTGTGTGTGCGGCATGTGTGGTGTGTGTGTGTGATATGTGTGAATGTGTGTGCTGTGTATGTGTATGTGTATGTGTGGTGTGTGTGAATGTGTGTGGTGTGTGTATGTGTGTATGGTGTGTATATGGTGTGTGTGAATGTGTGTATGTGTGAATGATGTGGGGGGTATGTGTGTGAATGTGTGTGGTGTATGTATGTGTGTGTATGTGTGTGTGGTGTGTGTGTGTGTGTGTTTTTTGGGTAGTATACTCATTGACTCTATAAATAGTGTCTAAACTATCTAATATGTATTGTGATCCTGTGTGTTCTTAGGCTGTCGTTAGTTCCATCCACAAAACATTGTGAAATGTGTTCTCTAATCCAGATTTGAAATGATTGTGTTACTACATATAGTAAATACATATTTTACATGGACAAAGAGAAATGAGTTAAGAGAAAAATATTGGAAACCAATAATATAAAATTTGGGAATATATGAACAAAGTCTAAATTGTTTTGCTTTTACAAATTATCTTTGTGGTAGGCTTAAAAATTGCCTGAAATGTTAGGCTCATTCTAACATCATCAACCTTCGGAGTCTGTGTCAGCTGACATGTTGTGCACATTAACTAATAATCTTGGATGGGAAGATTATCCCGAGAACTTTTATGTCTCACCCTGTGTCCCTATGAGGGAGAAGCAGGAGGTCATGCTGCCCGGAGAGGAAGGCCACAGCATGGCAGAAGCAGGGACTGGGGTGATGCTCCAGGTAGACACAGGAAAGGTGCAGGATCCATGTGACATGGGAGCCACTAAGGCTGTAAAAGGAAATGGATTCCAAGTGGAGCCAGCCACGCCAATGCATTGCTGAGACTGAGATTGATTCGGGCTTCCGACCTCCGAAACAGAACTGTAAGAGAAGACACATGATTTGCTTTAGGCCGTTGTGGATGTGGTAATTATTTGCAGCAGACAATAGCATGTGACATCCTGGCTTTGGGTCTTAAGTTTCCATTATAGGCCTTGTACCAAAATTAGCACCGAGCTTTCTCTTGTGTGGCATGCTAGTGAATGTTGCCTCCCAACTCTGTGTGGCAGTTTAGACCATGAAGGCATAGTGTCTAACTGCTTCCTTCAGATCATCATGCTTCAGGATGATTTCCCAGGCACTCTGTTGTGTGAGAAGGTTATGTGGACTCCAAGCAGGCACAGCAGATGGGCATGGTCCTCTAAGAGAAGGGCCTGGTGCTGATGTGCTAGGACCCAGATGTCAAAGGGTATCTGAAAAATAACCCAGCTCTGAAGAAGCTGTGGTCTCATTTGCAGAGGAACACGGGCTTTGCCTTCACCAAGGATCACCCCTAAGTATGTATTAGGAGACATTAGGAAATAGAATACAGAGGAGGCCCTGGGCAAGCCTGTATTGGGATGGTGTAACAGAAATGACCTGACCTTTGAATAGAATCTTAGAGGTGGAGGATGGGATGAGTGTCCCAGGCTGAGGAAAAAGTGACCCTCAGGGTGTCCCACCCATAGAGTTGTGCAACTTAATACATGGCCGTTAGTCATAGGTAGTTATTTGGGTCTTTTGTTACAAGTTTGTTTGTAAAAATTTCAAGCATATAACAGTGTTGAAAGAATATCACAATGACATGTACATATGGATTCCAGGACATATCAGCTACAGTACCACACACCCATGTTTCCAAATACTCACTCAAACAAGAAAGCAGCAAGCACTATACACTATTTGAGAACCCTGGAGGTGCTCATAAATTACCTTTATGTGGTTATTTTCAAAACTGGACTCCCAATAAAAATAAGTTATAGGAACATATATATGTATATATGTATTCATACACAATCTGTGTGTGTGTGTGTGTGTGTGTGTGTGTGTGTGTGTGTGTGTGTGTATGATGTTGAAAATAGAACCTAGGCTTCAAGCATGCCCTCCACTGAGCCATACCCCCTAGCCCCCAAAAGATACCATTAGGGCACCCTCAGACTGTTGGATGCCTTCCCCTATCATGAAGGCAACTGCTTAATTTTGGGTTTGCTTTGTTCCAGAAACTGTGGATGTGTTTTTGCTGATTAAGGGATATTGGACTTACATTTTAAATTATACTTGGCAGTTTAAATTTCCCCACTCACCTGATAATTGGATTTCCAGCTTCTAGATTTTTATGAAGGTTAGGTTGTCAGGTATTCTTAGGGTTTTTAAAGTTTTATAGACTCTTTATGGTAATTTAAGTATGCAAGTAAGGGTGTCATGAATATGTATGATAAATATGAAGCCAATGCAAAGATGCACTGAGAAAAAAGGCCTGGATCTTACAAGTCAGTGCTATGCTGAATGCCCTAGGTGAGAAGACATTAGAAAAGAGGTATTGCAGGGAATATAGAAAACCTAATTTAGAGCCACACCTTTGTTTTTGCCAAACTTCTCTCATAAGAATTACCTGAAGAGCTTATAATAATGAATGAGATACTATTTGATCCCTAAAATTCTACTTGCTAATCTTAGTGTAGGGCTCCAAAATCTGTATTTCTGGCAGACGATAAAGACAGACTGAGCAAATCCTTATTCTGGGCACTCAGGTTTGACTGAATGTATTCAAATCTATCTCCCTAGTTCATTTGTGTGAGATCTTAATAAGCTTCTGTTAATGACTCATAATATGTTTCATTTCTATGGTCAAGAATGACAGGGCAACTCTGTTCAAGCTAATATATGTTAAGAGAGGGTTTAGGAGATACTTGGTTGCAGAGCATGCATGGACAATTGGATCTCCAGAGCCTATGCTTAAAACAGATAGATGATACATACATACATACAATTAGATAGAGACATATATACATAGATAATAGATAGATACATACATAGATAGATACATGATAGATGTATAGATATATGATATATCATAGATTAAATAGATACATAGATATATAGATACATCGATATATAGATAGATCTGAGTGTGGTGGCTCAGAGAGTGCTAAAACAGGGCCTTGGGGCTCAATGTCTAGTCAGCTTAGTCTACATGGCAAGCTCCAAGCCAGTAAGAGACACTGTCTTAAGCAAAACAAAAGAAACAAGAAACAATTATAAATGATATCTCTTATAAAGGAAACATTTAATTAAGGCGGTGGCTTACAGTTCAGAGGTTCAGTCCATTACTATCATGGCAAGAAGCGTGGCAACAGGCAAACATGGTACTGGCTACAGTTTGATCAGAAGGTCACAGGAGGTGGACTGTCACACTGAACAGATCTTAAGCAAAAACAAAACAAAACAAACAAACAAACAAAAAACCCTCAAGCCCATCCTCACAGTGAAACACTTCCTACAATAAGGCTGTACCTACTTCATCAAGACCACACCTCCTAATAGAGCTACTCCCTTTGGGATTATGGAATCCAATTACAATCAAATTACCACAGGACACCTGAGGAATGACACATGAAGCTGATCTCTGATCTCCACAAACATGCAAACATGTGAGTGTGTATGAGCACTACACATGCACCCAAGCTCTCTCTCTCTCTCTCTCTCTCTCTCTCTCTCTCTCTCTCTCTCTCTCTCTCTCTCTCTCTCAATCCTGAGTTGGGGAAGCCATGTTAAATACATATTTCCATTCTGTAGGTTTGTATCAGACGGTTCTAACAAGCCGTGAGATCCAAGAACTCAAGGACTTCACCGGGAAAGGAAGTGGGTCTAGGCTTGCCAGGGAGCTGATGATAATTTAAGGAATTGCAGGCAGATAAGCCATTTTATTCACTGGTACACTGGCACGGTGGTTTGAATGAAACTGGCCCCCATAGGCTGATATATTTGAAACCTTGATCCCCAGTTTGATAAACTGTTTGGGAAGGATTAGAAGGTATGGCCTTGTTAGAGGAGGTATGTCCCAAGAGGTGGGCTTTGAAGTTTCCAAAGCTCACTCCAGGCCCAGGGTTTCTCTTTCTGCCTGCTGTCTGTGGATCAGGATGTAAAGCTTGCAGCTACTGTCCCAGCACATTGCCTGTGTGCTTCCCACCAAGACTATCATGGACTTGTGTGTGCGTCTCTCTGTGTGTGTGTGTGTGTGTGTGTGTGTGTGTGTGTGTGTGTGTGTGTGAGAGAGAGAGATGCTGTGGGCATGGTGTTTCTTCACAGCAATAGAACAGTGACTAAGACAACGGGACACCAGGCAGGCAGATATTGGCAGGCAGCCAGACACAGGCTAGCATACACATGCCACACACAAGTGGGCACAGGCAAAGGTGAAGATGAGCCTTTGCTCTTGAGGCTTTATGCATATGAAGTCTCTACAAAGAGACATTCTGCTGGGAACAGGGATATAGTGTTACATCGATGTTTACTTTCGGGTTCCCCAGACATTCAGTGTCAGCCATGTTTCAGCTGACATACATCCACATCAGCACCATGTTATCTGAACATACACTGGCCCTGTTCCCAGCAGAATGTCACTTCACAAGCTTTTAGACACTGCCCGGGCTACTATTGTAAAGGTGTGAGTAGTAGTGTGAGAGTTCCTTCCCTAGGGAGACATAACAAGCACACTCCCTCCTTATAGACTCCAGCCACAAACCAAAGTACAATCGTGGGGAACCGATAAGTTTATTATACTAACTTACAGAGCATGGATGAGGGGCAATTTACAGGACTATAGGAACACAAAGCAAGAAACTCTTCCCGTAATCACACGATGGAGTCCCCCTTCTATTAACCTTCTCCAGCCTGCACCCTTCACCTCCCAAGGCTCTGAGGCCATGTGCAGTCAGGCCAGAACTGCATGCAAGTGGCAGGAAGTACAGAAGGGAACAGCTGGAATCTCAGATCAGGGTCCAGTGACCCTCCCTCCTCACCTTAGGGCATGGTATCAGTCATCAGGCCAGCTTGCTGTTGACCATCCCTTGCAAGCAGACACAGCTGATCTGATGCAAATGTTAGCTGTTTCCCTGGGAGGACTCAGTAGCAAGGTCTTGGGGACGCATTGAAGATGGTGCATGATCAAGACAGAAGGAAACCAAGTTTCTGGAGCACTTGGAGGCGTTCACAATGTTTGCCATATACCCCAATCCATACGCCATGGAAGAAGGCAGAATAAGGGGGTCAGTCCAAAGGCTTCTGGAGTGAGTGCCTGCCTGATCCACGATTAAGAGTATACCATGTTCCCTTTCATTATTAAAGATGATCAGGCAATTGCTCTGGCAAGAGAGATGACCAGGGCCATCTCTGATTCTGATTCCTTATCTTGCTTGCTGGTTAGAAGTGTAAGAAATCTTCATGGACTTGGGATAGATCAGAGTGAAGACTAGAGTTTTGTAAGCTGGATTCTGCTTTACAGAGCTTTACAGAGACAGTCTTCAGAGTCCAGACAGCGTGGGTAAACTGCAGGAGTAGAGTTCTGTCTGCAGAGCCAAGGTCTTATCCTGGCATCTGATCTTCTCTGACATACTCTTACTCTGGAAAGTCTTGCCTAGAGGTCACCAGCAAGGCTACCAATTCCCTGTGAGGGGACTGGATGAAGTCCTGAATCAATGTATATTGTTGACGTGGACACATCCCTGTCAATGACCCCAATGCCCCAGACCCCAAGGGAATGGCAAACCCTTCCACTGGTCCCAGTATGAATGTTGGGTAAGTCTACAGACACTATCAACTACAGCTTCCTCTGCTTAGATTGCTGTATCCTGAGTCTGCTCTCCACAAAAAAAAAAAAAAAAAAAAAAAAGCTCCTGAGGTTAGCTAAACTGGCTTCCTTATCAGCTGTATATATATAATACTCCTGCCTTCTTGATTTAGATATATGAAATAAACGAGTTTCCAGGCTACTGGTGTGTCTCTATCTACCCAGTCCCAGCTTTTCTGTACATTATCTGTCATGTCTTCATTCTCTCATGACCTTAGTTAGATCAAGTCTAGCATTGTGCACATGACTGTAGAACATTTTCCCCCAAGTCATCACTCTTAAGGGATTGTCTTCATTTCATGTTGCTGTAATAAGATAGCCCAACAGAAGCAACTTAGGGAAGAAAGGGTTTGTTTTACTCCCAATTCCCCATTATAGCCCATTGCAGGGAATCCATCGCCAACAAGCAGCTGGTTGTTATCACATTCACAACTAAGAGCAAAGAGAATGGATACTCTCAGCTCTGATATAGATGTCTTTCAGTGCACTCACTGCAAATATGCTCTGCTTTTATTGGTTAATAAGTAAAGCTGACTTGATCAATGGCCAGGCAAAATATAGCTAGGCAGGCAACCCACACAGAATTATGCACAACAAGAAGGCAGAGTGAGGGAGGCACCTTGTAGCTACCGAAGGGGTAAGAGCATTATCAGTAAGCCACAACCTCATGGCATTACATATGAATAGAAATGGGTTAATTTATAAGAGAGGGCAAGCTAGTAATATAACTGAGCCATTGGCCAAACAATTATAATTTAATATTAGACTCTGAATGAATATTTCATAAGTAGCTTCGGGGACCTGGCAGAGAGAAACAAGTCCAGTGGGACCGGACAACACAAAGAAAAGCATTCAACTACACAGCTCACATTTCCTTTTTAACATACACTCCGAAAACCATTCCAGGGAATGTGCCACCCACTATTAGATTAGAGTCTCCTGCATCAATTAACATAAGACAATTCCTCACAGAGATGCCCACTAGCCAGCCTATTGTGGATAACTCCTTGAGATTCTCTTCCCCCAAGCCCTTCCTATATTCATCATAGAGTCCTTAGCATATTGCACTGAGCCCTAATACACCAGCTGCTAACTCAGAAAAGAGCCTTATCCTAGGCCTCAGAAGAGGTGGTTTAAATTCTACCTCTTCTACTTACTAGCTTGCTGGTTGTGGACAGTTAAATAATTTCATCATCTGTAAAATGATGTGGAGAGTATGTCAGTACAATCACAAAAATTACATGAAGTAACATGTTTAAAATGTGTCTAAAAATGTTTGGCATCTTATGATAAATGTCAATAAGTGTTAGTTTGCTTCCTTGCTTCTACTTCCAACTTATGCAGACACAGGCCAGAATTTTCCCCTGTCCCCTTGGGGCTGGTCATCCTGGGACAGCAGATGCAAGTCACTGCAAGGACCAACCATCAGAGTTAGACGTTAGACTTTAACAAGGATATCTTTTCTCTTAGAGAGAAAAGCAGAAAGTGGACACAGATTAAGAAGTAGTTGTCACAGACACACGGGAAAACTCATCAAAGGGTGATGTCCCAAGAGTCAATTGGGAAAAAAAAAAAAAAAAGCTTCACTGGTAAATGACAATGTCACACCACAATGTCAAAAGGTCACACACCTCCAAGGGCTGTGAGTTGAGACCCTGAAGCAAACCAGAGTGTTTATTGGACTTAGTGACTCAGAGGTCATGGTGATTTTATCAAGGAATCCAGTAGGAGGAGTGAGTAGAAAAAAGGAAGCAGACAGAACAGTATGGACCAGTAATTCAAGTTTGATTCTTAGAGAAAGGAAAGAGGTAGACCTGGCAGATCCTGGGTGAGAACATCTGCCTTTAGAGGATGCAGCTATTCAAGGTAACATGTGGGGTGAGGAGGCTATAGCAAAGAAAGCAAAGTTCTAGAAACTAAAGACAGAGGACAATAGGAGACATAAGTTCTTGAGAAGGCAGAAGAAACTGAGAGAAGACCTTAGGAGGAAATACAAGCCTTAGAAGGAGGGGGATTTTTCCCATTGGAATAGGGTGGGGATACAGGTTCACTTATGAGTAAGATTCAGGAAGGCAAGGAATGCTTTTGGATGGCTTTTGCTTTCTCTACCAGGCTCGAATAGTTTATCTTCTATGAGCAAAAGGGAAAGAAAGGCAGAGGATTAGAGAGTAGAAATGAAGGACATAAAATGAGTTGGAGGAGAAAAATGACCAGAGGAACAAGGAAGGATGTAGAGCATTGCAGAGGGCCAGCAGAAGGTTTCTGGGTTCCTACAGACACTGCAGAGGAGAAAGTTCAGCCCCCATGGTGTAGCACAGCAGTATGATGGGCACCTGGCTTTACGGAAAGTGACCTTTGCCCTGGACTTAGTACTATGCCAGGCAGCTGAAGTCTGAATTCCCTGAGAAAGGGAGCTAGAAATGATTGAAAGTATACACTTGTGGCAGAGAGAGGTGTTTGGTAGGACAATGGTTAAATGTCAAAGAGTCAGTATTGATATAATACCAGGATGGAGTCTTTGAGGCCTGAGTTTTCTATTATTGTACTGAACATAATCTACACAGGTCTTTCACGATAGCTTTTACCCTATGTATAATGTCATAGTGCAGATTTAAAATACAGACTATATTGAAACCGCTTCAGAATGAGATCTGCCCTGCTAGTACATTGATTCTGACTTTCCTCCCCTCTAAACCTTAAATCCATCTCCACCATCTGCAGCTTAAGCTCCCCCAGTCTGTGATCTCCATTTTGACACCCTGACCTAAATAACATTATTTCAAATTCTGTGTGTCTGAAACAGCTCATCTTCTGCCCCCATGCTCTCCAAACGATCAAAAGGGCAGGGGCGGGGGGGGGGGGACAGGGAAGGAACCCAAACACCTGCCTTTGGGCCAGGGCCTCCCTTAGTGGCTCAAGTTTAAAACCTGATGAGAGACTTCTGCTTCCTTCTGTCTGCCTCACTGTTTACTGGTCTTATCTCCATCTAGCAGTCAGAGAAAACTCTGTAAGTAAGTAACTAATCATATGAGTTCCTAACATTTTCAGTGGCTTCCCACTGCCCTTATAATGAGGTAATCCCCTGCAGTGTCTGTCCATGCACTTCATTGCTGGCCCTTGTATTACTTTCCCCTAGCAGCCCTGGACTTCTCATGAGAACCCTGGCTGTCTTACCTGTTAGGTCTCTGTCTCCCCTGAATGTTTTACTCTCAAATTAGAATCACTTGGTGCTGTGATTGTATGTGATTGCAACATTAACTAGGTAGGAAGAAAGTAGATTATTGAATGGCTAAATCCAGGGCTGGAGGTGTAGCTCAGTTGGTAGAGAGCTTGTTTCTTATGCTATGGCATCCTGGGTTCATTCCTCAGTACTGCATAAACCTGGCATCGGACACATGCCAGTATTCTGAGAAATAAGTAGGCAGACAGAGAATCAGAAACTCAAAATTGTCCTTAGCTACATAGTGAGTTGGATGCCACCCCCCAAAAAGAAAGGTAAAGGTAAATCTTAACTTTTTTATTTAAAAGTCACTGGTACAGGTATGTGCTTTTGTCCTGATTTCTGGCACATGTCCATGTTACCTTTGACCAGGTTGAACAACTGGTTCTATGTATGAGTTAATGCCACACCAATTTCTGTCTAATTTGGAGGTCCATATGGATCCTTACTCTAGGGTGTAGGTATTTTTAACATCTTCAAAGACCATGGGTGTTCTATTTGTTTTAGAGAAATATATATCCCAGAGGTAAGATAAATTGGTGTGGGAGATGTAGCCCCCCAAAATAAATATCATATGATACATGTTTTTTAAATGGGGTCTGCCATTTGGGTCTATGCTTCCTCATAATAATTTTCCCAGGAAACTAATTAAACCTGGGTGTCAACTTACTGGGCAATGCTAAACTTCACCAACAGTTGAACTGGAGTCCTAGAAGGCCATTAAAGTGAAATGAATAACTTAATCTCCTCTGCAAAAATCAGCCTGGGACTCTAATTCACACTTATCAAGGAAGAAAAGAGAGAGGAAGGGAGGACTTTGGCTTTGTCTGGATTAACCAATCAGTAAGTGTAATGTTAAAGCAATTATATCAGAAAATCTTTCCAGGAGATTGAATTACATCAAATTAATCCCATGTTGACTTCACTCTCAGGCATTTCCAGGGGCCATGTGCTGCACTTGTACAATGTCTGGGTTTCTGCAGCCACAAAGCCTCCTCATAAACACATGTTCACATGAGCTTACACTGTAATGAGAAATAATAAAATAAACAATGAAGTAGGAAAACCTTGAGAAAAGAAAAATATTCAGTTGTGTGATATACAATATCCAATTCATCTTCCTTCCAAGTTCCCAACAAAAAACTCCAAAAATCTTTGGAGCCTCCTACGTGCTAAGTAAGTGTCTTGGTGTCCTAAAGAGGTGATTGGTGTGGAGTTCTGAGCATGTCTCAAGAATGCCTTGTTGCCATGGGAACCACACAAGTGATTAGAGATCAGTCTCATCTCACTGCCATATCTCTGGGGAGGGTAAAGAGGCTAAAGGTTGAGCTGATAATGATTTAATCATTAATGCCCAAATAATAAAGCTTCTATAAACAATCAAAGTACTGGGTTATGGAACTTTCTGGAGAGTTGGGCACGTACAGGTTCCTGGAAAGTCGCTGTGTCCTTACTCCTGCCTGTGGATTTCACTAGTCTTCATTATATCCTCCTCTCCATAATAAACTGGTAAATTGAAGGGGTTCTCTGAGTTCTGTGGGCTACTTTACCAAATAAACATAAAAGGGATCAATGGGACCCAACTTTGTAGCTAGCAATCAGAAGGACAGGTCAGTCACAACTTGTCCTTGCAACTGGAACATGAGGTCAGAGGCAGTGTGGTGGGATGAAGCCCTCAACTTGAGGAATCTGATGGTTTCTATTCCCAGGTTGATAAAGTCAGAACTGAATTGAGCTGAATATTGACTGCCTCCTATGCCCAACCTTATGCTGTATGTATACTTTCATCTCTCTTGTTACAATTATTATATTGATATGCCTTAAGATAGTAGATGGTTGATGGGGGTGGTGGTAAAGAATGAACCTTGTGGCTAATGAGTGTTACTTACAGCATTAGTTCTCTACCTCCCACCGAACAAGCCTGCGTGACCCATGTATTAGCCTGGAGATGTATTCTTTCCTTCAATGAAGCTTTTTTTTTTCTTCAGTCTTCTGGGTGCTTATGACTAAATGATGTCAAAATACACTTTTCAAAAATGTTTCACTGTCCACCTGACTTTGGCACCTCATACCAACTTTGGATGCCACCATTTGGTGGATAGGATGATAGGGTTGGCTTGGCAGTTGCCCTGGGATGGAGCCCTGCAGATGTCATCCACTTTTTCTGGGACTCTATACCTCTCTTCAGTACTCTAGACATGTGGGCAGAATGGCTTGGCCAGCCTTTTGCATCTTTCTGTCTCTTGGGTCATGATGTTTGCTTAAGAGGTTGGTGTACAACCTGAGATGGAGTAACACTTTTCAAAGTGGAGCTGTGTGTGGCCCTCTGAAAGGCAAAGCCTTGAGCCATTTGTGCCTCCCTTACAGAGTCTGGGACACTATCCTTGTGGTTCTTAAGGCTCTGATTCCAGTCTTTCTTGGGGCAGCCATCATCCCACCTTCCCCACGGTTTATCTGTGTGCCTCAAGTGAACTGCTCGTTTTGAGGTGGGGATGTGGTTCAGTTGGTAGAAGACTTGTTAATATTCCCGAAGCCTCAGGTTCAGTCCCAGCACCACATAAAACCAGTGGCATGAACCTTTAATCCTAAGGGCTCTCTCTGAAGGAGGATCAGAAGTTCAAAGTCAGCCTCTGTTATACAGAGATTTTGAGGCCAGCCTGGGCTACATGAGACCCAGTGCAGAAGAAAAGATAAAGATGAGGTTTTGTGTTAGCCAACCAAGAAATTTCAACTAGTTTTCTAGGGCAATATTTCTAACTATGTATTTACTTAAATGAAAGCATTTTGTAATAGACGTCATGCTGCATTGAAATGAGATCAGAATAATACTGAATATTATGAAATACCAAGTACCAGTTACCAAGGCACAGTTTTTCAGGCAACAAGTCCAGGACTAAGTGGTTTTTTTTTCTCCAAGTGCAGGGATTGGCCCATCTGCTGGGATCCACCTGCTGTAGAAACATTTTGATCATCAAACTGAGATGACTTGCCTACTGCTGTCTTTTTTTTCTCTGGTTTTTCCCACGGGTTCTGAGGAGTGAACTTGGGGCCAGTACTGTGTGACAAGTTCTTTTACCCGCTTAGCAATCTCACACACATGAATTTGTTTTGTTTGTTTTAAAGTGTGTGTGTGTATGTGTATGTGTATATGTTTATGTGTATATGTGTGTGTATGTGTATATATGTTTATGTGTATGTGCATTCATGTGAATATGTTTATGTGTGTATGTTCATGTGTATATATGTGTATGTGTGTGTTTATGTGTGTGTAAATGTGTATATGTTTATATGTGTGTTCCTGTGTGTGTGTGTGTGTGTGTGTGTGTGTGTGTGTGTGTGTGTGAATATCAGTTGTAGCGGAGCCAGACACACTCGATCCCCTGGAGCTGGAGTTAGCTACACTTGGTTGTGATCCCCTGACCTGGATCTGTGAATGGAACCCAGGTTCTCTGCAGGAGCAACATAAGCTGTCATACTGTTGCGCCATCTCTGCAGCCTAAATACCCTGTGTTTATGTGTGATAGATATGTTGAAGGCGAGTTTCTACTATCTTAGCTTTTGATTTCCTTCTATCTTTCGGTTTTCAGCTGAAACTTTAGCCAAAGCATGTATTAAGACCGTCTGACCTCTCAGTTCCCAGTCAGTTTCCTGTCTCTTGGTTCACCCTTGAAGGAAATTCTGAACTCTGAATTCTTGGTAATATATATTTTTTCAAATTTTAATTTTTAAAGATTTATCTTTTTCAAAGGTGCAGCATCTTACTATCTTAAAAAAAGAAAATGGAACTCTATTGTGCTCTCCCGTGGAGACAGCTGGAGGAAGGGGTGAACCCTGGAGAGGGCAGCGTTAGCTGCTTGCTTCGTATAATTGGGCCTCTTCTCAGACATTTCTCCTGCTTAATCTTGGCTCTCACCAGCGACCCTTCCTGGTCTTGATCAAGTGTTTAATTTCCTTGGAAGATTTTCTCAGATTCAGCTATCACTGTGAGGATTTCCATTTTGCCCTAACCCTTTAATGACTAAACCTTACACATCCAGTATTTAAAAAAGAGATATTTCTGTTCATCTAAGAAACTGGTGTAAGAGTTTGATCTTTCTTTCCTGTTATTGCTAAAATGAGAATTAATTTAGAAATGTCTTTTGCTTAAAAAATTGTCACACAAAAATCAAGTAAAATCAAACATTTACAAAGAATCTCATCTCTTAGTTATCTATACTGATTTAGTTCAAAGCACAGACTGCTAAAAACATAAATGTCCCAACCAGATTTTGTTATTTTTTTTTTTTTTTACTTTACTCTTTGAAAAATATGTGTTGAAAATTCAGTTCTTACAACTCTTTGAAACATTCTCATCGGGATGAGGGAGAAGGGGAAAGAAAAAAGTACTAATTTTTGGAAAGCACTGTGTGTTTATAACAAGGCAACAAGAAGGAAAAAACAAAACAAAAACAAACAAACAAAAAAAAAAAACAAACTAGAAAAGACGTCAGGATAAAGGGAGCCAAGTGCAAGGAGTGTGCTCATGGGCTGGGAGGTGGCTCAGAGGTTAAGTGTACACTGTTCTCACAGAGGGTGGAGTTCAGCTCCCAGAACTCATACCAGGCAGTCACAGCTGCCTGTGACCCCAGATCTAGGGGATCTGAATCCTTCTGCCTCCCCATGTATAGTTCAACAAAAGAAATCTTTAAAAGATTCTAGTCTGTAATATTCAAATGTACAGGAATTTATTTATCACTTATTTATTTATTTTTGCAGACTTCCACTGGTCTCAACCCTGATCATAAACTTCCACAGACTCCCAAATCTGCAGTTGGCTGCTTATACAGTAGAGAATTTGGCTTGACCCAAAGGGAGAGTCTGGCATTCTTCTTTGACTTCTGGGGTAGGGTGTATTCTGTCATACTTGACAGGAGGTACATTGTTCAGGGGGAGGGGCTGGCGACCCCAGAAAACCCAGTCACATGAATCAAGGTAAAAACTTAGGATCTCACTAGTATCACTGGAATAGGACATTGACTTCGATAACATGATCATCAATCTATCAGTTAATCGTGTCAAGGTAAAGCCCTTGAAAGAATGCTGGGCATGGGAGCCCACATGAACACCCCTGGTTGTCCATAGTCCATACATGTTGACACATACATGTCCATGTAGGCTGACACTGGGAGGGTGTTATGTCCTGACTCCAAGGGAAGAGAACAGTGTAAGCTGGTACATCTGAAACCCTCACACAATCTGCCCATGGCATGTCTTCCCTTGACTGATGTTTCTTCTTCTGATGAACCTGTGAGTTCTGTGAGTTCTGAGTCATTAAAATGAATTACAGAATCTGAGAGTGGTTTGAGGAAACTAAAGATGAAAAGTTGGTTTGAGGCATCTTAGGGAATATGGCCTTGGACTTTGAGGTTGGGCTGAGTGGGCGGGGCTCCTCCAATGCTCCCCAACACCTCCTATTACAACATCAACATGGGATGTTTCTAGTTAAATAATTGTGTAACTGGGTGTGGTAACACAGTCCTATGCCAGCACTCATGAGGCTGATCACTGTGAGTTCAAAGTCAGTACAAGCTATTTAGCAAGATACTGCCTCAAAAAACCAAACAGGGCTGGCAAAACGGTTCAGTGGGTAAAATTGCTTGGTGTAGTAGACTGATGACCAGGGTTTGATTTTCAGATCCCATGATAGAAGGTGAGAACTCACTCTCAAAAGTTTCAAAAGTTGTCCTCCATGCATACCATAAAGCACACACACACACACACACACACACACACACACACAATTATACATACATACACATACATATACATACATTCATATACATATACACACCCATACACACACACTCTCTCCCTCTGACTGTATACCATGAAGCATGTACACACACATACTCTCTCTCTCTCTCTGACTGTATGTATACCATGAAGCAGGCACACACACACACACACACACACACACACACACACACAAAGGAATTCATTTTTGTAAGCTCTCCCCTCCCTATTCTACCTCTACCCTCCTCTGGGCCAGGCAGCTTTAAACAATAGACTCTAGTCCAGATGAGAAGGAAGGTGTTTAATGAAGAGATTTCCAAGGACCCACTGATAAATGGATGTGAGAGATAAAGGAGAGGGTAAAATTGACAGAATATTTTGATAACTTGTTGGATGCTACTGTTCCATGATAGAAGTGATTTGGAAGTAAGTTAATAAGTTAATTTTTAAAAATATACTTTATGAACATAGAATGTATATTAAGTAAAATGTGTACATGTTGAACATAGGTCAATGTCTTTTGATAAATGTAAAAACTGGTTATTTGACATCTCAATTGAGATAAAACACTTGGGGGGGGCAAAAAGTTCCCTGTATTCCTTCTTTTCCTTATCATACCTCTATAGCCATTAATTAGATGTTGACTACCTTGAGAACCAATTTTCATCTATTCTTGAACTTCACAAAAACAGCATACATGTACTCTTTTGTATCAGGTAGTTAAAAGACAAAACAAAAACCCTTCTCTTTTATGGGTGAGTGTGTATGCCATGGCATTGTGCAGATGTCAAACGGTGTCCTTGCTGCCAGAGTCCACCCTCTACTTCATTTGAGGCAGAGTATTGTATGCTGCTGTGTGTGCCAGGCTCATTGGCATGCAAGCTCCTGGGAATCTGTCCCTCACCTGTCTCACCATAGAAGTTTCGTGTGGTTCTGGGGATTGGAACTCAGGACCTGATGCTTACATAGAAAGCTCTTTACCCTGCTGAGGCACCCCTCAGCACACCTCTGGTGTCTTTTGTCCAGTAGAACCTCTACGAGATTCTTCCATGCTGCTATGCATATGTTCTCTCAACACACAACGCATACCACTGTATTGCTTGTTGCTGTTTAGTGATGTCTTTACCTGTTGATGAACACTTGGGCGATTTGCCACAAACATACACCAGTAATACATAAATAACTCTGCACCTTTGCTCACTAACATTCCTGCCTGTCTTATTCAGGTGTAGTATTGCCATGATAAAACACCATGCCCAAAGCAACTTGGAGAGGAAAGGGTTTATTTGACTTATGATTCTGCATCACTGATCATCAATGAAGTCAGGACAGAAACTGAAGCATTTCAGTATTGACTGATCTGTCCTCCTGACCTTTATTCTGTCTCTCTGTCTTTCTTTATTATCTATAGCTAGCCTTTCCCTCATCCACACTCCCCCACTCTGATTGCAGCCCTGCAAAGACTGCTCCCAACAAATGGCACCCAACGTGGGGCTGAATACGGGACACAAGTGATGGACACTGCAGAAGACACCACAAAGGTGAAATGAGCGCTGGAAAAAAGAAGTGAAGTGTGGTGAGTGGCTGTCAGGAGTAAAACGGTATATAATTGTAGATGTGAAACAGAAATATCACAGATGCTAAAGAAGTGAGTTAGACACGAGACAGGGAAATACTAGTCAGATGGTTGTATATTTACTTGGGTACATTTTATAGCTGGGATAGCTGGAGTAAAGCAGGAGCAAGTACAGAAATGTTTAGAATTTGCAAGTTTTGTAAGGATCCTTCCCCCTCGCAGAAGCTGCTTCCGCAGCTGTCTCAGAGCTGCACTGGGGCTTGGGGAAGCAAAGGTGGAGCCCCACTTATGCACTAGGTCAGCAGGACCTGTGGGTGCCAAGAACTCAGAGTTGCTACAATGGTGGTTGCTTACTTTTCAAGCAGCTGCAGTCACAGATGAGCTGCAATGGGCCAGCCCAGGACCAGAGAGCAAAGGCAGGATGGGACCTAGAGGCCTGCAGCCTTAGGAGATGCTGCCATGGCTAACGCCCAGCCAAGTGTATGGAAAAATTATTGCAGCCAGTCAGAAACTGTTTTAAGACGTCATAGGAAAAAACAAAGTGACATAGATGAATTTATTGGAATTTGTTCAAATTTTGGATGTTCATAATTCAAGGGTTAGCTATAACAGTTGCATTACAAGAGATTTCAATTAAGGATGTTCTAGTTCAACAAACTAATCTTGGCCTAGAGAAAAGGAGAGCTGAAAGATATATGTTCTGTATGTATAGTGTAGCCACACATGCATGTCTGAAGTGTGACTGTGAATGTGTGAATCCCAACAATAGGTACTATTTGAATTGCTTGGGATATAGAAAAAAAGACATCAGGTTGGTGTCTTAATTGGAAGGGTTGGAGATCTGTGTCTCCCATGGCTGTCTTACAGAGTAGAACAGCGGGAAATGGTCAAAACCAGAATGGCCTGAGAGCCAGAGGAATCGGTATGGATGGTTCAAGAGTTTAGCAGAGGAGAGGATACAGAAATCTTCCTAAATTTTTGTGGTTAAAAAAGAAATTGAGAGAATAGAGGTTAATAGAAGATTTGAGAAAAGCTATTGAGAAAAAGCCTCAGGGAACTGCAGCTGTTAGGCCCCACCTAGAAAGGTGTCAGTGAAAATGAGAGCATGTCAGCTAATAAGGCTTCACAGGTCAGATTAGAAAAAGAGTTTTCAAAAGTATTTGGGACATATGTTACATCTTAAAGAAGTTAGGACTCAAAAATTAGAAATTAGAAAGGATAGCTTGTGATCATTGAATGATTTTCAGAAGTTACTGGGAAATATTCAAATGTTACTTCCTTTTTAAAATGCACCTACTGGTGATTTGAAACCTTAAACGATATCCTGAAAGGAGGTAGTGATCCCAATTCACCTACACAGCTAACTGAAGAGAGTAGACAAGTTCTTTTACAATTGGGAAATGCAATCCAGCACCAGCAGATATGCTGTATTGACTATGAAAACCATGAGAGGCTTATGTGCTTCCCCCACAGCATAGTCTTACTTCAGTCTTATGGCAAGGGGAACCATTGTTATGGTTGCATTCACCACAGGGCAGGATCCTAGAGGCAGGAGGGCTGTTGCTAACCAGTTTGCTCCCCATGGTTTGCTCGGCTTACTTTCTTGTAGAACCCAGGACAACCAGCCCAGGGCTGGCACCTCCCACAATGGGTTGGGCCCTTTCCCATCAATTACTAATTAAGAAAATGCCTTACAGGCTTGCCTACAGCCAGGTGTTATGGAGGCATTTTCTTAATTGAGGTTCTCTCCTTTAATGACTTTAGTTTGTGTCAAATTGGCATGAAACTATCCGGTACACAGCTTTAGAGAAGTCTAGTTTGCATATGGTAAAAATTCATCATTGTAATGTACAGCATAGTGATTTTTAAAAAAATATAGTCCTGTTGACCTCACTGCAAACTAGATCTAGAATATCGCTGTCATTCCAGAAACTTTGCTGTGCCCCTGTGCAACCAGTCTCTGCTCTGTTCCATGCCTAAGGAACTCCGACCTGCCTTGCCTTCCATTCCTTTCAGAGGTTTGGTCCATTATCATCACGGTGGGGAGCATGGTGGCACACAGGCAGACATGGGGCTGGAGAAGTGGCTGAGAGTTCTGCATCTGGATCTGCAGGCAGCAGGAAGACAGATTCTGGGTTCAGTATGGGTCCTTGAAACCTCAAAGCTTACCCCTAACACTTCCTCCAACAGGAGTACATCTACTCCAACAAAGCCACACCTCCTAATCCTGGTAATCTTCAATAATGCCATTTCCTGATGACTATTTCGAATATGAGCCTATGGAAGGGGGTATTCTTATTCAAACCACCATAACAGGGAAAGCAAAACATTGTAGACATAACACATTCGAAAGTATTTTTATTTTTGGTTTTCCTGAGGCAGCATTTCACTATATAGCCCTGACTATATATCGAGTTTGAGGCCAGCCTGGGGTAAGTGGGATTCTGTCTCTGAATAAATAATGAGTTGATATTTTAAAAAGTGGTTTTTCTGGGTCCTTTGAATTTCCATATAAATTTTAGGGATAACTCATCAACTTGCTGGGAACGAAGAGAGTTGCTTCAATTTGGTAGGGATATGCTGACTTTCCATGCCATCTTGAGGGCAGTCTTTATCTTAAGATAACCAACATTAGCTTCTAGTTCATGGACACAGAACTGGAGCAACTTTTATTTAGATTTTCTTTAAAGTTTCCTGTCAGTGTTCTGTAGTCTTTATGTTTTCACCTTTAACATTAGCTTACTTGAAGCTGCTCTTTTATTAGGTTTTGTCTTTGGATTGTTGTTGCTAAAACACAGGGAAAAATGTTTGTGTGTGTGTGTATATATATATATATATATATATATATATATATATATATATATATATATATTTCATTTTTCTGCTTCTTTTTCCCCCACATTTTTCAGTGCCAAGGATTGGGTGTGTAAGGTTCTTTTTTCCTGTGGCCTAGCAGCTGATTTATTAATCTGAGAAGTCTTGTATGTTCTTTGAGATTTCCTGCATGCAATAGAGCTTTCCCTATTTCTTTCCAACATGGCTGTATTTGTTTCTTTATTTGCCTTATAGAAAGGCAAGAGTAAATGTTCTTGTCTTGTGATAAAAATGTTTAGCTTTAAAGTTTTGTATAGCATCAATTGAATAAAATTGTTTTTCAAGAATTTTTAGAAACCTAGCAAATTAGACAATAATATGCCTGATGGTAAAATCTTCTGTCTTTCTAATTGGCGTAAGTAAAACCCAGGGACAATGTTGAATCCAAATATGTTTTTTCAAATTGGGAAACATCAGAGGCTAGAATCAAGATGTATGTCCGAATACTATGTGTTATACATCATGTAAATGTGTATGATGGAATGGTAAAGTAGTAAATGATTACTTTGAATGGTATCAGCAAAGATGATTCCATCAATGAGTTGTGGAATACCCAGTGGCATTCCATCAATATGAAGGGCCTTCTCTCAAATTAAGGAAGGGTGCTTCTTTACTCTGTGGGCAAGGAGGTTGGGGCTCCCTGAACTGGCATTGTCTGCACAGAAAATGCTGTTGGAGGGACTAAGACAGGGTGTAGACATGCATTAAGGGAGGGCAAATCCCTTTAGCATGAAACAAAAGGTTGAAATATTACATTAGTCAAGTGTACCAGCTGCCTTCCTCATTAAATATTCATGCTAAAATCCCTGTCAATCAGCAGGAACAACCATGTCTGCTCAGATATAAAAAATAAAGGAAGGAAGAAAAAAGGCAGGGTGGGTCCCTCAGTGGATTGTAAGGTAGAAGGGGCTTGTTTTTCTGTGTGCAATGACGGTAATGTGGTCAGTGTTGAAGCTCAAGCCACTCCTTTTTGGGGGGTTTCTCTGTATAGCTTTGGAGCACTGTAGACCAGGCTGCCCTCAAACTCATAGAGATCCACCTGCCTCTGCCTCTGAGGGCTGCGACTAAAGGCATGCAACACCAACACGGTTTAAGCTAATCTTTTGACAGAATAGGCACTGTGGTGGGCAGTGGGGGCTCTGGTGCTCAAACACGGATATCCGTGAGAATTAATTGTAGATCTTGTTAAAGTCTACATGTAAGGATTGGAGAACTCTTTTAGTGTGTAAGGACCCCTGCTACCCCAGCACAGGACCAGAGTTCTGTAGTGCCATCTTGCTTTGCCAGTGAACTTGCTTCAGTGACCACATCCTTTGGGCGTGGTTTCAGGTTCAGATGTGACTGCTTTAAGGTAGAGAAGGAGGTCACTTTCTCTTGGCTCAGAAGGGCAGTGACTACATCTTCTGGAGCAGAAAGGCTGCCGGGGTTATGTACTCTTATCTGTGTAAGTTGTTCCCCAATAAAACAACTATTTATCATTTATCTTGGGTCTAGTGAACTCATTATTCCCCCCACTCCCTTCAGAGTTCAGTTCCCAGTACCCAAGTCAGGTGGCTCAAAAATGACTGCCACTCCAGCTCCAGGGTATCTGACAACATGTGGCTTCACAGATACACACACACACACACACACACACACACACACAGAGAGAGAGAGAGAGAGAGAGAGAGAGAGAGAAGTAAAATACATCTTTTGTTTTGTTTTTGAGACCGGATCTCTATGTAGCCCTGGCTTGCCTGAAGGAATTCACTGTATAGACCAGCTGGCCTCAAACTCATCGATATCCTTCTGTATCCTAGAATAAAATGCATGTTTCACCATGCCTGGCCACATCTTTGTTTTTTGTTTTTTTTAATGTAGATTTCTGAGCTTCCATCATCACCCCAACCCCCCTTGACTCCGTAGGTGTTGATGAGACTTCAGGGAGTAGACAGTGGTTGCACATTGCTTGTAGCCTGGTCCCTGAGGAACCCTGAAGTGATGAAGAACCCAGACTTCTGTGACAGACAGCTTTGGTGCAGGACCCTGAAAGTACACCCCAACCTTAAACTTCTCACCTGAGTGAATGATGATGTCGACAACAGCATTCTCGGAGGTTTGGAGTGAGACTTGAAGGAGATAAAGTAAAAAGTCTTTGTAGAAAGTCCCAAAAAGCTGGCCAGTGCTGTTGCCTTGACTTATAGCAGAAATAAATTATCTAACACATTGGGGCTTTTTCTTTCTTTCTTTGAGGTGAAATCTATTGTGCCTCAGGCTGGCCCCCAATTTACTATACAGCTGACAATGACCTTAAATGTTTGCTCCTTCTCTTTCCACCCCTCAAATGCTGGGGTCACATATATGTGCCACTCACCCATTGATAAGGTGCTGGGGATGAAACCCAGAGCTTCTTAAAAAAAAAAAAAAAGCCAAAACATAATGGTTGCCCAGTAATTAATTACCAGGGACCTTCAAATCCTGCGCCTCTCTTCCCCAGTACAAACCAGAGTCTAGCAAATAGTTCAGTAGTCCCCAGAAGGTTCTGGCTTGGCAAAGGCTGGCACAGGGACCGAATTGTCCACAGATAAGCCTGTGAGGATGAGATGTAGGAGCCTAGCAGCCAGGTCTCCTTTACAAAACACTGACCTCAGGGGTTGGTGTGTCCTGTCTTTCTGTCATGTGCCTCTGTGGTGGAGAGCCTGCAGGGATACTGGCAGGTCAGAAAGCGGAACTGTGGGGAAGAAGGCAAAGTGACCCAGTTTCTCCTCCTGGTCCCCATCTGGTAAGCCGAGAGGTTTTGCACATGTCAGATCATTTCTGCCAATTTTAGTTTTCTTATCTCTGAAATATGGGCTAAGCAAATATTTGTATATGGGCATTCTGGCACAGGACTTGGCACAGAGCCTCCCTTTGGGTTCCCACAGGAGTGGAGATTCCACAACACAAGGATTCTGCCCTAGACTGTGGAGCATGGACATGAAGTTACAGAGATAAGTGAAGACAAAGCATGGGCCACCTTCAATACAGTGAGGCGTAGCTTGAAAGGCACTCCTGTTGCACTAATAGACTGAGGGACGCTCATTGAGGGCTGTCTGGTTTAAGTTGCTCTTGGGGTCCTTGTGTGGCTTTCCTTCTCCCCAGAATCAGGGCAGGATCCCACATATAACAGAATCTTAGACTTGATGAATTATAGAATTTCTTATGGCCACCCTCACTAAGAAAGTCTGAGCAGAGCTAAAATAATGTTTCTAGACTTTATGGTTGAGTTTGGGAAGGCAGGGTAGGGGAGGGTTATGGCATCTATGTCCTGCCTCTGACAAGGGGCATGTGGAGAAGAAAGAAGGGCAGGGGTTAGGACAGAGACTGTACTTATGAGCTTTTCCAGTGCCCTTCAGTCCAAAGGGAGAATGGCCTCCAACTTAGGATGGTGTGACATGATTTCCTGACTTTACAACAATGGAAAAGCAACATTCATTCAACAGATACCATGCCTTGAATTCTAATTGACCTGGTTCCAGGCTAGCAATAAGTAGTGTGATACTCTCTCATGATGCCGGATGTAGTACCAGTGTTCTGAGTATGATTAAGGTAGGCTAAGTTAAACTGCAAATGTTCAGAACATTAGGTATATTCAATGAGTTTTGATGTAATGTTTTTAATTTCTAATACATTTACCAAAATAAGACATGATCAAATTTGAGAAGCATCTATAGTTAGCACACAGAATGCTATTCTTTAGGGGATTATTTTTCTCATGGCATGTTTTGAGACAGGATCTCCCTAAGTTGCCTAGGATGGCCTCATACTCAAAATCCTCCTGCCTCAGACTTCTGAGTGCTACACTTAAAAGTATGCATCATCACACTCAGTATATTTTATCAGTCACAACATAGTCAGGTTTTTTTTCCTGGTATAAAATATCTATATAAACTGGGTGGTGGTGGCACATACCTGTAATCCCAGCACTGAGGGGCAGAGGCAGATGGATTTCTGTGAGTTTGAAGACAGCCTGGTCTACAGAGTGAGTTCCAGGATAGCCAGGGCTATACAGAGAAATCCTGTCTCGAAAAACAAAACAAAAATACTATATAAGTCATTGGGTATTGTGTCTATAATGCCTAGCTAAGTGCTCCCCCCCCCCCATACACACACAAAGGTAAGCATTAATGTGGGCTACAAGACTGTAACCAGGGTAGACCATTGTGTAGTTTACTGTCATATCCAACAAATTTGACAGCCATTTATGAATCCCTAAAGAAGCCTTTAAAAAATAAAGATTCTTACCATTAAGTTTTGATAGCCCCCTGATCAACTTCCTAACATCACAGAAGAGGGAGCAGAGAGCACTAGATCGGCCTTCAGCATTCCATCGTGGAAGCAGGAAGAGGACATGAGGCCTAATGGCTCACTGAGGAACTGAGTTAATTATGGGGGGGGGGTCCACTGTCTTCAATGGTACAGCCACTGAGTAGATAATCTCCCACTCATGTTCATGCAAGTACCATATTTAAACTCAGTGGGTCGTACACACAAGACGAGAGAGAAGAACTTGCTGGAAAGAATTGTTTCCGAGGGTGAAGGCATGAAACAGGTAACGGGATGGAAGGACTGAAATTCAACACAGAAAAAAATAATTAAATTAACAACAACAAGACCAGATTCTGGGGTTCACTTGTCCATGTGCTCAATGCCCCAACTGCGCCCTGCTCGAGCTCATTGTCCCTGAACCAACAGCCACTGAACTCTGCCCCTCCCTTCAGAAGGGACCTTAGAGAGATGTGAGGGTTCAGCCACTCTCAATGAACACTATCCCTCCTCTTAAGAGCCTTAGGTATTGTGGACTTTGCCCTTTTACTTTTTTGTGCATAGTTTTGTGAATATGACCTCAAATGCCCTTATTGAAAGAGTGCCTATAAAACACAAACACGAGACTCAGCGCCCATGTGGAGTTTATTGAGGGAAGGGGAGAGAAAAGGGGTTAACTGGTGGCCAACAGAAAGCAAGGGAGAGAGAGAGAGAGAAGAGCAGAGAGAAAGAGCAAGAGAGAAGCCCGCTTGGTGCGCTTGCGCATGCGTAATTGAGTCCTCTGGCTGCCAGGTAAAGCTTGACTTAGTGATGACATGGCCATGAGCATCCCGCCCATCGTTGGGGGTGGGGTCAGCACTGCTAGTTCCTAACAGGCACCACATGAGCCGCACTGCTCATCCCATATTTCTCCTTAACACAACTTTGCTGTTCCCCACTTTCTGCCTGTAGTCTTGATGGGGACCGACCTGCTCTTATTTCTATCTGGACACAGATCAAGCCAGTGAAGTAGTTTATCTGATGGTGAAATACTTCAAACCAGGTGCAAATTATGGTCATTTTTCTGGAATAGACACCCTCAGCACTTTTAGATGTCCTCAAATGTTTGTTAAGGAGATTCTGATGGGGATGTCCTTCTGTATGTGTGTTTCTCTTATTGGTTGATGAATAAAACACTGATTGGCCAGTAGAGGCAGGAAGATAGGTGGGGCTTGGAGAAGGCTGGGGAGAGAAGCCTCCAAGAGACACCATGTAGAGATGGGAAAAATAGGATGCACTATGTAGAAACATATAGATTAGTAGTTATGGGTTAATAATTAAGAGAGAGCTAGCCAGTAACAAGCCCTAGCCATTGGCCAACAGTTTTATAGCATCCGTGTATTTATTTGGGGCTAATCAGATGTGGGACCTGGAGGGACAGAAACCTCCATCTTCAAGATTCTGTGGAGTTAGCAAGCATCATCAAATCATCACTCTCTTGCATTCTCAAAGAATTCCCTGAGGCATGCAGGCACAGCACTGAGAAGCCTTGCTTGTACTGAGGAGTTTGGGGTAAGCAGAAGGAAGACAGAGAAGTAAAGAAATGAAAGCAATTATTTACATTACATATGCACATATATATGACTTTATGTACTACGTCTATAGCATTTCTACCTAGAAGGAATGGTGTCCTCAAGTTATACACAACAGCCCTGTAAGGCAGAGGTTGTTATCCCTGTGTTATAACAGCTTACACAACAGTGTGAGGCAGCGGCAAGGGGAATCTCTGAGTTCAAGGCCAGCCTGGTCTACAGAGAAAGCTCCATGACAGCCAGGGCTACACAGAGAAACCCATATCTTGAAAACAAAACCAAAACCAAAAAGATTCTGAAGTTTAGAAAACCTTGCTACTTTGTTCCAGATCAAGACACAGATTTAAGAGCAGAATTAAATCTTAGACTGGCCCCCAAAGCTCTGCTCTTTCCATAATGTCTGGTGCATGCCCTTTTCAGGTTATCTTATGTATCCCCAGTTGAATTTTCAGGGACTATACCCTTCTTCTACTTAGTTAGAATTTTTCTTCCTGAACCAGGGGTGGAGCTAAGTCAGTAGAGTGTTCATGTCCTATGCCCAAAGCTCTGGCTTTTAATACCAGCACCACAAAAACAGTGTGGTGCTTTAAGTTTAAATCCTAGCACTCTGGGAAGTAGACTCAGTTTCAGGGCATCCTTGGGTATACGGGGAGCTGAAGGCCAGGCTGGAAACCTAAGTTCGATGTCTCCAAGAGGGAAAAAACATATCACTTTCCTTCCAGCTTCACAAAACCCCTGGGGCAGATGTCTGCTTTTGATACACAGGTGACTTATACTTTTTGAGATAAAGCCCAAGCATTTGCCTGGCTCATAGGCATGCGTGGCTTGAGACCACAGAGACCATGGGTAGATGGGTTGCTCCATGTGCTGCAGAGGCCTGGGTTCACGCCTGCATGCGGTTGCTCACGGGCTCCAAGCAGTACCAGGAGCCCAGAGTTTTAAGCCTCTGCAATTGGTTGCAAAAGCCTATTATGGATCTAGTGTTTAAAGCATCTAATTGCTCTTGATATTTATATATATATATATAAAGGTTTTGATGGCCGAGTCCATTTCTATTCTTTAGTGGTTGACTATTAAACGTTTCTCTGTGGAGTGGGAACTGGGGATGCAAAGCAGTGGTAGGATTCTTGGATGAGAGTGCAAGCACTCTTCCCTCCCCGAAAATAAGGCCCCCAATAGCCAAGTGAAAACCATGGGAGATAGGGGAGATTTTCAATGAGAGCAAAGGAGGGTGAATCAAACAGAAATAATCCTCAATAATCCACATAGAGCAAGAAAAAAAAATGCCTCTGTTATTAAATGCCCTAAGGTTCTTTCTTGCTTTTAATCCCCCTTTCCTTAAGTTAAAAAAAAAGTTGCCTGTTTATATTCACGAAGTACTTATTCTCCCCCAGCTCCCTCAAATGGCCACCACTTCCCCAAGCCAGAGAGATTCATTTATTTAAATGGACAAACAGCCCATCACACACACACACACACACACACACACACACACACACACACACACACTAAAAAGCAAAATATGGCCCCTTCCTGTTCTTTTAATAAAAACAAATGCCACTCTGCCCTCAGCCCCCATCTACCTCAATATTGGATTATTTTGTATGTAAAGCAATCCCTTGCTCTGTTTAGGCTTCTAAATCTAGGCTTTGTTCCTAGCTAGCCCTAATGCTCACACCTCCAGAAATCAAGTCTTCTAGAGTGTGGCTGACCAAGATGGAGCTTTTTATACTGAAGAAGTCTCTTCTAAAATCTTTAGGACATAAACTGCCAGAGAGGATCCCAGGGCTGTCACTGCCCCCTTCCTTCAAGCTTCTTGCATGAATACTGCTCAGCAGTTTTTCAGAAAAGTGATGAAAGTCCCAAACCACACCAAGAGGTGATTAAAACAATAAAATAGACAAGGGTAGGAACACACAAGTTGAAAGGGAGGCCAGTATAATTTGATGATCTTAAAAAAAAATAAAAAAAGTTGGTCTGCACACCAGCATATTTCCCTGTGAGTTCTCAGGAGGAGGGGCTGCTAACTATGGTTAGCTCCTATGGGCTCTGGATGCCTGGCTCCTGAACTTAGCTGATCAAAAACAAACAGGCGCTGTGTTCTAAGAGGCATGCTACTACTGCTTTTCCGTAGAATTTAGAGTAAAGGAAGATTAGGTGTAACAGTGTGGGACCTGGAAGCGACAGGGGATGCCTTGCCTCAAGACTCAGATACTTGCTGCTTTTAAACAATCTATCACAAAAGGAACGAAAGACACCATTCTCATTCAGGAGGGGTTAGTCATCAAGGACTAACGTGGCCATGTCATTACCAAGGCTCCAAGAAAGAAATGCTGGGACATGTGAAGTGCACATCTGTGACAACAGATGTGGCCTTAGGCAAAGGCTTGAGGAGGAATTCCAGGGGTGCATGAGCCCCAGAGAGGTGGTGTTTGTCACCCAGGGCAGTTTTCTTGGCTGGCTATTGTAGGAACACCTGTGTTGTCACCTCCCCATGCTTGTTAAGATGCAGGTGTCAAGGCTGGCATGGTGACTCTCTGGGTGATGGCATCTGCTGTGCAAGCTTGAGCCTAGCACCTACTTAAAACATTGGGTGTGGCCTCGTGCACTTTGACCTCCAGGGCTAAGGAGCATTGAAACAGGGGGTCACTGGACCTTGCTGGCTGCCATCACAACTCCAGGCTCAATTAGAAACCCTGTCTGGAGAGAATAAGGTGAAGGGACAGAACAGGACACTGGGCACCCTCCTTTGCTGCCAGATTCACATGCCATACCCACGTATATCATAAACACATACCCATAGCTAATAAATAATTTAAAAAAAATCTAGATGTACCAGTTCTCAGCATCAGCCCCTGGGGATGGTCCCTGGACTCTAACAGGAAGTACAGTCTGTAGCTTTTCTTATTAACTTTGAAGTTTGGAGATCATTGTGTTTTGAACGGGTAGAGCTGGTGCTGTTTCAGAGGGAAGCAAAAACTCAGGCCATTTATGTGAAGAATTTGCATAATATGAATAATAAAGACTCAGACACAAATAATGGGGTTCAAGCTGAAGATCAGAAAAGCAAAGCAGCCAACTCATCAAAGAGTTCTTACCTCTACCAAGGCTGGGGAGATCCTGTCCTCAATGTGGCTGGAGACAGATCTTGTCTCTGGGTTTTTATTATTTATGATAAAAATTTGTGGTGTCTGGTTGGCTGGAGCTGCAGAATCAGCTATGGTTAAGAAGAGGCCAAGTTGCTGGGCTGTAATGGATGATTGTAGTGACCCACACTTTTAATCCCAGCACTGGGGAGGCAAAAGCAGGTGGATCTCTGAGTTTGAGGCCAGCCTGGTCTACAGAGTGAGTTTGAGAACAGCCAGGACTGCACTGTGAGACTCTGTCTCTAAAAACCAATGTAAATAATAAGAGACCAAGTGAAGTCAGCACACTGAAGCTGTCTGTGTTCCAGACGCAGCCAAGATAGCTCCTTGTGCTGGCAGCCAGACTTGGTAGTGTTTGAGTCATCCTGATGGTGCTGGTTTTTAAAGGCATGAAGGGGTCATGGAGAGCAGCTGAGGCTCGGCATTGCATAACAGGGTTGGAGGAAAGTGTAGCTCAGTGCAGCAGAAGACCCCAGCATTTTGGAGGTGCCAATATGGTGGGCGGGATAACCACCAAGAACAGCAGCAGTGGTGGAGTGAAGCCAGCCAGAGCCTAGGTATCAAGTTGCCTGTGCTGTGGAGGCACTATTGGGGTTTGGTTTTGCTTTGTTCAGATTGTGACTGTACCCTGATTCTTTTCTCTCAAAATAATAAAGTGTTTAGTTTATTTTTGATTTTGCAGGATCCCACAGTTGAGAGTCTTTGCACTTTTAAAAAGATTTTGGAATTTCACAGAGACTTTAGATTTTAAAAGAGACTGGATATTTTAGAGACCGAATGTTTAAATGCTTAAAATATTAAAGACCATGAGACTTTTAAAATTCAGAATGAGTATTTTATATACTAATGTGTGATCTTGGGGATGAACAAAAAAGGAAAGGTTAGGGTTTAACAGTGATATGTTTGTGTTGACAATGCGGTCTAAGACAGGAAGGAAAGTTTGCCCTGGTTCATGGTTTCAGAGTCAAAACATGATAGCAAGAGTGTATGGTAGAGTCTGTTCACTTCATGGCAGCCAAGAAATAGAAGAGGGGATAAGGGAGAAGATAGATCTTCCCAGGTAGTCTAGTTCCTCTTGCTAGACCCCCACCTCCAGAAAATTCCACAACCTCCTCAAATAGCATGATGAGCGGAGGACTAAGCTCCTGTACTTGAATCTCATTTGTATGTGTGTGTGTGTGTGTGTGTGTTGTGAGACTTTTCCCAGGGAGATTCGAACAACTGTCTACTCACTCCAGATAGGAATCAAACAACCAATCAAGGTAAGGATTCTACCATAACAAAGTGGTGAGCCAATGAGTTTATCAGGGTTACTTGCAGGAGTGTGGGTGAAGGGTAAATTACAGGGACATAAATGACCTCAATGCAGCTGTATCATCACAAAGCCCACTCCAGCATGGGTGACAACTCATCAGGGCTACAACACTGGCTCTCTCTCCATGACAAGGCAGCCCTAACAGACTGATAGTCTCCTCCTGACAGCAGGTTACTGCTTCCGTGGCCATGAGGAAGGGTTGTATACATATACTATTCTGGCTCTCTAAGACTCAAGTCACAAGTCAACCTCATCCTTAAGGAGCAGCATTTCAATTGGGAGGGAATCATTGCACTACAGGAGTATATCACGTTAAAGCCGTGACAGCTCTATGGTCATTACATCCAGTGTAGTTTTCCTAATAGCCTAGCAGAATATGTAAGCTGAAGGAGAGGTTACATTGCTTGTCTAAAATCATAAATGCATAGATTGGAGCCAAAGTGTTTCCAGATCAGATTCAAAAACCTATGTTCCTGCATTGCATCAATCTTTTCCCTTGACTGTAACACACACACACACACACACACACACACACACACACACACACACACACTGACTAGTCTTACCACTTTACAACCAGCCCTCCTGTGCTTCAAGAATGGTAAGAAGCACTTCCTACCAGTCTGCTTATTTACTTTTCTGTCCTGGATGCAATGGGTTCCTCCTTTCAGCCCTTGCAAAGCCAAGGAGCACAACCAGAACAAGAAAAGAGGGAAGATCTACTTCTCCATCAAGACGGCCACAGCAGTACTCTCCTCAAAATTCAAAGCAAAGGGATTTTATTGTGGAAATCTACACACACACACACACACACACACACACACACACACACCTATTTATATAGGAAAGCAGGTATAGGGAACATGCACATTTCTGAGCATGCTCAGTGCAAGATCACAAATCTGGTATTCAAAAAAGGAGGCAGACATGTTTCTTCTAAGCATCTCCAAAGAGTCTTAGCTGAAACAAAAAAAAAAAAACAAAAAAACAAAAAAAAAAAAAAAAAACAGCTTTGGAACCATGTTAAAAAATTTTTGTTTTTGTTTTAAAAATATTTATCTTATGTGTGTCCAAGCTCAGACTTACCATGTTTCAAGGGGCCAGTAAACATAAACTATCAGTGATCAGATTACACAGGCCCACACAAGGAAATAGCAGAAACATTGGATAGTGTAAATGAAAAATTATTTGCCCAAATTAGTTCAGGGCTTTGGAGAATTATTTTTACATGGGCTTTTGGCTCCTCAGTCACTTGGGCCTTTGTGCCTCATCCCTAGTTTCCACTGGAGCTAACTGTGGGCCATCCTGCACATGGGAACAGTAGCCCACACACAGAAGAACTCTGCTCAGCTCAGCTTGAGGGGGCCCTTCCTGGATCTGTTTGCACAACATCTCCAGGTGTTTCCAGTTATCTCAAAGGGGTGTCATGAAGTTTACAACAGAGAATGTAATTTACATTCTTGGACAGATAAAAAGTAATTATTGCATGTGCCTCATAGTACATGGGAAGGGCAGATTGTGAAACCCCCAAAACAATGAACTGATGTTGTAATTCCTAAAAGGCTACAAATCCAAACAAAAGTTAGTATGACAAAGGTGAGAAAGGCATTATGGGAAAGCATTGGGTTAGAGGTTAGTGGGTCTAGTTTTTTCTTGGCATGCTTCCCAAATGACTTATCTGTTCAGACAGGCCCAATGGACAACACACCACACTTCCCTGTGTTAAAAATGCCACTTTGTCCCTTAAGTTTGCTATAAATGCTATTTTGTTCATTGGTTCTAAAAATAACCACACTAGTATTCATTGTTTTTCTCTGGGATTTACATATTTTTTCAAGTATTCCTAGAGTTCACCTATGTCTGGGGACTTGTTGGAGAGGAACTGAAAACGTGCTACTGTATAGTGGGTGAAGGAGGCAAGCGTGTGCGTGCTGAAGGCATGAGTGCCAAAGGCAGGCTGTGAACAAAAGGTTAGAGATCTCAGCTAGAGAGCCAAGGACTCAATGCCTGGGTGGGACTGGCTTTTGAAAACTAGCTGGAAGGGTCGGATGGTGACATCTCTTATTCAATTGGAAGGCAGAGGACACTCTGGCATCACAGTGGCTGAGCTGAACTGCCATCTCACTGTCTTGCCAACCAAGACCTCAGTTCATATCTCAGTAGTGTGTGGTTAGACTAGGGCTGTGCATGGTACTGATCGAGGCAGGCAGGGGAGGAAAGGCCCAGGATAAAGCACCCTTTAGTGCGTTAATTTAACACATTTCCCTCCTGAGCTGGCCTTTACCTGCCATTTGTAGTCACCTTCATGACAACTTTGATGCCTTTTATCCTTTCATTTAGTCATAAATGATGTTGCTCCCCTCCTAGCTCTTATCTGCACCCAGAGGACAGGGTGGAGGACATCTTTGACACTCCCACAGCACACGTTCCAACTTCAGAGCTCTCTCAGTGACCATATAAACACGGGAGATGCAGGTGGCTCCCTGGGCTGTACCTTGGGATGCAACACTTAGAGAGCTGTGCCGTATCAGCACAGGTTCCCCTGGGCCCCCAGACGTGTTTAAGAAGGCTGTCTTAAAGTGTTTAGATTTACTTTATTTATTTTATGTGTAGGAGTGCTGGATGTGTGTGTACATCATGTGTGTGCGGTGCCAGTGGAGGTCAGAAGAGGCTGTTGGCCTTTCGAGAACCGGAGCTATAGATGGTTGTGAGCCACCATGTGGCTGCCAGGAACAAAACCTCAGGTCCTCAGAAAGTGCTCTTAACTGTTGAGCCATGTCTGTAGCCCTTCAGGAAGAAGGCTTTTGACACTGCAGTTCTATCTGGACTTGAGTGTCACAGATGGAATAAGTAACATGACTGGGCATGTTTCCTCCAAGTCCTCATTTTAGGGCAGGTGGGTGGGTGGCAGGAAAGGAGGGGAGGCCATCTGAGTTCCCTCAGTGAAGCCAGGAAGCCCCTCCCCCCCACACTCTCTATTGGGACTGTCTGTCCTTCAATCATGGGAGTCTGTGCTCTAGAGAAGTATAGACATGAGATGGAGGATGGAGGAGATACAGCAAGGGCCCATGCGGCTGTTAATCCCAGTGCTTAACAGTTGGACAGCACAACCCAGACCCAAGCAAACACACCCAGGGCCACTTTGACTAAGTCCAGGCAATGCAGACAGGGTTTTCTCTTGGTCAACCCAACCCTGGGGGTTGCTTCCAGTCATATTCTTTTTTGCCTGAGTCTCCCCTGCCTTACCTAGGGCCCCACAGGTAGAGGAGGCTCCATAGCTATTGGCTGAGGGGATGAGACGCCACCGTAGCCATACACAAGCCCATGCTGAAGTCAAGTTCTCTCTGGGCTCCTTGCCAATATGAGTGGCATCTCAAAGCCAGTTGTGGAAATAATGTCTGGCCTACATGGCCTTTGTTCTTTCCAAACCCAGCCCTGGGGTAAAGGAGTTGATTTCCAGTGTGTGAAGTTAAATGAGCTGTAGTTGAAATACACTCAACCCAAATTTAAGAAGACTCAGAGAATTAAAACAAAGAGTTTGTATAAGAATATCTTGATCTAGGAAAACAGAAGTGTTCCACCTAAGCAGGGCTGGGCTCATGCTGTCTTTACAGAGACTCTTTCTTATATATTTTATATGTGTCTGGGTGTTTTGCATGCATGGCTGTCTGTGCACCACCTGCATACCTGATGTCCAGGGTAGTCAGAAGAGGCATATGTCCTCTGGAGCTGGGGTTACATGGTTGTAAACTACCATGTGGATGCTGGGAATCAAACCCTTAATGGGGATGTCTTTCTGTATATATGTTTCTCTTATTGGTTGATTGGCCAATAGCCAGGCAGGAAAGATAGGAGGGCTACCAGACAAGGAAAATTCTGGGGAGAAGAAAGCAGAGAGGAGAAGCCAGAGAATCACTTTGTAGCTACCGGGAATATAGGATGCCTGGGCATTCTCTGGCAAGGCAAGACCACGTAGAAATACTTAGATTAATAGAAATGGGTTAATAATTAAAAGAGAGCTAGCCAATAAGAAGCATGGGCCATGGACCAAACAGTTCATAATTAATATAAGCCTCAGTGTGTTTATTTGGGACTAAATGCTTGTGGGACCAGGTGGGTCAGAAACTTCAGATCCTCTGGAAGAGCAACCAATGTGATAAAGCACTGAGCCATCTCTCCAGACCCTCCTTATTCTTGACTGAAAGTACCACATTTCTTTTGGTCAGTTCTGTCACGTCGGGACCATTTGTGTGTGGATGCCCAGACACAGCAGCACCACAGAATCTCCCCACTGCGATTATTTAGTTTTGTGCTGCAGCCTCCAGTTCACATAGGCTTTGCTCTCTGGACCTGTAGAGCTCTTGTCCTTCTGTTTTTCCAGTTGACAGGAGGGTGCAGGGCTGAGGAGGCAAGGTGAGGAGGGCCACAAATGGTAGAGTGCTTGATGATTGACTACTTACATCTGATCCCCAGAAGCCAAGGTAGAAGAATCGACTCATGGGCTCTTCACGTGCACTGAAGGCCATGGATGCACACACCTGTGGCTGGAAGTGGCAGCTCACTCACTGCTCATGTGGTAGACTGGGGTTCAGTTCCCAGTACCCACATGGAGACTTACAAGCCTACTATAATTCTGCTTCCAGGTTTCTGACACCTTCTTTTGACCTCTCTGGGTACTAGACATGCATGTGGCATACACATACATTCAGGCAAACATTCATACACATGTAAATACAATAAAGAAATTATGGGAAAAGGACTAGATGAGCCAATGGTTCACACCTGTAATCCCAGTACTTAGACGACAGAAGCAGCAGGGTCATCAGTAGTTTGAGGCCAGCCTGGTCCACGTAGAGAGTTCCAGACCAGCCAGGACTGCAGAGTAAGACCCTGTGTCAAAAACAAACAAAAAACAAAAACCAAACAAATCAAGGACAAAACTAGACCAGCTGGGGCAAGCAGTATAGCTCAGTGTAAAGTATTCCTATGTCAGCATTAATGGAGCATGAGTTTGATCTGAAATTCTGGAGAAAGAGTAAGAGAAAGTGAGTGAGAGAGAGAGAGAGAGAGAGAGAGAGAGAGAGAGAGAGAGAGAGAGAGAGAGAGAGAGAGAGAGAGAGGGGGGGGGGGGGAGAGAGAGAAAGAGAGAGAAGAGATAGGAAAAAGAAAATTAAATTTCCATAGGGAAAAAGAACTTACCAAAGAAAAAAATTTTAATATGCACTGTAAGGAGTACGGGTTTTCCACCCGCCACCCAGTCTTGTGCCGCCGCCACGCCAGCCCCAATTAACACACTGAGACTCTGTATTAGATATAATTCTGTTGGCCAGGTACTAGTTTCTTATCGGCTAGCTCTGTTTTAAGTATTAACCCATTTCTGCTGATCTATGTATTTCTCTTACCAGGGGGCCCGCCGGCATTCTGCTTTCTCCAGACTCTCCATCTTGACTCTCCTTACTACTTCCTCTTTCCTCCTTGTCTCCTAGTCCCTCCTATCTTCCTTTCCTATTGGCCAACAGTGCTTTATTCATTAACCAGTATGAGAAACATATACAGAATGACATCTCTCATCAATGCACATTTTCTCATGTTTGCATCCTGGCCCAATATTCCCACAACACATTGTGACAGGTTGATCTACAACTTGCACAGGCCACATTGCTGAGATACATTTTGTTTAAACCTCAGAACCTTTTCAAGCCAACATTAGCTCAGGTTCCCCCCCCCCCCCATGGAACAACACATGGCAGGTACACAACTTTTCTTTTGTTCTCCACACTGGCTTGTCTTTTAGTTGTACATATTCAAAGTGGTGTGATGTTTCCGTACATCTATACAGCATGCACTGGTAAAATCTAACCTTCCTTTCTCACCTTCCCCCAACACCCTTCCCAATCTCTAGCAACCACCATTCTGTTTTCAGGTCAACGTTTTTTCCATCCTTCACTGTGTACCTCCAGTTATCCTGGAACCACTCTGTAGACAGGCTGACTTCAAATGCACAGAGATACACCTGTCTCTGCCTCCCTAGTGCACCACCATGAATGACCCCTGAGAACAGTTTTGCCAAGCAAGTAGGCAACAGTTTCTGATATGCATCACCTAGAAAAGGCTTCCCCAAGTGGGCAGCACTGAGATTTCCCTCCTTGGCCCATTATTCAAACTACACAAAAGAACGTGCCCAGAATAACTTTCTATACAAAAGAAATAGCAAAGAATAAGGATTCTTCCCTCATCCTTTCATGACTCAGTTCTAACCCGATGGGTGTGTTAGACTCTTGGACTTCCCCTCACCCCTGCCTCCTTAGCACACAAGAACAAAAGAACAGAAGTCTCGGCAGGTGGGAGGAAAGGGAAGAAGACAGAAGCAGTAGCACACAGGTATTGCCCCTCCTGGCCCCTCTGGAACTAAGAAGTTAGATGCCAGAGGCTCTGAAGAGACACTGACTTAGGTCTTGAACACACGACAGGGTTGGAGAGGTAGGGGCCAGTAAATGAGAACACCTCAACCCTCTTCTTCTTCCCTGCCTTAGCCAGTCTCACCTCATTCTGGATGTTGGGAGTATCCAGGGTTCACTCTTTTGAAGAACTTTGACACTAGGCTCTGAGTCACCTCATTTCCAAAGCCCAGCACCAGCACCAGAAACACAAAAGCAGGGCCAGATATATGAGAAGGCTTCATGGCAACAGAGGCTGGCCAGTCAGATACGAAATGTATCTAGGGATATGTATGAGCTTAGGTCCTATTTTTAAATGGATAGGGGTAAGCAATCTACCAGTAGGCATGGATGCATGCTACTAACAATTATGAGCTAGCTAGAGAAAGCTTGCTTATGAAACCAGGCAGTATCAGCCAACATGAGCTGCAGTTCTCATCTTATCCAAGTTGAAGAATTCTTCAAGATGGGGCTGGAGAGAAGGCTCATCAATTAAGGGCACGACAGCTGGCTCTATAGAAGACCTTTTTCTTGCCTAACCAACACACCGGTAGCTCACAGCCATCTTCTGCTCCAGCTCCACCTCCAGGGGAATCAAATGCCCTCTTTTGGCTATAGTAGGCACCTGCACACATGTTGTACACATACAGACAAGCAAGCACACACATATCTTTATCAGGGCCAGCATTGTCTTGATGAGGACTAGTAGAGACAGATGCTGATGGCATTAGGAGCAGAAGTGGGTGACAATGATTGGAAAAACAAAATAAAGAATACAAACTGCTTAGTTCTCAGATTGTATGTAGCTCAAGGAAAAGAAATGCCTGATCCCTGCATTTACCAAAGGAAATGACTTGATTTCATTGGTTGTAGTTTTTGTTTGTCAACCAGGAAGAAACCCTCAAGATAATTTTTTCCTAAACCTTCCGTTCATAGCTGAAGAAACTCCAGCTGAGCTGGGTGACATGGGAACTCACCCAAGGTCACAGTCAGGCACTCATCACCTGGTGGAAGATCCTGCCGTGGAGCCATCTGGTTGGCAGGTGGAGGGTCCGGTCCATTCCACAGAGCAGCAATCTTGTACAGGTATCTTGAATGGCTCTGTCAACACTTGTCAGTCCATTGCTTTTGAGTTTTAAGGCTGGAAAATCAGGTTTTTCAAGTCTCAAAAAAAAAAAAAAAAAAAAAAAAATCCTACAACCTAGCTTCTCAGAGTCCTTTTTGGAAATACATGCTTGATAATCAAACTCTGCTGATATGTAAAGTAGAAAACTCATAATTCATAAAGGGATGCAGGCTACTCGGAACCTCTGCCCAGAATATTCTTCCTGAGGAAAAAAGCCCGGAGGGAAGCTTTTAATCTTAGCCCTGTGGAGGCAGAGATAGCCAGATCCCAATGGCAAGCCAGTTTAGCCTAAACAACACGCCTCAGGTCCCAGTGAGACTGTCCTCCGGCCTCCAAACATGCTCTCACACTCACGCACCACACCTCCCTGTCTCTCACACACCAACAGGAAGATTACCTGATGGTTAAGAATGAAACAGCTAGAGGAAGGGACCAATATTGGGAGTAGGGTAAGCGATAGTTTATGGCGCCCAGCTGAAAGAATCGCAACTTCAGCTTAAATTCTACCTCTCTCTTTATTAGCTGTGTGGTGTTGGACACGTTATCTAACCCTCCCATACTTCAAATCTGCTGTCCAGCAGGGTCTCCTGGCAAACATAGCCACACCCCGATGGATGGTGTTAGATACATCGAGACTGGGGCTCTCAAATGCTGCTACATGCAAAGGGACAGACTGGCAACTTCACTCTGCTCAACTCTTGAAGATGTCTGCTGTTCTCAGGTGTGGTGACATTCATGTGTAACCCTAGTACTGGCAGGTGAGGCGAGAGGGTCAGAAGTTCACAGTGAGTTCATGGCCACCTGGGCTAAATGAGACCTTGCCTCAGCCAACCAACCAGGCAACATCAAAAATTATCTTTGGGGGCTAAAGGCATACCTCACTGGTAACTTGTATGCTTAGTGAGGCCCTGGATTTGATCTCCAGCACCAAGACTGAACAAAACCCCCAAATTTTACACACACACACACACACACACACACACACACACACACACACACCCCTGTCCTCCTAGTCCATTCCCTGTACATGTGGTGGCACAGTCAGAGACTTGTATTCAGCCCTCCAGCAACAGAAGATGAATTCTCTTTTGTTTGCACATCTTCTCTTCTGTTAGTGGTTTCAAGGAATTTAAGAATGAAAGATTAGCATGTCTAAACACAGAAATGTTAAGTCAATGCTACTCAGTCTCATGTTTCTGATTTGTTTCAAAGGAGACTGTTAGCAAATGGTGCTATCCAGGCCTTGTAGCATTGTCTTTGCTGTCTGCCACACTGGCGACCTTAGCTGTGTTTCCTTGAATACTCGGGTATCTGATACCATGGTTTGGATGGGGGCAGAGATGTGAACCCTGAACTGACTGCCTTCTGTTGAGGAGGTCTTCAATTTGAGTTCAAAAGATCTTCCACAGCCTCATGTTTTAGAGGTTCAAGTCTCAGCTGGTAGCACTATTTGGGAGGTTCCAGAATCTTGGGAGGTGAGGCCTAGATGGAAGTAGGTCACTGAAGGGTAGGTTCTTGAGTTATATATCCTGGCCACTTCCTGTTGAGCATGTTGGCCCATCATGTTATGAAGTGGACTACAGTCGTAGTTAATGTTAGGTGTTAACTTGACACACCTAGGAAGAAGGAACCTCAGTTGAGGAACTGCTCTCGTCAGATCTGACAGTGGGGTATTTTCTTAATTGCTATTGATATAGAAGGGCCACACCCACTGTAGGCCATGCCATCCCCAGGCAAGTGGGCCTGAGCTATGTAAGAAAGGTAGCTAAGTGGCCAGTAAGTTGAAGTCCTTCATGTGTCTACTTCATTTCCTGGTTCCAGGCCCCAGCCTTGGGTTACTGTCCTGGCTTCCTTTGATGATGGACATGTATTCCAAATGAACCTTTCCTCCCTCAAGTTGCTTTTGGTCAGTGCTTTGTCATAACAACAGAGAAGCAAACTACAACAGCTCAGCTTTCCCCACCAAGACAGCTAACTTCTCTCAAACTATGAAAGTAAAGACATCTTTTTGCCCCTAAGTCGTTTCTCTCAAGTGCCTTGGCCATAGTGATTCCAAAGTGACTAGTGGAGGTTTTGTTTGCTTGGCAGGTAGACTTATAGCCCCAAAAGGAGGAAGGACAAGACAGCTGAGGGAAATGGTAGCCTGTGGCTGCATATGAGGACAGAAAGAGGAAGAGAGATAGAAAGGGAAGGAAAAAGGGGGGTGGAGAGGAAATAGAGTGAGAGAAACAGAAATGGGGGGGAGAGGAAAGGAAGACATTGCTATCTGAGCCGGGCAAGCTCTTCAAATAAAAAATGTTTAAATCCACAGGGCCTGATTCAGGCTGGGGGTTGGTTACCAGATCCTGAACTACACCTGCTGTGTTGGAGTAGTTATTTAAATAGCAGCAGCCAGGCGCCAGCTCAGGTATGACAAGCTGTTCTTTTCCTCTGCTGTGGAGGAAGAAAAACCTGGGTGAACTAGCTGGCGGGCAGATGAGGAGCATGGCTCTCTGCTGCTGCAAGCCACAGGGCACAGGTCACTTGAGCAAGAGCCCTCAGTGATGGGGAGCCTCATGGCTGCCTCATCCCCATTGGAACAGGCCAAGGAAAGCTGAAATTTCCCACCCACTTTACAAGCTTGTAAAGTTCATGACATTAGTTGTAGTATCCTTAACCGGTTTTAATTTTGTGACTTTTTACACAATTCAGAAGGGGCTAAAAACCCAGGCAAGGCCTTCTTAGTGGTTTTCTGGAACCTCCTTCATTGAAGCACGGAGTGGAGGGGGTGTTATGCTGGAATATTTAAATGTTTACATGGATGGCTCTGGGGAAATTAGGTAACAATGGAGGAGGCATTTGGTGATCCATAAGCTCAGGCTTTTGTCCTGGAGGCAAGACTGGGAGGATTAATAGAAAGACGGATGAATGGATGTGTGGATGAGTAGATCTGTGAGTAAGTGTGTAGATGGACAGATGGACAAATGAATAAATGGATGGGTGGGTGAGTGGAATAGCTATGCTATTTCTGTCATTTCATAGCAATCTCTGGTCAATCTTACTGTTCAGAGACAGTGGTATTGTATTTGTAAATCAGGGCCAATAGTTTGGTCACTGAAACACCTAGAATTTGGGTTGCTTTTGGCTGTGTGCTCGAAGGAAGGAAATCTGTAGAATGCAATCATTTACGTCTAGACAAGCCTCCTGACTAATGCTATTGTCTCAGTGATACCAGGTTCTGTTAAAATAGCTAAGACCTAAATTATATTGCTATACATAAAATAAAAGTATGATTAAAACAAAACAGAACACTCACGGATGTAGTGAGATATTCACCTTGTCCGCACTTGTGGCATAGACCACGCCCATTGGGGGTGGAGACAGGGCCGGATGTGACCTGGGGGAACTAAGTCTGAGGAGGGGGCTCGGAGAGCTCTCTTGCTTGCTACATGGTGACAGGAGTACATCTGGAGGCATCCTTGGGACCAGGAACCTGCTGGTGTTCATCTGTCTATGTTATAAGTTATTTCTCCCTGAATAAACATCTATTCGGCCTATTTGTTTCTCCTGATCCTTTCTAAACATCAATACACAGGTCTTCTTAACCCTGCTATTGCATGACTTCCTAAGGGCTAACTTAGCATTTAAAAAATGGAAATTATAGCGTGTTTATCACATAACCTGCTCCTCTGTATTAATTTATTCCACAGCCTCTGATCCTTCAAAAGATAAAGCCAGCCCCTATCACCCAGCCTTTCCCCATCCAACTAGGAGACTTTTGAAGTGGGTTCGCAGACTCTGGTCTCTGTTTCCTCAGCCCTTGCCTTGGGCTTCATCTCACTGGATCTGAGATGTCCCCATGCTCTCTCCCTGTGGAGGTCCAGTTTCTCATTACAAGCTCTCTTCGTGGACCAGTTAGAGCCAAGTGCAGCTCTTCAAATCTTTGTAAGCTTCTCACATTTCCAAGTCCTCTTACAGTTGGGTGAAGTCATGTGACCAGTTCTGCTACAGAGGCTATTAGAAATGACACATCAGAACAGAAAAGAGCCAGCTTGCCCTGTTCAAGCTTTCTGCTGTAGGGTGGCCATCCTAGCATTGGTTTTGAAACAGCAGAGCCTAAGGGCTGCTGAGTCAGCATTGAGGGGCCAGCTCTGTTTAGTGTGACTGATTATTGCCTGAGAGGGAAATGAATATTCACTGTGTTTAGTCCCTGAAATTCAACATAACTAGGTTACTGCAAAATAATCAATTCCAGCAGCTCTTAAACATTTAGATCAGAGGATTCTTTCAAACCCATAAGAGATATTGATAATTGAAGAGATTTTATGAGTTATGATTTTGTGAGTTATACAAATCAATATTTTTTGTATCAGAAATTAAAACCAATGGATTTAAAACTATGTGTTTGTAATTCATTAAAAAATATCAACAGTAAAAACCAGTAAATTATGGCATGAACATTTTTATGAAATGCAGCTAGCTCTCCAAACAAGCTAATGGCAGCATTTTCTAAATGTCTGAATTAACTGAAAACAGTTGAGTTTTCATATCACTTTCTGAATTCAGTCACTGTATCCTTTATGTTGTAGTAGCACATGAAGAAAAATATTATACAGAAAATATAGTTTGTGATGGCTACTCTTAGTTGTCAACTTGATTACATCTGGAATTAACTCAAAATCACGGGGCACACCTATGAGGGGCTTTTAGCTAAATGAATCATTTGAGGTAGGAAGATATACCTTAACTCAAGATCACTTGAGGTAGGAAGACCCACCCTAAATGTGGGCCACACCTCTGGCAGTCTATATAAAAAGAGTAGGATGGTGTGGTGATTTAAAAGAAAATGGCCTCCAAAGGGAGTGTCAGTATCAGGAGCTGTGGCTTTGTTGGAAGAAGTATGTCACTATGGGGGCGGGCTTAGGGAGCTCTTTTCCTCAAGCTTCCCTCAGTGTGACAGTTGACTTCCTGTTGCCTCCAAGTCAACTACAATACAAGTCTCTTCAGTAGTAGAGACCCTAACTAGAAAGATGGTAGAAGCTTTTGCCTGGCAGTGAGATCTTCACACCCTGAGCCAATGAATACCCCCCAAAGTGTCCTTTATGGCTGTAGATGTAGCTGAGTGGTAGAACACCTGCCTAACCTGCATTGGTCCTGGGTTTTATCTCCAGTACCATCAAACACACAACCAAAGGTTTTGGTAACTTTTTCTGCTTGTTGCAGATATTCTTTCTGAATACTAGATCAAAACTGAACAACTAGAAGTTGTTGTAGAATATTATTTTAAGATGTGTTACATTAATTTATGCTGTGGAATATTTGTTTAATTATGCAAAGATATGTTGCATCCTTTTATGCTGTGTTTGTTTAACTCTGTGAAGCTGTGATACATTGCCTGCCTAAAACACCTCATTGGTCTAATAAATAGCTGAACAGCCAGTAGCTAGGCAGGAGAGGGATATGCTGGATTGGCAGACAAAGAGAATAAAAAGAACAAGAAAAGAGTGAAAAGTAGAAAAAGGAGTAGGAGAGGATTCCAGGGGACAGTCAGCCAGCCAGCCAGCCACAGAGTAAGAAGAATGGCATATAGACTAGAGAATGGTAAAAGCCCAGAGACAGAAGGTAGATGAGATAATTTAAGAAAAGCTAACTAGAAACAAGCCAAACTAAGCCAGGTATTTGAAAGTAAGAATAAGATTCTGTATACTTATTTGGGAGCTGGCTGGTGGACCTCCAAAGAGGTAAGAGTTAAAAAAAAAAAAAAAGAAAGAAAGAAAAAAGAAAACCAACAGTAGATAGTTTCTTAAAAGTTAGTTAGGAGGGTGAATGTGGTTCAGTTGTTGGAGTGCTTGCTTAGTATGATTCAGTCTGCAGTACTGAATTAACTTCATCTTGGTGGTGTACCACTGTAATCCCAGCACTTAGAGGCAGAAGCAGGAGGGTCAGGAGTTCAAAGCCATCCTTGGCTCCCTGGCCAGTTTCATGTCAGCCTGTGTGGGATTGGGGCTGTGGGGAGATGTTAGTGGCACGAAACTATGTCAATGAACTTTTCCTACTCTGTTACATTAAAATCCATCATGCCCTCCTACACTTTGAACGGATCCTTTACCCATGTGTGATCTTAGAAGCTCAAGATTAGTTGTTTGGAAAAGATCAGTTCGTTGCTATACAGTTTTCTTAATATTGACACACCTCATTCTATAATGCTTAAAAATGGCATTGATTTGCATCACAGGTAGTCTCAATAAAACCTTTAAGTGCCTGATAGCTGCCAAACCCTTGGGTATGGTGACCAGTTTTCTAACATTTATAATTTGTGCCTGAATGCTTGAATTTTTGTCCTTGGTAATAAATGCTCTCAGTTATTTGCCCAATAGATCTCATTTATTAATTTACAAGGAAGTCTCTGCTAACTAATTAAGCTTGGTCATAGTTTGTTGGGTTTTTATTTTATTTTTAAACATACATATTTTTTCTTTGTAAGGAAAAGAAACAATGTTCCACAAGCAGCTAGTTCTCTTGCAACTGAAAGAAGAAAAAGAAAAAAAAAAAAAAAAGCCAAACATATGCTTTTCTTTACAACCACGGCCATGCTGCTGTGTGCCGTGCAAGTGCTTTGTGCGAGCTTCCCACTTGTCACACAGCATATTAAAAAGATGTATGCTCTAGGGCTGTGATTTAATAAAAGAAATAACTTCTGCTTAATCAGAGGCATTGTTAACTGACAGGTGTATGTGTGGCGTTTCTGCAGGTGCACAGAGTGAGGGGTATTAATACAGTGACTGCCAGGGTGTGCTGGTACTCCTGCCTTCCTTAGTACAGAGGCACCAGAGCTTTTACCCACCGGTGCTTTTATCATACCATCAATGCAAATGCCAATCAGTCCAGTGGAAGGGGCAATAGCATCAGTCTCTTTGTGAACAGTGCTGATCTCACAGAACCTGGGTGAGGGTCTCTGTAGCCCCCAGCGGCCTAAAGATATGTGAACCACCAAACTAGCCCATTTCATTTCACTTATTCCTTTTCTTCTGGAATGTTCTCTACCACTATGCTCCTCAGCAGCCAACATATCTTCAACCCAAGCCAAGGCTCATGAAGATGAAGTTCTCCAGGGCCAGACAGTGGTTGACTATGTCCCCCATCCTGCATTCCCACAGGACTTCTGTATATATATTTTTCTCACCACAGTAGGAATTTGACACTGATATTTGTCTTCTTTGCTTGATCTTAAGGAACAGTAAGGTTAAGAGGGTCCTGTGTCCTCTCTCTCTCTCTCTCTCTCTCTCTCTCTCTCTCTCTCTCTCTCTCTCTCTCTGTGTGTGTGTGTGTGTATGAATCACATGTCCAGTGATTAGCACAGTGGCTGATAAACAGTGGGGATCAAATCTTAGCTGAGGGACTGAATGAAAGGTCTGAGTAGTTGTGTGAAAAGGCCTAACAAACTTAGATAGGGATCCCACCAAACAGAGACTAATTAGGATTTTAGGGCCTTGCTTAGCCTCCCAGTTTTCCTGCAAACAAGCCCTATATTTAAAAAGTGAAAAGCTGTGATGGGTGAGTAAGCCCTTTCTTCAGTCCTCTCTCTCTCTCTCTCTCTCTCTCTCTCTCTCTCTCTCTCTCTCTCTCTCTCTGTCTGTGTGTGTGTGTGTGTGTGTGTGCATGTATGAGTGTATGTATGTGTGCACACATGCATGCACCTTTGCATGACTGGGTCTGGAGAAGGGATATTGACAAGTCTTAATTATTTCTACAAAGGAAAAAGCATCAGCCTGGGGTCATGGTACATACCTTTAATTCCAGGACTCAGGAGGTGGATGCATCTATTAGTATAAGCTCCAGGCCAGCCAAAGCTACATAGTAAGACCTTGTGGTAGAAAGAAAAATAGAAGGTCCACTAATCCCAGAAAACTATAAATTCTACATTTTTACCTAATGCCTTTACCAAGATCTGTTAATATGAGGAATTGGGGGTTCCCCTCCCAAAGGCTGAAGACCATCCTTCCTCTGGTGCCTTATGGTACAGAGTCTGTATTTACTGAATGTGGGAACACACTAAAGGAATGTTCACTAGATTAGCTAGTGGCAGAAGGTAACGCCAAACCAAACTACCAACTTCACCTAAATTTCAAACTACCAACTGAGGGTGAGGAACACTGTCTGTCTTAATTAGGGTTTCTGTTGCTCTGAAAAGACACCATGACCATGGCAACTCATACAAAGGAAACATTTAATTAGGGCTGACTTACAGTTTCAGAGGTTCCATCCATTATTGTCATGGCTGGAAGGAAGCATGGCAGCTGCAGACAGACATGGTGCTGGAGAAGGAGCTGAGAGTTCCACATCTTGATCTGCAGGAAGCAGGAGGAGACCGTGAGCTACGCTGGATGTAACTGGAGCATATGAGACCTCAAAGCCGGACCCCACAGTGACACACTTCCTCCATTCTCTATGCAAGACATGAATCTATGTGGGCCATGTTCCAATCCAAACCCCACACTGTCTCTTCTTGTCCATTATGATTGGGTCACTTGGGTGCTCATGGGACTCCCTCCATCTCTGTTGACATGCTGAAAACCAGGGAATGAGTCCCCAGGAAACTAAGATATGGCTGCCCTGTGCCATGGTGGCTCTCAGCCTGAGTCCTGAGCCAGGAACCACCTTATAGGGGAGGCCTCAGCCTTGGCTTCCTGGGGGCTCTTTGCATAACTCACCTTCAAAATACCAAGAATTCAAAATCTATGTTTACTTCTTTCAGTTGCTTGAACTAGAGGTAAGTGGAGTGGTGTGGTACCTTGCAAGGGCAGGTGTGTGATTATATCCTGCTTACACTGACAGTCCCAAAGGGGTCACATGCAGAGAGTGCTGGGAGCTTCGTTTATCATAAGCCCTTGCTCATAGTTCAATTTGAATTCAAGAGCTCAAACTTCCCTCCCTTTTGCCCCCCCCCCACTCTCACACCCAATGGCTTCCTCTAATACAGTTCTTATACCCCTCTCATGGTGGGGTGGTCACATGACCTTGGATCCAGGACTCAGGCCTCTGGTGAATCCAGGGTTAGCTGATTTGCCCTAATTGGTCCTGTGTTCACTCCCAGGACAATCTAAACATTAAACATATGTAAAGACAACTCAGAGAACCAGTCTGTAACCACAGTGGTTTTGAAATATCTGACCAGATTTAAAAGTTACTTAGAAGATACTGAACTGAACATAAGTTAATTAACTCTGGGTAGAGTTATTTTCTAACACGGAGGCCGAAAAATGTATTTCCATGAAAGAATGTGTGCAAAGCTGAAGGAAGAGCTGAGGTCAGGCTGACATCCTTCTACCCACCACATTGTCTGTGGCCCCTGTACTCCCCCAGCAGCTGCCCTCACTAGGGAAGACTTTTTTTCCCTTTTATTGAAAATAGATTTGTCCTCACATAATATACCTTGATTACAGTTTCCCCTCCCTCCATTTTTTCCCAGTTCCTCCTCACCTTCCCTCCAAACCTGATCCACCCCCTTTAAGTCTCCCATTTTAAAACAAACAGGCTTCTAAGGGAATATAATAATATGTTATAACAATACAATGATAGAACAATAACTGACACAATTGGAATAAAATAAAACAAACAAAAGGAAAGAGCTCAAAAAAGAGGCACAGGACAAAGAGACCCGCTCATTCCTGCACTCAGGAATCCCATAAAAACACCAAACTGGAAGCTATAATATATAGTATGCAAAGGACCTGTGGGGTTAAAAGAGAGAAAGCAGTTGAAAACTATATAAACAAAATAAGATAAAGATTTAAAAAAAAAAGTTCTGGCAGGACATTATGACACCAGAAACCTCCAAAGATGCCAAAGATGAGTTTGTTTCTTGTTGGCCGTCTACTGCTGGGCCCACAGTCTACCCCTAAGAGTGGTTTGTTTCCCCAGTGAGACGCCCTGAAGAAAATCCAAGAAAAGATGTCTGCATCAAATTCCCTCCCTTCAGGGCTCAGAGAGCCCAAGAGGAGGCTGAAAGAGTGTGAGAGCCAGGGGGATGAAGAACAGGAAGGAACAAGGTCTGCTGAGTCAGGATCAGCCCAGGTGAACTCACAGACTGTGGCTGCACACCCAGGGCCTACACAGGTCTGTATCAGATGGTACCTTAGAGCTGAGGGGAGTGGACATGCCCCCTTCCCTAACCCAGAAGCTATCTCTACCTGATAACTATTCACAAACAAAAGCTTAGTAGAGGTGACCTTTGCCTTAACTGGTCAATGTAGATGTCACAGGGACATAAGATTCGGATAACCTCTCCTGGTTGTGGTTTGTCTTCTGCTCTGGCCAGAGGACAATGAGATGAACAGCATAGGGTGTGGGGTGAGAGAGACCTCGGTGGATGTCCGTTCTCATACATCCTGGTTTGGTGACAGTTATGGTTTGAATATGAAACACGATCTCCCTCTTCCCCCCACCTCCTACCCTCTGCAGGCTCATGTGTTAAAATCTTAGTCTTCAGCTTGTGGCTCTGTTCTGAAAGGTCCTGGAGACTGTAGCTGGCAGAGCTACCTGGAGAAAGTGTGTCCTTGGCAGTGTGACTTGGGGCCCATATCTTGCTGGTCCTTCCTGTCTGTCTGCCTGTCTGTGCTTGCTTCCTGGCTGCCTTGAGGTGAGCAGTTCTGCTGGACACAGCCTTCTGCTGTGATGTTTAGCTTCAGAAACAAGGGAGTAGCCAGCGTGGAGGGCATGAGCCAAAATGAATTCTGCTTTTGAAGCAGGATGTCTGCCACAGGATAGCATCTTCCACAAATGACAGAGTTACACCTGTGAAACCAACATGGTGCCTGAACAAGACCTGCATACTGACACTATTGCTTGCTGCAACTATGGACAGTGAAACATGAACCACAAAACTCAACAAAACCCACCTGGCATTTTTTGGGAAAGGGAGGGAGGGGAGGGAGGGGTTGGCGTTGGCCAACTGGGAGCAGAAATGGAAAGAGTGAACAGGCCGAGGAGCTCACTTAAAAGGGAAAGCTATCACATTCATACAGAGCCCTTAAGCAGCCACTTAATACACAGCATAGCCATGAAACACAAGGCCCTTTGAGTTATCTTAGTATCTGCCTGAATGCTGGTGTCTGTACCTTGCCAGTTGGCAGAGAGTGGGGTCAACATAATGTCAGGGTGTCAACAGACACCACCAGTTGAATCCCAGTGTGGATGGAGGAGGTCTCACAAGACCTCACCCCTGGACGAAGAGCTGTAGGTAACTGATGGTTGCCAAGAAAGGGAGACTTGGCCTTCTCAGGGATGAGGCCCTCTATAGGGTATACAGTTCCAAGTGGTGAACCCTAAACACATAAGAACAACACTAAAGAGGACATGGATTTTAAAGAAGAGGGAGAAGAAGACACAGGAGGATATGGAATTGGTAGCTAGTAGAACGGGAAGGATGTAAATGTGTTACTCATGTATGACATTCCCTTCAAAAAATAAAAAAAATTAAAATCTGCTTTTTAAACTGCTCCTCACAGGTATTTATCGTGGTGTCAAGAACTGACTGGTGCCTTGATTTTAGTCCTTTGACCACTTTGAGCTGCCTTCTCCACATCTGTAAAATGAAATTTATCTCCCAGATTTGCAAATGATAACTAATGTGTCAAAAGCATAGCACACTGAGTGTGTACAATAGACACCAGCAGAACAAAAAGATAGAGAACCAAAAGAAACCAAACAACAACACTGACTAGACAAGAAAGCCCTGACATGCAGTTTGTTAACTGCCCCAAATCCTGCTGTCTCTTTCCTGTCTACACTGGTCTGCAAGTATGCTAAGTGCAGTGACTTCAGAAGAAACACACTGAAGTGAGAAACCACAGTTCTGTTCCCAGGGCGCCTACCTGGACTGGTAAGCTCATAACTGGGCTATCCTGATGTTTCCTTTGCAGGCACACGTGGCCACCTGATAGAGTTCTGGTCATACAGATGGCATGAGGAGGGTAGCTTTAGTCTGGCCGGTTAAACCCTATGACGTATAATTGTGGATGTTTTTCACTTATTTACTGGCTAAACATAATGGACTCCAGAAGCCCAAGAGCAGGCCTGTCCAAGGGAAGAAGGAAGGGGCCTGTCTACTTCTTACACAAAAGGAAAGACCTCTCGGCCCTCAATGTGCTAAAGTTACTGATGGTGGTGGTGGTGATGGTGGTGGTGGTAGTGGTTGGAGAGCTTCTCTGGAGTGTTGCTACAGTGACCTTTCCTATTTCTGCTGGTCTGTGATGGTTAGAGAATCCCAGCCAGGCAGGCGGGAGAGACAGACTCTATTTATCACTGCCAGATGGACTTAATCTTAAGCGATCTGAGACTTCGTTAACGGTTCTCTCTTCGGAGACTGACACTCAAGTCTTTGCTTGTGCAGAGATTTGGCTGAAAGGGAATTTGCTGAGCTCTGGATGGAGATGTCAGTTCCTGTCCCCTTTTAGCCTAGTGCTTACTTCTAGGCAGGCGCAGCAGCGAGGCTCACTGAAAAAGCTCATTTGAGCTCTGTACGGATACGGCTAAGTTGCTAGTTTGTGCCGCATTTCACTTGTTTTTATAAATGGCATAATGTTGTGCCTCCTGAAGGAGTTCTAGAAAAAAAAAAGAAATGGTTTGTGTGTGTTTGTATGTGTGTGTGGTGTGCTTGTATGTGTGTTTGTGTGTGTGTGCATGTGTTTGTGTGTGTGCGTGTGTGTGTTTGTGTGTGTGTGTGTCTGTGGAGTATGTGTGTGTTTCTGTGTGTGTGTGCCTGTGTTTGTGTCTGTGTATCTGTGGAGTGTGTGTGTGTCTGTGGAATGTGTGTGTGTCTGTGTATGTGCGCACCTGTGAGAGCACACATACTCAGCCTACATACAACACTGATCTGCTTGGTGGAACAGGAAGGGTTACAAGCCTCAGGTATGCCCGATACCCTGCCCCACAGGGTCCAGAAAGAAGCACAACAACCCTGTCTAATCAGCACTTTGCAAACTCTCCAGTCCTCCTCTGTGGCAGCTTAACAAAGCACTCTGTCTAGTACCTTGGCTAGAAGGAATTCCTTCTCCCTCCCATCCCGTCCCTCTTCTGCCTCTCCTTCTTCCCTTCTCCCCCACACTTCTTTACTTTCTTTCCCTGCTTCCCTCCTTCCTTCTCATAATGTCTTAAAATTTTATTTACTTTTAACTAGGTTTTTATCTCTCACCCTTTTTCTTGTTTTTCTTTTCCTTCTAAAATCCTTGCTTCCTTTAGCATTTTTTGCTTTCCCATTCACCTTTGTTAACATGTTAACCTTTTTTAAATTTCACTTTCATTAGCTTTAAACTTTTATGTATTCTGTGTCAGATTTACTCTTTCGATTGTTGCTGGTGGCATATTAGTTGCTGTTAATCAACTTTTGCTTTATTTATGTATCTCATTTGTTTTGTGCTGTTGTCAATACAGCGTGTTTTCTTCTCTCTAAACTGCCTTTGGAACTGAGCCCCTAAGAGAAGGCTGTTCTCTAGGAAGACTCACATAAAACAGGAAGAGAGATCCATCTCAACAGATGTGGCATAGAGACACAAGAAGTATGAAAAAGATTAAAAGGGCATCCTACTTCTTTTAATAGTTTCTGACTCTTCTATAACCAAATCCTAAGATGTCTAAGAAGAGGAAATGGCAGACAAAGATTAAAAAAAAAAAAAAAAAAAAAAAAAAACAAAAATGTTAAGTTTTAAAATGGTCAGTGATTCAAAAGAAAGCACAAATAAATGCCTAAATCAACTAGGGCATCAGATGCCATTATAGGTGGTTGTGAGCCACCATGTGGTTGCTGGGAACTGAACTCAGGCCTCTGGAAGAGCAACCAGTGCTCTTAACTGCTGAGCCATCTCTCCAGCTCCCAACAAAGGAAGACAATACATGATAAAAGAAGACACTCTTGGGTCTGGATAGATGGCTCAGTCATTAAGCGCATTTTCTGTTCTTGCAGAGGACCCATGCTTGGTTCCCAGTACCCACAGGACAGCCCACACCATCCGTAACTCTACTTCCAGGAATTCCAATGCTTCTTCTGGTTGCCAAGGGCACTAGACATGCAGGTGGAACACATATAAACACACATGCAAAGAACTCATTCACATAGGTTCTCTAGGAAGACACACATAAAAGTGGAAGAGAGATCCATCTCAACGGATGCACAAATGTCAGCACAGAAACACAAAAAATAAATAAAAGAAGAAGGAATCACAACTTCATTGAGTTTCAACTCTGAGCACACAGATGACACAGCTGTAGAGACCAGAAGGTCAGGGTGGGTCCAGAGACTATTGGGAAGAATAGTCATGTGACTGGGAAAAAAAGATGAAGGGAAGTGATGGGCATGGAGCTTCACACTGACCTGGGGATTAGATCCTGGGATAGGCTAGGGGATGGGCGCATGATCACAGTCATTTCTCCTAGTGCCCTTCGGGTTAGAAAGAACATCCGCAGTGGTGAATGTACACACGGACGTGGTCAAGAACCAGTTACCACGGCTTATCCAGGTTGTTTGGAGAAGCAGCTGACATCAGTCAGAGAAACACCAAAAGAAATAATAATTCAATTAAGAGGATTAAAGAGACGGTTCTCCCAATAAATTAACAAATAGACTTGTGAAAATGTTCATCTTTAGCCAGCAGAGAAATGCAAAACCCAAACCACACTGAGATTGCTTCTCGAATGGCTATGAGTAAGAAAACAACAAATGCAGCGAGATCTGGGGGAGGGGTATTTAAATGAGTCTAGTAACTATGGAAATCAGTATGAAGGTTCCTCAAAGAAAACTAAAAATATAATCACCATATGATCAGCTATACCATTCCTGATACAAGAACAAAGGCACCAACTGGAATGTAACAGAAATCCCTGCAGATCCTGGCTGCATGTGGTACTGTTCACAAAAGCCATGTTACACAATCAGCAAGGTGTCATCCAGAGATGAATGTGTAGAGAAAGCGTGGCATATATTCCCAAAACAGTATTTGCCATAAAGGAGAAGGAAGGTTTACTCTCTCAGAAAAAGGATGGGATTGGAGGTCATCAAACTGAGTGAAATAAGCGAGACTCAACAGGACAAAAGCCATGTTTTTTTCTAATACATGGAATCTGGGTTTTTCTAAAAGATGGGGAGTTGAGGAGAAGAGAGAAGGAAGCAGAAAATGAAAGTATAGTGACTGTGTGTGTGAAAAGGTCAGGATGAAGCTCATGACTTTTCATGTCAACCTAAAAAAAGGCATGGACGCAGAAGGTATACTTGCCTTTGAGGAGGATGACAAAGGGGGGTGGGGGTGAATATGATCAAGGTCGCAAAGAAACTCATTGTTTTATCCAATTAATATACCCTAATGAAGAACAAAGATAATTTATTTAAATTCTAGATGATATCATTTCAGGACTGTATGTCAGTGATAGTTACACCCTCCTTTGCCCCCCCCCCCATCAGTTTACCAGTAGTATGAGAGTCGCTCAAGTGACAGACTTAGTCTTTCAAACTTGACTCGACTTTTGAGTTTCATGAACCAAAAGCCACTGACTTAAATGAGAGCATTAAATATTTTAGGGGGTGAGGGGATTCAGCACGAGTGTGGCGCAGGGAACTTCTTGTCTGTACCACTTAAGTGATGGGAGTTGGTCCTTTATGAAGCAGAACTCAGAGACTTTGGTCAGATGTTGTAATTTAAATAATAATATCTTTATTTTATAAGTCAACATTATAAATTTTATGAAAAATCTGGGGACTGGAGAGATTGCTCAATGGGTAAGGGCACTTGCCTCAGAGGACCCAGTTTGTTTTTCAGCACTCATATTGGGCAGCTCACAACCAAGGGTAGTTGTACTTGCATGTACATACCACACACACACCCCCACACATACATCCTCACACACATACATGCATGTATATACAGACACTGTCATACACCCTCACACATATACAATTAGAAATGACACAAATCTTTGAGAGAGAGGGGGGGAGGGAGGAAGGGAGGGAGAGAGAGAGAGTCTAGAGCAGAGAGTGGTGGTGAACACCTTTAATCTTAGGACTTGGGAGGAAGAGTTCAGGGTCAGCCTGGTCTACACAACCAGGCTAGAATCTGTCAGTTTGTGTGCAGATGGCTTCTTATCTCATAGTCCTATGGGAGTGAGTTTTAAAATGTTACATCTAAAGGCTTAAAAAAGAAATCTAATCCATACTGGGCCCCAAAAAGGAAATGTTCCATGAGAAATAGTAATTTAGCCCAAATCCTCAAATGAGGTCAGTACATCCTCAGGTTGCTCCTGTCCCCACAGCAGGTGGAGAGTTTCTGACAGAGCACTGTCCACCTGGGTTGATAACGTTCCTGAAGACTCTTTGGTGACATACATCAGAAGCAGGATTAATGATCACCACTCTACCTTAGAAATTCTACCTCTAGAAACACTGTCCCACAAAACCCGTCAGCTGCTCAAGATTGACACCCTGTGCTATTTATAACAGCATTGTTTATACAAATGCAAACCAAGAATAACTAAGAGGTCCAATTATAGAAGTTCTGACAAGTAAAGGACAGTGGAGACAAATGATGAAATGTTAAAAAGTCATGGAAATGTTATTTCCAAAGAATACTTAATATTGCGGAAAATTACAATATAACCTCACTTGAGAAAAAGACATAAAATCACACACATACAAATATGTATATAATAAACTTTTAAATGTGAATTTACATATTCATTTTAAAACACTCTCAGAGAAAATCTGAAGAAAAGCACCCTCAAATTAAAGTATGAAATAATCAAAATGTTAATGGCATTTGTCTCTTGGTAGCAGGATTATAGGTTCTTTATTACTGCTTTCTTTTTTATTCATTTTCCTTAGTTTTAGTAATGCATGTATGTTATTAATATAATCAGGGAAATGCCTGTTTAAACCATATTAAAAATATTATTTGGAGTAGTCATTTTCTAGAAAAAAAACATTATGTTCAGAAAATAAAGATCAGAGACCAAGGCTTTCACTGCCCTCGACCTACTGACACACTTACAGGGACAAGCAAGTGACCTGATTTGCTTTTTGCTCCTCAGGGGAGCTGACAAAGGTCCACTGGAAGTCAGGGGCCATCAGGTCTTCACCCTTGGGGCCCGAGGGAGGGGGCGGGGAGACACAACACTGTTGGAAGAGGGTTATGTATGTTGTTAATTAATCCATACAGCAAGCCTTTCAGGTTGGGGCTATTCCTCATAGATGAATAAATTAAAGGAGCACACACACACACACACCCTCCCCCACCCCTGCACGGGGTGGAGCTGGGCAGCCCACCTGAAGCTCCAAAGCAAGGCTCAACCCCCCCCCCCCCCCCGCAGCCTCTCAAAGCACACAGAACATAGGAATTCCGGAAGCAGAGCACACAATCTTTGGCTTCAAGCAAAGGAATTTTCATTTTTTTTCCCCCCACATCAAATTCTGTGCCCAGTTCCAACACTGGAAAGAGATTTTGTATACAGGAGGATATACAGTCTCCAGGGGAGCAGGTAGCTCTTTCTTGTGACAACTGTGGGAAGCCATGGGGTGGGACTGCAAAAGCTGAAGGAGGCCCTAAGGCACTCTCCTGGCATCTACCCCCGGCACCGCCTGGGTCAGGAACAGAAACAACTCAATGTTGTCTAGGCAGAAAGGAATTCATCTTCAAATAACTGGGCAGCTCAAGGAGCAATCACCGGGTGCAGTGTGACCCGGGAGCCATTGCCATTGAGTAGCTTGTGCTCCTAATGCAGGGTTACAGCACTTGGGAGGCACAAGTTTTAAAACAGTTTCCCACGGTCTGAAGCTTTCTTCTCCTTTTATAATCCGTACCCTTTCAAAAGCAAATGTTCTTAATTTTTATCAAGCCCAAGTAAAACTTTTTCTTTATATTTTATACTTTATAGAATTTTATTCTTTAAGATTGTGGTGTGTGTGTGTATGTGGTGTGTGTGTGTGTGTGGTGTGTGTGTGTTGTGGTGTGTATGTGGTGTGCGTGTATATGTGTTGTATGTGTATGTGGTGTATGTGTGTGTGTGTATGTGGTGTGTGTGTGGTGTGTATGTGGTGTATGTATGTGTGTGTGGTGTGTATGTGGTATGTGTGTGTGTGTATGTGGTGTATGTATGTATGTGGTGTATGTGTGTGTGGTGTGTGGTATGTGGTGTGTATGTGGTGCGTGGTGTCTATGTGTTGTATGTGTGTGTGTGTGTGGTGTGTATGTGGTTTATGTGTATGTGTGTGGTGTGTGTGTGTGTATGTATGTGTGTGTGTGCATGTGTGGTGTGTGTGTATGTGTGTGTGTATGTGTATGTGTGTGTGGTGTCTATGTGTTGTATGTGTGTGTGTGGTGAGTATGTGGTGTATGTGTGTGTGTATGTGTGTGTATGTGTATATGTGTGTGTGGTGTGTATGTGGTGTGTGTGGTGAGTATGTGGTGTATGTGTGTGTGTATGTGTGTGTATGTGTATATGTGTGTGTGGTGTGTATGTGGTGCATGTGTGTGTATGTGTGTGTATGTGTATATGTGTGTGTGAGGTGTGTATGTGGTGCATGTGTGTGTGTGTGCATGTGTGGTGTGTGTGTGGTGTGTGTGTTGTGGTGTGTATGTGGTGTATTATGTATGTATGTGTGTGTATGTGGTGTATGTGTGTGTGTGTATGTGTGGTGTGTATGTAGTGTGTGTGTATGTGGTGTGTGGTGTCTATGTGTTGTGTAGGTGTGTGGTGTGTATGTGGTGTATGTGTGTGTGTATGTGTGTGTGTGGTGTGGTGTGTATGTGGTGCATGTGTGCATGTGTGGTGTGTGTGTGGTATGGTGTATGTGTGTGGTGTGTATGTGTGTGTGTGGTGTGATGTGTATGTGGTGTGTGTGTGTATGTGTGTATGTGTGTGTGTGGTGTGGTGTGTGTGGTGTGGTGTGTGTGTGGTGTGGTATGTGTGTGTATGTGTGTGTGTGGTATGTATGTGGTGTGTGAGTGTGTGGTGTGGTGTATGTGTATGTGTGTATGTGTGTGTGGTGTGGTGTGTATGTGGTTTGTGTGTATGTGTGTGTGGTGTGGTGTGTGTGTGTGGTGTGGTGTATGTGTATGTGTGTATGTGTGTGTGGTGTGGTGTGTATGTGGTTTGTGTGTATGTGTGTGTGGTGTGGTGTGTGTGTGTGGTGTGGTGTGTGTGGTGTGGTGTGTGTGTGGTGTGGTGTGTGTGTATGTGTGTGTGTGGTGTGGTGTGTGTGTGTGTGGTGTGTGTGTGTGTTGTGGTGTGTATGTGTGTGTGTGGTGTGGTGTGTATGTGGTGTGTGTGTGTGTGTGTGTGTGTGTGTGTGTGTGGTGTCTCTTGTGTGTGGCTGCACAAGCCCTCTGCTTCAGTCCCTGCTCCAGATCCCCTCCTTGTGTTCTGTCCAGGCTACTCACAGTGACAAGCTGTGACCTGAAGTTGTAAAATGAAAGAATCCCATTCTTCCAAGTTGGTTTTGACAAGTGTTTTACTACAGCAACAGAAAACAAGCCCGGCAAGATGTCTAGGTTAACCATGCACTCATGCACTTCCCACCTCAGCCAGAGTTACAGGCCAATGCCACCATACCCAGCCAGCATCTTATCATTGTTAGTAAATTAATGTGGCCTTGATTAATGTCACTATTTTTCCTTTTAACTTTTTCACTAGAGTTAAAAATGACAGATGTCAAACAGTATTCTGAATCTGACCTTGTTCTTACCTTTACATGGGTTTTATAGTTTTACAGTTTTCATGTTAGCACATTAGTAGCCTTTTGTTTCAACTTGAAAAACCCTGATCAGCATTCTGCCAGTGCTCTTGTTTTTCTGGGGAAGTCTTTATCTTGTCTGTCTGTCTATCTGTCTGTTGTCTGTCTTTCTATCTGTTCTTCTTTCCCCTCCCTCCAGGGTCTCACTATGTAAGCCTAACTGGCCTCAGATTTACAGAGATCCACCTGTCTCTGCCTCTGAGTGTGGGGATTAAAGCTGTGCCTCAGGATTCCTGACCTATGCTAATAGCTTTGTCTGGTGTGCCATTCTAGGCTGCCAGGTTTTACTACTTTCATTTATTAATTACTTTCCCCCATCCATTCAGTTGCATCATAGCACTCTCCCTTGGCCTGCAAGTTGTCTACTGATAAAACTACAGAGTTTTCACTGGGTCCCTTGGATCCACAGGGCGATTTTCTTTCGATGTTTTCAAAACCTAGCCTGACTTTTGAGCCTCTGATTGTATTGTTTCTTAATTTGAGAATTCTGTGTTTAATAGTGTGAGGCTCTTGGAGTTCGTGCATTTGAACTTCATTTCTCCTGTAGATTTGGGGTCTGATCTGCCAGTACTTCTTTAAATCACCCTTTAATTCCTTCCATTTTCTCTGTTTTTTTGGGGGGGGGCTTCTATAACATACATTGTGGTTCATTGGATGGCACTTGTTTGCCACCCCATCTCCTACTCCCGCCTCTGGTTGAGACCCCCAACTGTTTGCTTAGTTACTACAACTGTATATGGACCTTTACCTCATTCACCATGGTCTCAGCTCTAAAGTGTGGTTCTTTTGCAAGATCTGTTTCTTTGTTGACTTATTCACTTTGGTAAGGCATTTCCTGATGCTGTTTAATTGTTTCTTATTTTCTAGCTTACTGGGTATCTTTAAGGTGATTAATTTGAATTTCTTTGTCAAGCAATTTATACATTTATACATTTCCATTTTTCTGTGCCCCAGGTCCCTGATGTAGTGCGGCCCTTGCTTTTGCACCAATGTCTGCTCATTTGAAGATGTTAGTTACCATGCTGAGTTTTATGTAGGTTCTGCGGATTTGAAGTCAGTTCCTCATGCCTGTGCACCAAGTGCCTTAGCACCAAATGTTCTGCCTATCCCAATTACTCCAAACCTTTGGGGACATTAGGACCTTATTTAAAATATTTTTATACTTCCTCTTCCCACCACTATAGTATCCATTGAGATAAAGATATGACTTAGAATTTTTATTTCTTTTTTTTCTTCTGTACTGGGGATTGACCCCCCCTGGGCCTGGCTCATGTTAGGTAAGTACTCCCCCAGCCTTAGAACTGGACAAGTTAGGTTTGGGTTTATGGTATTGGTATGGTATGTAGGGTTGGTTTGGGGGATCACAAATTAGAGACTTGTTTGAGTCTAAGTGCAGTTACAACTGAGCAGGATGTCCCTGCCATTGAGTGGTTGGCACATAACCCTTAACCCCATGCCCAATCTAATCTCTGAAGCCCATCTACCTCAGACTACATAGGACTAGGACTCCTTGTTGAGCATGAATGAGGAGGTTACTCCCCTGTAGTTAATAGTCAACCCCTAGAGACTTAGGCTAAAGTCCAAGCCAGTGTGCATAGGTCACTGGGCCAAGATGAAACCATATTATAACTGACCACGACTTCCATGCTTACCCACATGGTGATGATACAGCCAATGTCATTTCTACCAACTGTCCACTTTAACCCATTTAAAATTAACACTTTTCTTTTATGTTGTTCGAAGAATTCTCTCCGATTCTTGAAGATTTCATGATTAAAGTCAACACATTGAATTGATGTTTTTGATGGAAATAGATCTATCTGAAACAAATTTAAATTAGACACTCGGTGTCACATGTATTTGGATATGTGTAACAATTGATCGGTAAGCATACCTTGATTCCCCCCCCACACACACACACAGGGGGAAAATTCCAATTGAGTGGCATTTTCAATTTGAAAACAGCTAGCTGGAAGTGTGAGGGACTCCTTCAGAAACCTGAGGCGGCAATGGAGATCAAGACTGCACATGCTCCTGTATTTTCTTAGGAAAAATAACCTTCAGTTTAAAGAGATGTGGGTGCTGCTATTTCTTCACATATAATATACAGGAGTGGAAAAAATGGTTTTCCTCAAGGAAACATTATATGTAAATTGAAGAAAAATGAGTATAAAAAGTGAGATTGATTTTTTTTTTTTTTTGTAACTCGAGATTTTTCTCCTTTTTCTTCACAGTTTGATCACGCAGCAATTTGATGTTGATGTCTTTAAGTCTGGGCCTGAGCACACTTGCTTTTCCTGCCACACTTGGGATATTAAATTGCTATGTCTTCAGACAACAGTCCGATCTGATGTGGTCCCTCCCCTTTGTCTGTTGGCATTTCCTGGAGTCCCACACCCAGTCCTGTGACCTATTCTCTACTCTATTCCTATGCAATTTCATTTGAACTCCATGTTCCCTGAGAGACACCCTTTTGTCTCCTTTCTTATTTCCTTGTTATCTATTCACCAAATTTCACAATTAATCACAGTCCCACCTTGAGGAGCCCAGGTTCCTGAAATGGGTTGCCATGGGATGGAAATTGCAGCAATTGGACAGCTGAGATCTAGGGTAGAAATAAGAAACCCCCATCAGAAATCCTTCTAGCAGACTTAATTCTGGACACTATGATAAAAATCGACAAAAGCTCTTCTGAACAGTGATTAAATTTAACATCACTGTTGAGTAGTTTCTGTCTGCCAGACATTGTCCAGGTGGTATGAATATTGAGATGAATAATTTCTTTCTTTCTTTCTTTCTTTCTTTCTTTCTTTCTTTCTTTCTTTTTTTTTTTTTTTTTTTTTTTTTTTTTACTTTGGTTCAGGAAGGATCTGAGGCAAGTGTGATAGAAACACATAAAATAAAAATCCAAATGCAACTCAGAACAAGGGAATATAAACTAAATAGGCCAGGTGCAGAGGGAAAAGAGAGCCTGGGTGCTCAGCCAGTGGGAGACACCATGATGCTGTACTTGGGGCTCTCAGCATATCAGGCGGCCTCGGGGAAAGGGAAAGGCAGTCAATTACCAATTCCTTTGGTAGAAACAGAAAGTCCACAAAGCTGCTTAGAAAAAAGAATGCTGACTAAGGCATGGTTTCTACTAACCAGGAAACAAGAACTCTGAAGAAAGACAGGACCCCTGTTAAAGCAGTGTGGTAAGTGTGAGCCTCTTGAGGATAAAATGGATGGGGTTACCACCTCAGGCAGGACAAGGAGAAGGGCATGCCAGAGAAAGGAAGGGCCCTGGCTACTGCTCCCAGCCACAGTGTACACAGAAAGTGCTTCACATAGCTGCTAACAGAGTCTGAATCAGGAAAATGTGTCGTTTTATATGCACCACAAGTGTCACTGATTCTGGAGCAGTGAACAATGAGATCTCTCATGGGCTACATTGATCTTCCAGCTAGAGGATAAAAAGCAGGAAGGCAGTGACTAAAAATAAAGCCTCTAAGACAGCCTGTAGCACAATCCAGCTCAAACTGAGTCTGGACTCAGGTAGGGTAGTACAGTGGAAGGGGACATGGAACTTCTCTCTCTCTCTCTCTCTCTCTCTCTCTCTCTCTCTCTCTCTGTGTGTGTGTGTGTGTGGGGGGGTATGGCCCTGTTACTTAATTATCAACCACAGATTAATTTTTCTGTGCTGTTTCTCATGTCTCAGAAACCGGTACCCAGACTCTGCTTCCAAACCAATATGCAGCCTGGGGACCTGCAGATGAGAGGGTCCTCATTCAGCTCTCACAGGTCCATCTGTGGCTGAGGATGCTGCTTCAAAAAGCTGTGAGAGACTTTTGCTTGCTTTAGCAGGGACTAACACTATACATGTGTTTGATTTTATCCTAGGAAATAACTAGCAATGCCCACTGCACTAGATTCTTCTCATGAATATGACTGTCATTGAAGTTTATAAATCCTGAGGTTGGTCAGTGTTTACATGCAAACACCAGTTATTTGGACACTGCTATTGTGCTGACAGTTTGCATGTAGCAATAGACCTACGTTCTATCTCGAGGCAGGTATGTCCACATGCAACCAAGGACAGCTATAAATGCAGCCAATTTAAAAAAACTTAAAACATGAAGTTTTGAGGAGTGATATAAAAAAAAAACCTCTGTTGTGCAATTTTTAGCCAGACGTTGTAGATGACAAGGTTGTGTTGCAAATGTCAACAGGTTTGACCTCCCTGGAAGAATGCCATTTCTTTTGAAGCTGAGAGGATGCTGAGCACATGAAGTCAGGTGGACATGCGGTGAGGATCCACTGTCTAACCTTGTAACAAGCAGCCAGATTGTCTTCTCCACACAAAGACGTTTACATTGCAGCCCCCAGAGTCTGGGCATGTGCTACTTCACACTGTATAGCAAACATGTTCATTTGCTAGGAACACTGCTACAGAGCACCACGATGAGGATGGCTTAAATGAGACACCAAAGTATTATCTCACTGCTGTAGGGGCTTGAGGTCTAAAATGTAGGTGTTAGCAGTGCCAGCTCCTGCCTGAGCAAGGGACTTCACTCCCTGACGCCTGCTTGTAATATGTGTGTGCTCCCAAATGACTCCCCATCAACTTCCTCCTGCACATCTGTCTCTGTGCCCCTGTCTGAACTTTCCCTTTCCTCAAGGACATCAGTGACACTTGCTCAGGTGCCACCTAAAGATCTCATCCTAACTGCATCTGCATTGCAGCAAAAATCACAATGTGTCACAGGATGGATTGATGGGGCTATCATTCAACCTCAAGCAAGTGACTTTGCAGGCATAATTAAAGTTAGGAACTTTGAAGGAGGGTGGCTACCCTGGCTATCATTCATAGGCTCAATCCAGTCACATGCACTGTCTGTGGTCATTGAGAGAAAGCCATGGTGATGGCACCATCAGAGACAGGAAACACTGTTCTTGGCTTCTACAGGGAACAGGGCACCAGCATCTAAGAGCCACTGGTGGAAATGGCATTGAAAAGATTTTTGCCTGGTGCTTCCAGACCTGTCAGTACCTGGATTCCAGGAGGCCTGCGCCAGACTTCTTGTGTATTATTAAAAGACAGGAAGTTTATTTGTTACTACAGCAACAGGAAACCAATACATTTCCTCCCAGCCCCTGACTCTAAAAACTAGCTGTGTGTTCTGTCACCCCCAGGAAACTATACTCCTCTGCTGGAAGTAACTGCACAAGACGGTGTGCACCCTGGGCAGACACTAATCTACGCCATGTCTTGCTTAGTTACAGAGCTTCCCGGATGCCAGATCTACCCAGTCCATTCTGCTTCCTGGCCAGCATCAGGATGAGCCTCCCCTGCCCCATACTCAGGACATTCTTCAACCACAGCAAGAAGGACTTGTGACCCACAAAGAAGCCAAAAGATTCTCTCTGTTAAGAACAGATGCAGGCAGACTCCTGACACCGATGGGATGGTGTTGATGATACTCTACCACTGAGCTGCAGCCCAGCCCTGTCATGCTCAATTAAGCCAACATGATATGGCTTGCCAAAACACCATCCCACTCCCACTCACTAAGCTGGAAAGAGCTGTCAGAGTGAGGGAAGGGTCAAAGGAGAGACAGGTCTAGCCAAGGCCCAGCTGGGGTGCTGTGCGGAGTTTCTGCACAGGAGGAAACTCATGACAGAAAGAAGTTTGTGACAAGGAAACCTTGTCAGGGGACTGTGATTTTTCTATGAAATCAGTGGCCAGTTTCAGAGGCCCTGTTTTCCTCTAGAAAAAAAGAACAACCCTGCCTAAGTTAGGTGGACATTGACTCTTATTAGCATCTGCGTCTCTGATTTTGCTTTGTGTTGCTTTAACGTATTTGACTGGGATGCACAGATGTTCAGCTCTTCCTGGGTCTCAGGATGTAAACACACTGGCCCCACTTAAACAAAGCTAGCTTTTTCTGTATCCATCCCATTGAGAAGTGTGGCAGATAAAAGCAGATTCTCAGAGGGGCAAGTGGGGCATCTGCTTCACTCTAGGGGAATGTCTCTCCTTGCCAGCCTGGAACCTGCTACTCTACAAGCTTGCTTTGTTTTAAGCCCCTAGTATTGTGGTTAAATAAGGATCAGGATAAACAAATAGGCCAAACAGATGTTTATTCAGGGAGAAATAACTTACAGCCTAGACAGATGAACACCAGCAATTTCCACTAGATGCTCTCCTGTCTGAGTCCCGCCAGCAAGAGAGCTTTTCCGGGCTCTTCATTCGACCTCCTTCCCCAGGTCACTTCCGCCCATGGCTCCACCCCCCAACGGGCGTGGTCAGTGCCACAGAAGGACTATCTCACTACACCCTAGCCTTTCTGACTTCTGATTACCGCTTGTCTCAATTCTTTCTCAGTAACAAGATGTTGAGACCTGGTTGGTCTGCATTTTGAGGTGACCTGTGAGAAAAGCATTTGTAAAAAGGATGTTAGAAAAGATCCACAGAAGTCAGACCCCAGGAGATGGGGGAAGTGGGTGGTAGTGTCAGAGTTGCCTTCTAGTTCCAGGCCAAGCTCTCATGTAGTGTGGTTTGGTGTGGTGTGTGTGTAGTATATGTGTATGGGTGTATGGTGTGTGTGGTATATGTGGTATGTGCTGTGTGTGTGTATATGGTATGTGTGTGTATGTGTGTGTGGTGTATGAGGATTGTGTATGTGTGTGTGTGTGTGGTATATGACAGGTGTGTGTGTATGTGTATATGGTGTATGTGGTGTGTGTGCATGTATGTGGTGTGTAGTATGTGTATGATGTATGTGTGTGGGATGTGTGGGGTGTGTGAAGTATATGTGTGTGGGTGTATGTGGTATGTGTGCGGTGTGTGTGATGTATGTGGTGTCTGTGGTGTGTGTGGGGGTGTGGGGTATGAGGGGTGGATGTGTGTGGGGGGTATATGTGTGTGTGTGGTGTCTGTATTGTGTGTGGTGTATGTGGAGGGGATTATGTGGGGGTGGGGGTGGTATGTATGTGTGTGGTGGTGGAGCATTATGTGTAGACCGTGTATGTGTATGTATGTGTAAACCGTGTACGTATGTGGAGGCTACAGGACAACCTCTCACCTTAGGAGCTGTTCACCTTGGTTTTCAACAGTCTTTCACTGGCCTGAAACTCAGTGAGCAGGCTGTCACCTGGCCAGTAGACTCCAGGGATCTGCCTGTCTTCATTCCTTAGCACTGGAATTATGAACACATGCCACCTGCCTGGCTTTTTCCTACATGTTCTGGAGATCAAGCTCAGGTCCACAGGTTTTATAGTAACTAGATCTCATTAGTAACATCTTGATACTGAGAGAGAATTCGAGACACACGTCAGGAAGGCTAGGGAACTAAAAACAACGCAAGTTTGTAGGGTAGCAGGCTCCAGGTTGGCCACCGTCCCACTGGGAGGTTAAAAGCAGCCTCTGAGTCTGGTTTAATATGTGAAAAACGGGGCAGGGGGAGGTGTTTACAGGTTATTATTGTTGATGTAGTTCATGAGACAGGATCTCTTTACATACCCTTGCCTATCCTGGGACTCACTGTGTAGGCCAGGCTGGCCTCATACTCACAGAGATCCTGATTGCCACCACCTCCCACTCCAGACCAGCTCCTTACAACTTGGTATCTTCCTTCCTCCTACTCCTGAGAGCTGTGATTATGAGTACATGCTACCATGCCCAGCACAGTGCAGTTTTGTTGTGGGATGAGATGCCCTTGGGCCACTGCACAATTTATTCTGGCGAGGTCAGAAGTTGCTGGGGCATGAGCCTATCTGCTTTCAACAACACCATGACAGGACAAGGACTTCAGACAGGAGAGAAGGGCAGCTAGCTGCCTGAGCTGACCCCAGGGTGCCCAGGACACTGGCTTGTCCACATCTGACGATCTTTCCAGATGTGTATTCAAAAGCACAACACCTGGAGAAGACATCAGGCAATCAACTTTTGGAATGTGCTAGAAACCGGATGGTGTTATTCAGGAGCTGTCGCTCAACCACCACAGAGCACTGCCTTCTACAAATGGGTCCAAAGTTGCCAGAGCCATGTATTTTTTTCAAGGCAAACAACAGTGCAGATTTTGAGACAGAAGAATAGCACCTACTTGTGAGAAGTTATTTAAAAAAACAAATGTTTGGGGTCCTCACACCACGTGTTGTGACCCTGCCCTGTTTCTCTGCCTGAATCACTTCAGCACCTGCTCAGGCACCGTGTGTGGAGTGTTGGGAGATGAAGGACCCTTCTGGGGGCTTCTTTGCTGGTGACCGCTGAACCCACTGCGGTTCGTTTCTGTTCCCGATGCTGTGATGACTGCCAACACCAGCAAATAGCCAGTGTGGTGCACAGGTGCACACCCCAATTCCAGCATTTGGGAGAAAGGTGCATGATGACGCCGTCATTGCCATCATCAGCTCCGAGACCCTCGGTGACTCCATGACTCGGCATCTAAAGTTGCCAGTTACTGCTTCTGGGGGAGGGAGGGTTAGTTTTCTTCAGGGATCCAAGACAGGGTCTGGGTATCTCAAACGCCTCTGGAGCAGGTAGAAAGCTCCAGGCTCCTTATGGCAGCTGAATGGGTGAACCTTGAAATAGCAGGAAGGTTGGCCCAAGAGGACTGCAGGTAAGTTCCTGAAAGTCTCTGAGCCACTGTGGCCTTTCTGTGAAGTGGAAGCTCAGGTACCAGAAAGTAGTTACCGAAGGCTGAAGGCCCTGTCAGAGAATCATACTGATTCTTCAGGGCAAACCCAAAGGTGTGCCCAGCACTCTTCTAAACAGAAGCTGCTTTCAAAACAGGAATCCGTTTGCTTTCTTTTCGTGTACCCACCTAGGATGGTGCCTGAGACACAGTGGGGGGCTAAATATTCATCCAACAAGAAGTGCATGTTTTCTATTCATGTGAGTTTTTGGCTTGAGAATTTCATGTGCGTCTATAATTTGAGGGATCGAACCCATCCCTCACCCTCCAGTCCTTCCCCCATTTCCTCACTGCCTTTCCCTCCCGATTTCATGTGCTCTGTGCGTTTAAAACCCAGTGTGCGTTAATTAGTGCTGTCTGTCTGTCCAGTTCGTGGAGCATGAGGCATGGTCACCAGATGTGCTGTGGAGCCCACCCTGGAGGAGGGGGCCGGCCGGAGAGGGCGGATATCAGGTCTCGGTGCGTTTCAGAGCTTGTATGAACAGAAGCCAAAGAGGTGTGGTAGACTTCACTTTGGCGAGTAGCAGAGGAGCCCAGACTCCAGCACAGTGAGGGTCCCGCGTGGGCATCAGGCGCCACAGTCCAGGTGGAGCAGGCAGCGCGGCGCCACCTGCCGGTGGGATCCAGCACGTTTGCTATCCTGGGAAAAATGTACAATCTTTCCCTTGCCGAGGTCGATGGGAGGAGCCAGAGACTAGAGACTGGAAGGACACAGGGCGAGCCTATCTGCGAGTGAACGGAGACCACAGGACCGGTCTTCATGGTCGCGGGTGTTACTTCTCAAGAAAATGCCAGACCTTTATTGGGTATGTTATACTCAAGAACAGTTATTTGAAAAGAAAAAAAAAAGCCAATGTCATAAGATACAGAATATATATATATATACACACACACATAAATATTTATAAAGTAACCTGCTAGCTGGCCCAGATGGTGCTGGGGGTAGGAGGATCAGATGTGCATCAGTGAGAAGCTAGTTTGGATTAGGCTACACAAGACCAAAGTATAAACTCCCAGAAATACATGTTAACAGAGAATGACTCTCCTCAAAGTTAATCCTCATCCTCGGGACCCTGCATTTCCCAGCATTTCACTCTCAAGCGACTTTCTGGGGTCCGTTCTGCTCCGAGGCCAGCAGGTGGCAGCGCGCCTCTGCATTAGGGGGACCCCAGGAGGACATGGCCTCGTCCATCCTGAGCTTCCACAGTTTTTAAGGATACCAGCCAGTCTCTTTGTGGTTTTTAAGACCATGTTTAGAAGCAGCAAATGAGATGTTATTCCCTGCGAGCTCCTGAGCCAGCAAAGGCATGCATGTTTGCTCCTGTCACCGAAAAGTCAGAGGACTTTGGGGAAAGGTGTGACTGTGTGAGTCAGGACCTGGCCCATCTAGTTTCTGAGTCCTGTTTTCTGACTTTCCCCAGCCTGTCCTTAGGTCAGCTTTGTCCCGGGGCAGACTTTCCTCGAGTTACAAAGCAGCTGCCGTGCAGCTCCAGCCTCACATTCCTTCCTCATGCTTTTCAGCTTCCAGTAAGGTATTTCCTTTGGTACAGTGGCCTGTGTTACCCCCCGGGGGGGGGCAGGGTTTCTCTGTGTAACCCTGGCTGTCCTGGAACTCACTCTGTAGACCAGGCTGGCTTCGAACTCAGAGATCCACCTGCCTCTGCTTTCCAAATGCTGGAATTAAAGATGTGAGCCACCATTCCCAACTTTCCTTCCTTCTTAAAAATTTATTTCTTTTTTTGAGATTATAATATAATTGCATCATTTGGCCCTTTCTCTTTCTTCCTTCCAAACCCTTCCATATACCACTTGTTATATGGAGAGTTGACCAGAGATGTCCACTCAGACACAGCATATAGCAAACTGAGCATCTTTATCCCTATTGGCTGGAACTATACTCAGGTATTTGGGACCTAAGTTATGGGGATGTCCTTCTGTATACATGTTTCTCTTATTGGTTGATTTGCCAGTAGCCAGGCAGGAAGTAAAGGCAGGGCTACCAGACAAGGAGAATATGGGGGAGAGGAGAAAGAAACCAGCAAAGAAATGCCATGCCACCAAAGGAGTAACATGCCAGATTGAGTAAGCCACAGCCTCATGGCAATACATAGATTCATAGAAGTGGGTTAATAATTAAGGCAGAGCTAGTCAATAAGAAGCCTAAGCCCTTGGCCAAACAGTTTAATAATTAATATGGCGTTCGTGTGTTTATTTGGGAGCTAAACAGCTGTAGGACCTGGTGGGACAGAAACTCCATCTTTACCTTAGTGCAGTCATGAGTGTTTAGAGCAAGAGGCTTCTAAAAGCAAAATTGCATCCTGTTAGTGTGCTCAGCAGCTGCAGAGAGACATTTGCACAAGCAAGCCATTTAATAAAAGCTAAACTGGATTAGCTGGGGCATCTTGACCTCAGGTTCCTGGAATAGAGTTAGGAAGTTTCCCATGGGATTCTCCATCAAGGAGATCAAATTCTAGTTAAACCTGAAATGGCCTCAACAAGAAAATACAAGATGGAGGAACTATGGTACTGTCTTGCCCTCTCATGCCCTTCTTGATCCCTTTCAGTTCACAGCCTTTTCCATTAATTGTGACACACACACACACACACACACACACACACACACACATATATATTCTTAAATATAAGCTGTTCAGTTGTATGTATGTTTTCAAGGCTGCCATTTGGTATTGGGTATTGGATAGCCAATTGGTATGCTCTTCCCTGAAGAAAATTATTCACCCCCCCACACACACACACATTTTCAGTATCCTTTAGTTGCCTGTATCTCTTTCCATGCTGTTAAGACCTTCCCCATCTACTCTGGCATATCTGTTGGTATCATCCTTATTCAGCTCATGTTTTGGCAGTCAATGTTGGTGGGACTCAATGGGTGATGCTTCTGACATTAGTAGGAGACACCATTGCATGACAAATTCCCAGATCCTCTGGATTTTCCAATCTTTCCACTTCCTCTGCAATGTTCCCCAAGCCTTGATCGTGGGAGTGTTTTGTAGATATATCCACTTGGCTCTCAACTCTACAATTCCGCATTTTGACTGGTGCTAGCTTTCTGTAACGGTCTCTAATTCTTGCAAAGGGAAGTTCCCTTGATGAGGAGTGAGGACTACATTTCTCTGTGGGTATTTGTGGGTGGTGATTTTAAGTTCTCCAAGGTCCATGACTTCACCATCTCTGGGTAGTTGTCCAGTTTCCCATGTCAGGGACAATGTCCACCTTGTTGAGTGAGCGGTCCAATGAGAATCCAATGAGAGAGCTGTTGGTTACCACTGAGGTGTGTGTACCACTACCGCACCCTTGGTGTTATCATGTTACACTGATCCTTGATGTGGTTTGTAGATGCCACAGCTGGGTAGGACTGTTGGTAGCTCCCTCCTTTGGAGGTTTGCATGGTGCCTTCTGGGGAAGGGGCATTCAGGTTAGTTCCAGCTCAGGGGTCTCTGTGCCCTGTGTCTGAAGTGCATGGTGTCTTTATCACTAGGGAATTATTTATGGGGAAGTCAAGGGCAATAGCAATAGCCTGCAATGTTGGGAAGTCTCATGAATACCCCTGACCAACAACTCAAAAGAAGACTCCTCATGTGTGGTGTTGGAGTTTTTGTTAGAGATTCTTTGGCTCTTGGAGGGAGCACCATCAGCTCAGATTTTAAAAAAAAATCATTTAAACAGTATTTGTTTATTTTTATAGGTAATTATGTATATTATGCCTGTTTTCGGGTAGATAATCAATAGCATGATTGCCTATGACTTTTCCAGAAATTCTTGCAGTTATTTTATCCTCCTTCTGAGTTTATCTATATTCCTTCTTAGCCTCTTCTCAAAACAAACACTAGGAGTAGTTGTCTCATACTGGATTAGAAATCTCTTGTCCCAAGGGTGTGTGCAGTCCAGTGTTGGCCAGATGTGCATGGCTGTGTTGGGATTGATGAGTAAAAGTAACTAACTTGAGTGTCAGGGTGCCTGTGTGTGGATGTTTGGTAGCCCTATGTGGACTGTCATTTTGACTTTGATATCAGAGTCTCTGGGAAGTCCTGCTGCCTGCCAAGTAACCAGTGAGATCAAGCTTGAAGTGGCTCTCTAGACAACCCCCTCCAGACCCGTTCACCCCAGCCCCTCTTTCACCGAGCTAGACCCTGAATCCCTTCTCCAAATTCTTGCACAGTTCTTCAGTTGAAAATGCCAGTGGTGGCCAGACAGTGGTGGCGGCACACGCCTTTAGTCCTAGCACTCAGGAGGCAGAGGCAGGCGGATCTCTGCTAGTTCAAGGTCTACAATGCTAGTTTCACAACAGCTAGGGCTGTTACATAGAAAAACTCTGTCTCTAAAAAAACAAAACAAAACAAAACAAAAACAATCCCCCAAAACAAACAAACAAACAAACAAACAAACAAGCAAACAAAAATGCCTATGATGGCTCCCATTCTCCAAGCTCAAGTTCTGTTGATAAACTACTCCTCCTGTTCCTGGTGTCTCTAGCCTGGAGTACTCCTGGCCACACTGGCAGGCTGGTTTCATTTTCTTCATCCTCACAAGGAGTATCTCTCCTTCCCCTCTTCCACTTCATGTCTCCTCTCTTTCTCCCTTCAAACCACAGTCATTCTATTTTTGCTTCCTGGCTGTCTTGATGCCCTTATCCTGAGTTCTCACACAGATACCCACACATTGCTTTTGGACAGTATGTTAGGATGATATATTCAGCACACACCTTTGATGGCATGGGGTCTAGGCCAGAGATCCTGAGGAGTTAACTATTATGTTGGAGCCAGCAGCCATCTTCAAACCATGTAGGGGACTGCTTTTCCTCCACTAGGGAGTGGTCCCTTTTTCTTCTTAGGCCTATGAACTTCTGTTGACATTAGAGCCCAGACTTTGGCATGTTCCCATGATCCACAGGAGGACTCATCAGAGAAGTTCTGGGAGGAAAGGCGAGTGAAGGCTGCTTCAAGATTTTCATGAATGGAGCAATGATTAATGATGCTATTCAGTCAATCACACTCCAAAAGAAAGGCTATTGTGGGAGGGACAAAAAGAAAACAAACCTTTTCCTTGTCACCACAGTTTACAAAACCCCAGAGTAACCTCCTCAAGAGACCTGACTTATTTACGTGCTGACCTGGTCTAGCAGGGGCTCACTAGAGTCAGAGCATTTAAAATGACATCATAACGACAAACAAGAGTTCACTGTGATTCATGACCTTGTGAATTGTGTAAGATATCCAAGTATAATATTAACATTAACATATGTTTAAGCTATACAGTATTCATGATATCCTGTAAGTAGGTGTCATTATCAGCCACGCATTATAGATAAGGCCTGGTATCTCACCTAGGACCAAGATGCTACTGTAAGTAAAAGAAACCAGAATCCAAGGCTAACTCTTGCTCGATAGAGGATACTCAGGCATCCCAACCAAGCAAGGGCATGGTCCCTCTACCCGTGGACCATGCAGGTGCATGCAATTGTAGAATCCAGACCAATGAGGAAATAAGCCTCGGTGTGTGAGAATGTATGATACAGAGCAGGGAGGTGGGGAGTGTGTGGGGCCAGAGTCCAGAGTGTTGACTCCCTGAGCTGAAGGAGCTTTACAGGCTGGACAGATGGCTCAGTAAGTACAGCGCTTGCCACCGGACCATGCAGACTGCATTTGACCCCCTCCCCCCCCAGAACCCATGTGAAGCTGACCAGCTGTGGTGGCCACTTTATTCCAGTACTCAGGAATATAAATCGGGGTTTCCAGGATAAGCTGGCTAGCTCAACCAGCTTGATGAACTCTAGGTTTTTTTTTTGTTTGTTTGTTTTTTGTTTTTTGTTTTTTTTTTTTTACAAGAGATCCTACCTCAAAAGATAAAATGGAGAGCCATGAAGAAACATAACCAGTGGTGACTTTAGATCTCCACATAAGTGTACATGCACACAACAAGACAGCCATACATACATACATGAGTATCGCACGTGCATGCGTGCATACACACACACACACACACACACACACACACACACACACAAAAAGAGAGAGAGAGAGAGAGAATGAGAATGTCATTCCTGGAAGTCCTCACTGTGGTACATAACCTTGCCTCACCCCTTCTGGGTGGGGAGGCTGTGCAATCCACAAATAGCTGGATCATGTCCAAGATCCCTAGGCATTGACCAAATTGACCCTTTCTGGGGGATGGATAAGGGTGGGTAGTGGGAAGAATAGGTATCACCTGGATCTGTCATGACATTGTCAGCCTGGTTCCCTGGGCTTTCTTAAACTGCATGCTGTGGTTTTTGATATTTTCCATATGTCATGAAATTTATGAGTCTGATCTCACAGAACAGCCAGAAACCTCGGAGGTAGGTGGCGAAGTGTGTGAATGGCCTGGCCCCTCTGAGGGAGGATTCAATTGTGCCTCTTACAGAGCTCTAATCCTAAATCTTAGGCTGAAACAAATAGAAAATGCAAATCTGTCTTCCTAGTTTAAGGGCTTTGCATTCTTTGGCAGTTTTGAAAACAATCAAGCAGAGAGAAAAACACATTTTTAACAAATATATCTTATTAGTAAGTGTGGACGCTCTGCTGAGTTAGAAAGCCAGCCAAGATGGGCACTTCCTTGTCAACCTTTCTTTCCAGCCCGCAAGCATTTAAAATAATATTTCAAAGAGGTTTAACATCCATGATTACATTGTTTGATTATTGCACTTTCTAGATAATGGTTTTTTGAAATTGTATCTTGCAGCTAAAAATTAAGTAGAGACTTCTGGGTATGCATGGCATTCTTTAATAAAATGAGACCCAATATAATATTCTCAGAGGCTGAGCAGTAATATAGAAGAGATTTACTGTCGTCCAAAAGAGTGAGATCACTGATCCTATAGGATTCTTATTATTTTCTCAAGTTAAACTCCAGAGAATGCTGGGAATGGAATCACTGGCTCCATTGATGTCTGGCAGGATCTTGGATGGGCTTTCCATTCCCATATGGATAACTAGAGAATTCCTGGCTGTGCACTGAAAGAATGTCTCAGGAGAAAGCTGGGGGCAAAGCCACTGTGTCCACTGTAAAATACATGCCTCTGACACTTAAGGCATCACACTATTCCATACAATACTGTAACGGGAGCACATTTCACTACATGCACAGCACTGAGAGGGATCATCCGCTACAGTATGACTTTGGGTGATAGGGATGTGCCAGCACAGGCTCACCACTTGTAACAGACGCACCACACCTCAGCGAGGGATGCTAATCAGATGGACAGAGCAATCAAGCAGAGGTCACACTACCCAAGACTGCATAGTCTCTCCTGTGATCAGCATCCTCCCTGACATGGTGCACACACTCCTGAGCTGCCAACACACTATGGCCATGCATCCTTCCTGCCATGCAGCCTATGCAGCTCTGCCAGCTCTGATCTCAAAGCCCTGCAGTTTGTCTCCTTCTTGTCTCCCAATGTGGCATGTCCCTTCCTCCAGAGTCTATGAAGATTCTTATCTGCAAGGGGAGCTGGGTTACATCTCATTTCCAGCTTTGATCCGGTTCCTTTTGGCCCCCACCCAGCCTTGAAGCAGACTGCCCAGACCCTAGCTCCATGGAAGCAAAATGTTAGGTCAGACGGGCTCTTCCAACTGGAATATTTCTTCCATGAAAGCACCAACAGTGTGGTAGAAGCAAGGAGCCTGCTGGATTCCCAGGGTGATGATATCACAAATGATGAACAGACAGACCTGATGGACCTGAGGCTGTGTCCTCACAGTGCTGGCAGTGTGCTCACTCATCAGCACCTGCTCCCCCATGTCACCTGCGACTGCTCGTCTCAGTGGCTCAGCACAATGAAACCTACTGTGTTCTTGCCAAGTCCATTGTGGGTTGCTGCTGCTGGTGACTTCAGGGACCCAGCTACTGACGCCATGCATACAACCCTGACACCTCAGAGTCCTTTGCACCAGGACCATAGATGGCAGTACTAGACAGTTAGGTATTGCTATGACAGACCTAACTGTGTGGTTTTTAGGGGATGTGGAAGACTTTGGGACTTTGGATAGAAAATCAGTTGAGCACTGTGAAGGCAGGGAGAGTGTAGAGAGCCACGTGAACCTTGGAGGCTTTAGAAGGGAATGATATTAGCAAGTGTGTTAGAGACCATTCTTGTGATACTTTGGCAAGGAATGTAGCTGCTTTCCATCCTTGCCATAAGAATTTTCCTGAGGCTAAATTAAAAAGCAATGCTCTCCCTGTCTCTGCCCCTCCCTTTCCTACTTCTCTCATTGCCAGATTCCTTCTCCTGGCCATGTTCAGTCTACTATTTTTTGTTCTGACTCTTCCAGGTACCTCTGGCAGTTCTCTCTATGTCTCCAATAAAAGCCTCCCCTTTAACCATGGAGCAGTCATGTGAGTTTACAGAGTCAGGTGCAGTAATGAAAATGGATATGGCTGCTTGAAGGGCAGCTCAGCTGCTCTGGACATCTTCACTCCTCATCATTCTACACCCTACTCTCCCATCCTCATCCACCAAACTTCTGGTCATGCTGGACCCTACTTTGGGAGTAGAATGTGCAAGACACAGAGCTTTTGAGTATTCTTGCTTCTATTGCAGTCCCTACTCAGAAATAAATATATGTTCCCAGTGAGCTGTGCTGGTTTAGGCCAGGCTAGCCCACAGACAGGCCACAAAGACAATGAATGTATGTATCAGACGGGCACCTTTAGTCTCCAAGAAAGGAAGTCTTTGACATACCAGGTGGCTGAGGAAAGGTTTTCTTCTCTTTATGCACAGGGAATGACTCTTGTTGACACCCCCAGTTTTTCATGTCCCCAACAATTTTAAATTGATTATGAATTTAGATTAATTTTAGATAAGTTGGGAACTATATCAGTTCTTACTTGTCGGCCCTATGTAAAGCAATCACCATGAGGTTTTCATGAAGAGCCCTTTGAAGGTGTGCCCTCAAGACTGGGGGACAAGTGTGAGCAAAAGAGGCTGAGAACAGCAGCTCTCTTCTCCAGAGCCCCCTCCAGGACAGGTTACCCCACACACGTGTGCACACTCGTGAAATGAAGCCTTGGCAAGCGCATACATGGGCCTGCATCCGACTTTTCCTGATCAGCTCTATTCTAGAAGCATCAGCTCCCTCTAACCAAGGAGTGGTGGTTTAGGCCATGGGTTTAAAATAAAAACTGAGGATGGCAGGAGTCACTGACCACACCAGAACTTTGGAAATGAGAGGAAGTTTTGGTACAGAGAGGCACGCCTGATTGTTGCTGACACAATGAGGAAGGGACAGCTCTGCCCTCCTTGGTCACTCTCCCCTGTGCTAGTAATTAGCCAACCATACAGCCCTTGGGCCTAATTGCCTGCTACACTTTAAGTTCCAAGAAGGCAGACTCCCCCACCCTTCTACCCCTTAAAACGCCACACCTGCTGTAGGACCATGGCTTTTATACTTGAACAAGGGATGCCTGCAGGGTGCTAAGCATGAACTGAAACATCTGTTATAGGAGGAGAGAAACAAGGGAGGGGAAGGGAGGAATGGGAAAGAGACAGAAGGGAAGGAGGGAGGGAGAAAATGGAGGAATGAAAGAAGACAGAAGAGAGAAAGGGAGGGAAAAGGGTATGGGGAGAGAGGCAGGGGAGGGAAGGAGAGAGGGAAGGAGGGAAGAGGAAGGGAAGGAGGGTAAATGGGTTCACCTCTACCTGATTAATACCACCCAGTGAACGGTCTTCTGTTAGAGAAATCTTTGAAAGGTAAACAGAATGTTACCTTACTGAATCTGCGTGTGTGTGTGTGTGTGTGTGTGTGTGTGTGTGTGTGTGTGTGTGTGTGTGTGTGTGCAGGAGGAGGGTGGAGGAGGTAAGGGAAGGGACACTCTCTGCTTTGGGCAGCAGGAGGGTACTCTGAGTGCTAGCTGCAAATGGTTTTAGTTACTTAGGTGATGGTTACAGTCTTGTGAGAATAATCTCCTTTTAATAAGGACACTTATCAGATTTATCGCCCCTCCGTGGTCTCGTTAAAGATCTAAGAAGAACCCTATTTAAATGGATAGGACAATAGGTGCTTTTTAACAGCGGGCACATTTTAATTAAGACAGGACCGTGAGATGGTGTCCTGTGCGGAGTGGGACAACTGGGTTAAAAGAGAGGAAGAGAAGTAAGTAAATGATGTCAACTACTGCTTCTACTTTTTGGAGAAATCTCATTTTAAATGCGAAGAATTAAAAAAAAAAGTATGTGTATTCCAGTGATATGAAACCAGGAAACATGCTCTCTTCTCTCCTTTGAGAGTGACCTTTGGGGTCATCTCCCTGTGCTTTTTTTTATGGGACTCTCCTTTATGTTACAAAGCTCCATTTCCTGCTGGGTACAACCCAAGATGGAGGATGAGGGTGAATACTGGGGATCCGAAATAACATGCAGTAGCATTATAGTGCTCTCAGCAGCAAACAGATGCATGGTGATCCAAGAAAACATCGCCCCCGAGGCCTCTCTACAAGGTTCAACACTCTTCCTGCTTGAGCAATAATGGCAACGGCTGTTTGGAAGCCTCCGTGTGTCCTGCCTCTGGGGACATTTCATTAAAAGAAGAAACATTCAGTGAGCCTCCCAAACTGTAGAATGAAATCATTTAGTGGGAAAATCCAGATGGATACATATGGCTAGTGTTTCCAGGCTGGATGGCACTTATAAACACATTCTTTGTGGCGTTATTTGACTAAATAAATAACCAACAGCCAAAGCTTAGATACATCTTGGGTGACAATGGCACACAGGAACTCGATGAACCTAAGTCAGTATTTTCCCATTAAATTACACAATTGAAAGCAATGCGGGGGGGGGGGGGAAGGGGGAGAAGCTTGGGGTGGGATAAGGGTTGGCTTATGGGATGTGTTCTGATTTTATGTCACCCTAGTGGTCAACAAATGTCATGCCAAGAACAGGTGAGCAGAGAATGAATCTCTTCTTGCGATGATCATCACAAGACTGTACAATAGAAAACAGTAAATATAACTCACACTGATTAAGGCTCCCTGGTATTTGCCTCCAGCCAGAGCTTAACAAGATGAGTAAACAATATGTGGTCTCCTGTGATTGCTAATTAAAATGCAATAAATTATAGAATCAATTTAAATTCTGGATCAGCTCTTCAGTGGGTTCAACAAGCCTCCCAAATTTTATTTTCCTCTTGGGGATCCCCTTTCTGTGAGGTGGATTGTGTGTACTGGGCCTCTCTTTTGTTTGAGTTTTAATTAATCTGGCAGCTCCTCTCAGGCAAAATAACCAGTAGCAGGACACATCCCAGGGTCCTGACATATTCACCAGTTCTACCACAGTAAGGACAAGACTTGGAATGGCCACCTAAGCTGTTTCTGGCAGGGACTTTGGCATAGAACCTCTAACAATCAGCTAGGCTGTGTTTCTCAGAGTCTTCTCTGGTACCAGCAGGAACAAAAGGTATAGTCAGTCCTGGTGGTACAAGCCTGTAATTTCACCTACTCAGGAGGCTGAAACAAGAGGACCGAAAGTCCAGTGACTTCAAGGCTATCATGGGAAATTTAGTGAGGTGATGTCTCAAAGTAAAGAAAATAAAAAGAAGGTTTGGGGTTGTAGCTGAATGATAAGAGTGTTGTGAGAATGTATTTTTACTCGTTTGGCCTTTTTTGGGTGGCCAGCCACCCAGCTCCCAAATAAATCTCTTCTCTCTCTCTCTCTCTCTCTCTCTCTCTCTCTCTCTCTCTCACACACACACACACACACACACACACACACACACACACACACAGACAGACACACGAAGGCTTATTATTACTTATGAATGCCCGGCCTTACCTTTAACCTGTCTGTCTTTTGCCTGTGAGTTTTTCCTTTTCTACTTTTGTGTGCCTTTCTTTTCTTCTAACTTTGTGCCAGGCTGTGTAGCCAGGTGGCTGGGTGGCTGGGTGTCTGTCTGGCCCCTGACACCCTCCTCTCCTTGATCCTCCTCTTCCCCATTTCTCCCCCTGTTTACTTTCTGCCTGCCAGCACCACCTGTCCTTGCTCCTGCCTTGCTGTTGGCCATTCAGCTCTTTATTAGACCAGCAGGTGTTTAAGACAGGCAAAGAGTCGGCTTCATAGAGTTAAACAAATGCTGAATAAACAAAAACCACACACCTTAAAATAATAGAGTACTTGACTAACATGGTCAAGGCTCTCCCTAGTCCAGTCTCTAGTACTGGGGGGGGGGGGTAGAAAAGAAAAGAAGGTGGGGAGGAGGGTGGATATAAGCAAGATGCATTGTATAAAATTTTCAAACAAAATTAAATTAAAACAAAACCTCAAAACAAAATGAAAGCAAGCAAAAGGCTTGAGGCAAACTATCATAGAAGCCCTGCAGGAAGCTGATGCCTTTGTGTATGTTTTAAAGCTATTTTAAGTCAAGAAAGAAAAATATTCTAAGAGTGATTCTGAGAAAAGCAGTATTACCTTAACCAGGCATGGCTGGACTTGTTCAAACTGTAGGCAAAGGTAGAACAACCATGTGCCTTGCAATCCTAGCCCCAGGCAGCAGGCATTAGGGTTTGGAGACAGGGTCCTGGAAGGGTTTACTGACTGATCCTGGTGAAGGGGGGGGGGACAGAGAGAGAGACAGATAAAAAGAGATACAGAGACACAGAGACAGACAGACAGAGGCATAGTGGTAGAAAGAGAGAGAGGGAGACAGGAGACAGAGACAGACAAACACAGAGGGAGACAGAGACAGACAGAAACACAGAGACAGACAAACACAGAGACAGACAGAGATATATAGATATAGAGAGGGAGACAGAGACACACACACACACAGAGTCTGCGTGTCTGTGCATGTGCATGAATCTGCATGCACGTGATTCCCTGTCAGCGATAGCCCAGCTCTCCTGCTGAACAAAGCTGGAGACACAGATCCAGGGAAGTTGTGGAGGCCACCTGGGGCAACCAGTGCTGGAGATCAGCCTTGTGATAGCCATGGTAGTGTCAACATCTGGCCACAGCTGAGCCCAAGGCTCACTGGAAATATTTATGACTAAATGAACTTTGTTCAGATTAGAGAAGCCTGGACAAGGATGGAGGAAAACTAACAATAATAATTGATTTCATCATCTACTTATAATTTGGTGGTTCAGAAGTCACCTTGGCATTCCTTTGTCTGTGCCTGTGTGTGTGTGTGTGTGTGTGTGTGTGTGTGTGTGTATGCATGCGCATGCGCGTGCCCACGCATACCTGTGTGTATGTGTGCATGCCTGTATGTATGTGTGTGCATGCCTGTGTGTGTGCACCCCTGTGAGTGTGTGTGCATGTGTGGTTTGTGTCAGGGATGGGACTCAAGGACTCACTTGTGCTGAGCACATGCCCTAGGACTACTGAGCTGTATCCTTGACCCAGGCCATGTTTTCTTTTACTGTTTAAATGTGCCCAATGCTCCCTGAAGTCCAGTAGCTCAGTGAACACCAGGTTGTGTTCCAGGTCTAGTCCCCTTCCATTGGCAGGGATCAGAACAGACTTGGGACTATCTTGTCACTGAGCAGAGACCACAGCCAGGCTGGGGCTAGTATAGCATTCGTGGGAGGGATCTCTTAAAATTGGTGGTTATACCACTATACACACATCAAACCTAAGGCTGGAGAGACCGCTCAGAAGTTAAGAGCACTGGTTGCTCTTCCAGAGGACCTGGGTTTGATTCCCAGCATCTTTAACTCCAATTCCAGAGGATCTGACTCCATCTTCTGGTATCTACAGGAACTACACACATGTAATACACATACATGCAGGCAGAAAACCATACAATAAAGTTTAAAAAAAATTAAAGCGACAGCAATAACAACAAAAATATCCCTGTTCCTAGGAGGAGATACTGGCTGCTTCTGTGGTCAGTATCTCGTAATGACCTCATGCTAGGACGTCAGCAAAGAACATACAAGCAAGGAGACCGGACCCTGGCGATAACTCAGATGACTGGTCACACAGCGCAGGGTCCTCTGGGAAATTAGTCACTGGAGTGTGGGAGACAGACACTAACAGTTGACTGCTGGCGCCCCATCCCTGGGAGCCTTCTGTCCTGGAAGCATTGCATCGTCTCAGGAGAGGCTGGCTGGACCTCAGCAGTCAGCATCCCTCAAGTTAGAGGAAGTGAGTGAACAGGAAAAGGACACAATAAAAGAGGCAGGAGCTTGAAAACTATGTGCCAGAACCACTTGCTTCAGGGCAGCTCTGTGTGCCAGGCCTGAGGAAGGTCACTGCAACACTAAGACATTCTCACCAGAAGAAAACCAGGCCCCCTCAGCTTCATGGGTGGGGAGGATGGTGTTGTAAAAGCTCTAATGCAATGCATGGTTTAAAAGAAGATACAATGTAGCTACTTTTCAGTGGCATGCTCTATTTATTAATGGATTAGGTAAGCAAGACACCACTACTGCTTCTGTTTAAGGGCATAGTGAGGTTTTTTTGTTTTTTTTTTGTTTGTTTGTTTGATTGATTTGGTTTGGTTTTTGGAGACAGGGTTTCTCTGTGTAACAGTCCTGGGTGTCCTAGAACTCTGTAGACCAGGCTGGCCTTGAACTCACAGAGATCCACCTGCTCTGCCTCCAGAGTGCTGGGGTTAAAGGTGTGCGCCATCATGCTTGGCTGTGTGTGAGTTTTTAAACAGTGTTTAGTGCTGAATTCTGAAGGTGAATAATGGAGCCATCCTTGTATTTCATCAAATGAACCCGGGCCTTGAGGCAGTGCCAATCCTCTCTTCCACACAGAGCAGCAGCTTCCTCCTGGACTGTGTGACCCAAGCCTGCCTAGTGCTGCTGCTGTTGCCTTGATACGGGGCTTCAGCCAGAACACTGATGGTAGCGGTCTGAGCTTCTAGCCCTTCTCTCCGCAACACAAGAACAGCGAACAGGTAACATCATGTCACAGAAGGTGGAATGGTGAGGCAGGTGATGCCAAGATTGGTGGTTTCTTAGTATTTGAGTCTCCTGCCTACATCTAGTATTAATTCTTAGTAAGCTGGGGATAGAAGACCATCTGATTGGCCAGAGAAGTGTTAGCCCTTCCCTTCTGAGGATGAAGACAGTCATTCTTCCTTGAAAATCTATTGTACAAAGTGCCCCCTCCCCAATACAGCAGGAGAAATGCTTCCTAATAAAACGTATACCAGGCCAGACTGTGTTGATGGAGCATATTTTTAATATGCAGTGGCCTGGAATCTGACAGATCCTGGCAGACTAGGTGCCCCTGTTTTAAGAAGCTGAACGTGGCTGACAGTCATCTCACTGATTCTCCTGTCTATTACAGTCAGCGCAAGGTTAGACAAATACATTCCCACCAGCACAGAACAGCAACCTTCCAAAATGTATGTCAGCGCTGCTGTATTTACAGTCAAATCCAGTAGGAGCCCATGCTCCGTACGCTGCCCCCATTAATGAGACAAATGTCAGCATCCATAAGCTATGTTTTTGTTCCTGCTTATCAAATCTTTCAAAAAATTGATAACTAGTCTTTATAGATTGTGAAAGTCAGATATAACTCTGAATGCATTACTGTACGGGACCCCAAGGGGTAAACTTATCACCTGAAAACCATTTTACATGGACGATTTGACTTTCATACAGAGTGTCATAATGCACCCTGGATGGAAATCGAAAATAAAATATCTGGACTCCAGCCTTCCCCTTGGTGGGATTTATGATTCCCTCAGTACAATAATTTAAAAAATTGTATCCCTTAAGCTACAAGACTTGATATATTATTAACTGCTTGAATTGAAGAAGCTTTCCAATAGGCTTGCGTGCTGTCTAGAGGCCCGGATTAATTTCTATGGAACGACAAGCTTATCTCAAAGTGTTTCTTGGTGATTTAAGCTGCAGGCTCCATCTTCTCTCCAGTATGGAGTGGAGGGCTCGTGCCATCTCTGGTGGCTCCAGGACACATGGCTTTTAGCAAAGCTCTTCCAGGGGACAATGGCTATTGACCAGCTAGAAGACAGGCTGTGATCACACCCCAGAGAGACTGGCTTCCACTTGGGACTCTTACCCTCCTATTGTTGGCATTTCCCAGGTTTTGGTCTGCACTTGTGAAACCAAGGTGCCACACACGGGGAGAGTCTGCAGCTTCATTTACATGGAGCTGGGAGAAGAACTGTTTTAATTAACTTTTAATTGGGTTACTTATTGTACATGTACTTGCCTGAGCACATGGGGGCCAGAGGTCATCCTTAGGAGCCACCCTTTAGTTTCTTCTGGCACAGTCTCTCATTAGGACCTGGGGCTAGGCTTTTTGGAGCCCATTCCCTATGGTAGGATACTTTCCTCAGTCTTGATAGGGGGGGGGGTGGAGGGGCTTGGTCCTGACTCAACTTGGAATGCCAGACCTTGGACTCCACAAGGAAGGCCTTACCCCCTCTGAGGAGTGGATGGGGGATAGAAGGGGAAAAGCAGGGGGTTTGGAGAAGGGAAGGGGGAACTGGGGTTGGTATTTAAAATGAAAAATAATTTTTTAAATAAAAAATAATTTAAAAATTCTTTCTTCTTCACCTGTGGCAAAGTTGAATTAGAAATTCATTCTTTTAAGAATACATTTAAATGGACATACCCACTGGCAGAGGTATTGCCGGCCATTTTGATTCAGGGATGGTGTCCAGAAACACTACTTCCAAGACAGAAAAATACAGGGCCCAAGAGCACACTGGTGGGAAGCAATGAACCCCATGTCCCTAGGCAACTGCAGAGGGTGGCACTATTTAGGATCAGTCACTGAACAGGAAACAGGTGACAAGGAGGAAGGCTTCTGAGTTTGACAGTGGCTCTGAGAAACTTTACATCAAATCAGCCACTGCCAGTTGTGAAGGCAAAGGAGGTATTTCTAAACTAGTGATATAGTCTGTATGAATTTGCATACATACATACAAATTATATGTACCTTAGGCCCTCAAGTGCCTAGATCACTCCTGGGTGGTACATGTCACATTTCCCTAATCTGGGACTGCCAACATTGGGCAATGCAATCATTGTATACCTATAAAATTTGGTTGAGTACAGGATTAAGCTTTTCAAATTTGTAGTTTTCAATCTTTTAAATCAGCACATGTATCTCCACAGATCACTTCAAGAGAAAGTACTGAGTATCTCGGCCATCAATGGTCACATTCTTCTTTCCAAGCTGCTGTTGTAATGTAAGAAAATCAGTGGTCGAGAAAAAGACCCATGAGACAGGGTTCAAGCAGAGGATTTTTTGTTTTTTGTTGTTTTTTTTTTTGGGGGGGGAGGGATCATAAGAAGGGGAAAGGGAAGGAGGGAGACAGGCCTTTGGGGACAGGAGCAGCCTGAGAGAGGGAAAAAGGGCAGAGAAAGAGATAGACAGACAGAGGGAGGGAGAGAAGGAGAGACAGAGACAGACAGACAGACAGAGAGGAGGATGGAAGGTAGGCAGTGCTCTTCTAAAAGGGAACATAGTGACTGTGCACTGATGGGTGGGTAGTAGGTTCTCCTCCCAGATCCCAGGCCTGGGTAGTTGGCTCCGTTTGAAGTACCTGGTGTAATTTCCCTCCTGCCGAGTAGGCCTTCAGTCTGATTAGACAACTGCTGATTATGTCTGAGATATGGGTGCCACTACTGCACCATCGGGGATGTTTGCCACGCCTGCCCATCATTGTGGGGTGCATGGGCCTTACACGTGGGCAGTACTGTTGGTTGCTTCCCACCTTTGTTAGCTTGTGCACTGCCTTCTGGTTCTGTGGAAGTTAGTTCCCTGAGAAAAGGCTTTCAAACCAGACCAGCTTGGCTCCTTTGATCCCTGTATCTGAAATGCATGGTGCCTTCAGCAATGGGGACTTATTTCTAACCTATGGGAGGCAACCAAGGGCAATAGCAATAGCTTTTACTGTGGGGGAGTATAACCCTTAATTGTTTATCCAATACCAAGTGGTCGGCCCTGAAATCATGTTCATGAAACACTGAATGGGTTCAGCAGGTTGTATCTGTATTTGTGCATACATATTTATCTATGACAATTAGGGAGTAAGAGTCCAGGAATTTGTGGAAATCTATAAAGGCAGACATGGGGAAATTGGAGGAAGGAAGGGGATTGGAGGGAATGACCTAATTATATTTTAATTAGGAGTGAAGGTTCGAACACCTCCAGCACTGGGGAGGTGGTGGCAGGAGGACCTTAGGACTGGCTGGTCATCCAACCTAGCATTCTTGGTAAGTTCAAGGCTCAGGAGAAGCCTGTCTTTAGAATGCAAACAAACAAACAAACAAAAAACAGTGGAAAGCTCAAAGGGAATGGCACTCAATGTTGTCCTCTGTCACATACACACACACACACACACACACACACACACACACACACCTGTGCGCACACATGCATGAGGGATTGTTCAAAGGAAGGGCATTCTTGCAGTGGATAGAATGACATAATGGGAATCTCTGTATTCTCTCTCTGGGAACACCTTGGCATGCAGCTCTCCATTAACTAGGAAGAGAACCGGGTGTGGAGTCAGCAACTTTGGCTATCACACAGCCGATGCATTTGTAAAGCATTTAGCTTATTGACCTAAATGTTCTCATCTTTAGGGAGGAAAAAGTAGTTTAATTAATTCACAATAAAAATCCTCCATTTCATAGAAGATAAAACTAATAGAACCCACACAGGATTGAATGTGTGATAGGATGCGGTCTTCAGCATGCAGCAGCCTTAAAAAATTACAAAATCTGACCTTAATATGTGTGAATCTATCAAGATTCCATTGTCGATACGGATACTTTTGATATTCTTCTCTGAGTAGAAATCATGTCATTTATATGCAAATGACCACATCTTCAGCAGCTGCTGAGTCCCAGCTGAAGCCCAGGGACTTATTTGCACTTAATAAAACCTCATAAATAGGTTTTGCTTGTGAGTGGGTGGGGGAGCAGGAGCCCACTGTCACCCTTTACACTTACAAGCTCCTTTTTGTTTTGAAAGCAGACTGGCCACCCCTAACAGGATGGTTCTCAGTTGCCAAGAAACAAGATCCTTCCTGCCTCAGGGGAGCGTAAAAAGCACCTTCATGGATGACAAGCACTTACCCATTATAGCTGTAGGTCGGTACAACTGGTACAACTCTGGTTTTCTGTGGAGAAGAATGACTTAACACAGACTCCATGGCAAGCAGAGTTGCTGACCAAGCCAGTGGTAAGAAGAGTAGGAAGAGCTAAGAGCCTCTCCTTTGAAATGGGCTGTAGGGAAGCAATCCTGTGTGGGGACTATTTGTTTACTCTGGTTGCCCAAGCAAACACCATGTGAAATTACCTACTAGATTTTCTCTTTTTCCTGTCCTTTTGTTGTTTATTGTGTAGAGGTTGAACCCAGGGGTCAATGCTGAGAAACAAGCACTCTCTACTGAGCCACACTTCCAAATAAAACTAGAGAAAGAAGAAACGATTATTCGGACTTGGTGTCCATGGATCACAAATTCTACTCTTTCTACCAAACCTCCTTAAAACCATCCATGCTTTTACTTTGAGGTCACCAGAAACACCTCGTGTACCATCTAAGACCATTTAGGACATATTTCTTAGACGTGGAACAATTTTTTCAGGCCGTTGTTGTTCAGGGTTACATGCACATCAAGCCTGAGATACCCATGAGACATAGTGATTGGACACAGGGTCTTCACTTGTATTTTTAAAGCACTGGCTGCTAATTTAGTAACAATGACCTATTATCCTGGTCCAGGTAAAGGCTATTTCTGGAAGCTTCACTTCTGGTGTGTGAGCAACTAGCTCGGCAGAGATGGCTGTACTGTCTGAAATGTGCGTCATCACTGAAGACACTAGTTAACAAGACTATCATTACATTGTCATCAGCTTGGCAAGGAGAAAAACGGCCCTGCCATGTTGACTGATCAGAGGCATTTATAATTGCAAAAGCATCCAGGCAACATATTAATCTGAAAAATAGAACAAACACTCCCCCGCCCTCTCAAGGGAACTTAGAAGACAAGGCTGTCCAGCCTCCCTAGACAGGGTGGGATACTGGGTACTCTTGTCTTGTATCCCCCAATCTCGGTTTCTTTAATTTGAAGTCAGATTGTATCTGTCTGCCTTTTCACAATAGAAGTATTGCCTTGGGGTTTCTATTGCTGCAATGAAACGCCACGATCAGAAAGCAAGTGGGGAGGAAAGGGTTCATTTGGCTGCCAATTCCACATTGTAGTTTACCATTGAAGGGATCAGGACAGGAACTCAAACAGGGCAGGATCTTGGAAGCAGGAGCTGATGCCGAGGCTGTGGAAGGGAGCTTGCTTTCTCAGCCTACTTTCTTATAGAACCCAGGGCCACCAGCCCAGGGATGGACACACCCACAATGAGCTGGACCTTCCCCCATAAATCACTAATTAAGAAAATGGAGGCATTTTCTCAGTTAAGGTTCCCTCCTTTCAAATTACTTTAGTCTGTGTCAATTTTCTTATTATTCAGGTATCTGCACTGGCCTGCCCATGGAGTCCTGACAGGAGATGTCCTCAGCTGCACATTCACCGTGTCCCCTTTTAAAAGGACCCTGCCCACCTCCCACGCTCCCTTCCTCTCTCTCCCTCTCCCCCTTTCTCTCTCTGCCCCTCTTTTCTCTCTCCTGCTCCTCCTATCCTCTGGTCTTCCCCATCTCTGTTCCCCCTTTTATGATCCCTTCCCCCCTAAAAAAAAAAAAACTCTGCTTGAGCCCTGTCACATGGCATCTTCCTCTTAAGTGCTATTTTTCTTACAACAAAGTTGACATAAAACTAGCCAGGACAAGTGTCAGAAATTTAACAACAGTATATCTCACCCATCTACCCTCAAAATTCAAACATGTTGTAATGTGTTAAAAACCTCTCCTCTCATGTGTCTCTACACACTTGCTTATCCACCTGTCTGCAGGTGGACACTTGGGTCCCTTCCTCCTCTCGGTGTTTGACCCTGTGGGGACGGTTTTGCATGTCTCCTCAAGACTCTGCCTCTCTCTCTTGGGCACATAGCCAGAAGTGGAATTGCTGGCTTACATGATAACTCTGTGTTTAGTTTCTTGAGGACCCAGCACATTTCTATGGCACTGCCATTTAAACTCCCATCCACAGCTCACAGAATTTCTAGTTTCTTTGAGACAGATATGGAAGCTCATTCATATAATCCCAGTTCTCAGGATGTTGAGACAGGAGGATGGCCTTGAGTTCAAGACCAGTCTGGGCCACAGAATAAGACTCTGTCTGATAGGGGAAAAAAAGCTTTCAATTTCCCTGTATTTTTGCCAACATTGTGTGTATGTGTGTGTGTGTGTGTGTGTGTGTGTGTGTGAGAGAGAGAGAGAGAGAGAGAGAGAGAGAGAGAGAGAGAGAGAGAGAGAGAGTAGGCCAGAGGTCAATATTGGATGTCTTCCTCAATTTTTTATCTTGTTTTTTTTTTTTTTTTTTTTTTTTTTTTTTGGATATAGGGTTTCTCACTGACCTTAGAGAGTTCACCCATTCAGCTGGACTGACTGGGCAGCAAGCCCCAGAGAGCCTCAGGTCTCTGATCCCCAAGGCTGGGATCACAGGTAGACACTTGAGTGGTATTTGTGTGAAAGCATGGAAATTATGAATTCACCAGACCCAGAATAAATGATAAATGGTATTTTGTTGGCATCCCTGCTCAAAGAATGCAGAAACTGCCTCTCCTGTGCTCTTTGAGACCAAAGGGGCTCTCTCCACCCCCTGATAGGAGTAGGTTTTCCCCTGCCAGCCTGGACCCACCACGGCGGCAGCCCCAATTAACACACGGAGATTCTGTATTTGATATTATGCCGTTGGCCAGGTACTAGTTTCTTATCGGCTAGCTCTGTCTTAAGTATTAACCCATTTCTATTAATCTAAGTATTTCCACGTGGTCTCATCTTACTGGAGAGTGGGCCGGGACCTCTGTTGTCTCCAGTCTCTACATGCTGACTCCTCCCTACTACTTCCTATTTCCTCCTTGTCTCCTAGTCCCGCCTATCTTGCTTTCCTATTGGCCAACAGTGCTTTATTCATTAACCAGTATGAGAGACATATTTACAGAATGACATCTCCCATCAGCTCCCACCCCCCCAAACCTCCTCTTTAAAAGGCATGGCCACTGCTACAGGTTCTCAGACAAGATGACACTGCATTAGTGTGTCCAGAATGGTGAGCGCCTACTGACCTAATCCATTAAAACGTTAGTCTTGTGCTTACGTAACAAACACTGCTTGAAAATTTAAGCGTTCAGAATCTCAGGATCCACCCTAGACTTGCTGGATCAGAATCTTCTCATGGATGTGACCTGATGGGAGATGTCATTCTGTAAATATGTTTCTGTTATTGGTTAATGAATAAAGCACTGTTGGCCAATAGGAAAGCAAGATAGGTGGGATTAGGAGACTAGGAGGAGAGAGGAAGTAGGAGGGGGATCCAAGATGGAGGACGGAGAGAGAAGAATGCCAGCCGCTCTCTTCAGTAAGATAAGACCACATGGAAATACTTAGATTAATAGAAATGGGTTAATCATTAAAACAGAGCTAGCCAACAAGAAACTAGTAACTGGCCAACAGCATAATATCAAATACAGAGTCTCTGTGTGTTAATTGGGCCTGAAGCCACAATGAGACCAGGCCGGCAGGAAAAACCTTACTCATAACAGTGCCTGGTAAGACATGAGGACACTGAAGTCTGATACAGAGTAATGTTATTCACCATTAACCACAGTGCTCCTTTCCTGATGTCTATGTACAGATATGAGCTAACTCCCTGTTTGAAATACTTAGTGAGCAAGGGGGTTTGTCTCAACATTGTCACAAGCAGATGGCAGCTTGGGTTAGCTTAGCTTTCTTGCACAAGGGATGGCAGCTAAGGCATGAATATAACTTCCCAATGGTCTTCACTGGTGCTAGTACTATAGTTATACCTGTTCTGTATCACCCTGCCTTGCACCAGCTCACAAGTTGGTCATAGATGAGACCACCTTACCCAACCTCAGCCCATGAAGCTGAGTGGTAACAGCATGACCTATGGCTAGAAGGCTTGTGGCATTCTGCTCTGTCTAGTTCCCGTATGCAACTGGAGGGTCCCACTTCTGAACTTTGGGCTCTCTTTAGGATTAGTGTTTTCCTCCTGTTCATCATAGTTGTCTCAAACACCTCAGTTTCAGGAGCAGTGATACCAGTTGCCTTCAATGCCTATACCTGCCTAGAAGCTGAAAGAACAGTGGCTGCCAAGGACTAAGGACTTCCCACTCCCTGGGCCCACACAAGAGTGTAAAACTAGAGCTAAGGGTCCTACTACAAGACCTGCATGAGAGCCCTAATGCTTGGGAATGGCACCTACTGCCACTCTTCCTGTCTGCCTCCTGCTGTCCAATGCTGAGGGGCACAGGAGCTGCCAGAGAGCAGAACTGTGGGGACTTCTTTTCACCCAGGTTTTCCTCCACAGAACAGAAGGACTCCAGCCAGCTGACTGGGAACAGTAGGACCCAAATATGATCAGCCCCAGCTTATATCTTTCAGGTAAGACTTCTAATGGGAGAAGCAGTCACTCGGTGAAGCTGACGTTAATGAAATAAAAAGCAGAGATCAGCGTGCACTCTTTCACATCACCGAGAGATTTAAAACAGTATGTGACTCCTTGTTGTGACGGTCTTCTTTCTGTGCCGTTATCAGAAAGATCAGTGTTGTAACATTCAGGTGGTGACTTTCCTGTGCTGAACAGAGTATTCCTTGGGACCCTCAGAGAATTAGCCTCCATCTCTTTCTATCCCATCCCATCCCTGATGAAACTGAGGGAGCTTGGAAGTTGACATACATGTTGGTATGCTAGCAGGTACCACAGACAGCCATTTGTCCCACCATGAGGGAAGTGGCTCCTTTGGTGGGCTGGAACTGGCTTCACAAGTTCCTGAGGAATGCTAACTTTTGTCTAACTGCCAGAATTTGGGGAAAAGGAGTTTCCTTTGGACCTGACACTAGCAGGTCTGGTGTGGTGTTAAGCTTTTGTAACAAGCATCTAAAGTCTTTACAACTTTGAAGTAGTCAGAAAGTATCATACTAGGAATGTGAAAATGATACATGTATGAATAACAATTTGGTAACTGGTTTCAAGGTGTAAATGTGTAGCTGGTGTCAAATGTATGAAATCCCAGCATTTGGGAGGCTGAGGCAGGAGGACTATGACCAATGCTAACATGCTCTACTGTCCTAGTCACTGTTCTGTTGCTGTGAGGAGACACCATGACTAAGGCGACTCTTATATAAGGAAGCATTTATCTGGAGACTTGCTTACAGTTTCAGTGGCTTAGTCAATTATCATCCTGGTAGGAAGCATGAGAGCTGTGAGCATGGTGGGAAAAATAGCTAACAGCTACATCCTGATCTGCAAGCAGAGAGAGACTGTGAAAGAGAGAGAGAGAGAGGAAAGGAGAGAGGGGGAGGGAGGGAGGGAAATAAGGGGAGAGAGAGGAGAAAAGGAGGGAGGTAAAGAGGTAAGGAGAGGGAAGGAAGGAAGGAAAAAGAGAGAGACAGAGAGAGAGAGAGAGAGAGAGAGAGAGAGAGAGAGAGAGAGAGAGAGAGCACAAATACTCTTGGACCTTACATGGCCTTTTCAAACTCCAAAGCCCACCCTGAGTGATATACTTCCTCCAACAAGTCCACACCTACGCCTACAAGGCCACACCTCCTAATCCTTATAAACCTTTCAAATAGTTGTACTCCCTGGTGACTAAGCATTCAATGTATAAGTCCATGGGGGCCATTCTTGCATGTATATCTTGATGGGTTATGATTATTGCCAAGTCCTGAGATCAAGAGTGGTTTTGCCTCCTTTGTACAGTTCTGTATTGCCTAAAAATTATTTTATTCTCTTTTATACCCACTCCCTATCTAGATTACCCAACCCCTACCACACCCTCCCCACACATTCATATAGACAACTCTGCTAAGGTGTCTTACACAAACCTTATGGTTTTTGGTTATATGTTGTCCCCATGTCTTCTTGGTCCCTCTGCCACTGGCCTGCCAAGCCGTGAACTGCTTCACAATACCACACATTGGCCCAGAAGCAATAGAGCCAAAGGACCATGGCACTAACACTCCTCAAACTGAGCCACAATAAATTCTTCCTCTCTTAGCTGCTTTCTTAGTGACAAAAAAACCCTTTCATAGTGGTACAGACAATGCAAAGCAAAGAGCATACATTTCTCCCATGTAGACTCTGAAGTCTTTGATGGATCCTAAGAGGCAAAAATTTCAAAAGACAGAGTTATTTTGAAAGTGAAATGAACTTATTATAGTGTGTCATCACTATATATGAAAAAATGAAATGAATATCATTTAAAATAAGAGAAACATGACATTATAAGGCAAACAAAAATTAAGGAAAATTTTCAAAGGGTAGGAAAATGAACAGACAGAGGAAGTAATAAAATCAATCGGGAAAATCTCAAAGTTTATACATTGAAAGTTCATAATTTTAAACTTAAGAATCTAATAATAACTGCTAATCCCTTTCTTTTTTTAAGTTTAATTTAAGAATAGAGTAGCAGTTCAAGAGCAACTTTATTCAGTCATACTTTTATAACATAGCTGTCAAATAGGAATGATTTGTGTTTAACTTTTAAACTTTTCTTCAACATGATATCATATGGCTAGATGAGGAGTCTAAGAGTCACATATGACTGTATATTGTGAATATTTTGCTGACATCCATCTTCCAAAGTGGCAAGATGTCTCTGTGGGCAAACGTGCCTGCCACACAAGCCTGGTAATCTCCACCGACTCCCAGGACCCCTGTGGTAGAAGGAGAGAACTCCCTCCTGCCCATCCTCTGACCTGCACATGTGTTGTGGCTTCTCTACTCCAATAGCACCATCAGTACTGCTAACACAGAGAAACGTTACATTTTAAATGTTATCTCAAGTCCCTATCCCATTAGCTGTTGGGAAACAACCTCAGCCAATTCAAGGCTCCCAGCCTATGCCAATTATGCTCTCCAAGTCATAACCCAGAAAAGTTAAAATGTTGAAATACTAACACTGGGAATCCTGAAGACTACAATTCCTTTGGGGTGGTGGTGTGGGTGATGGATATATGAGGGTAAAAAGCTGAATTCCAGGGAACTATTTCTGTAGACCAAGCTGGCCTCGAACTCACAGAGATCGGCCTGCCTCTGCCTCCCAAGTGCTGGGACTAAAGGTGTGCACCACCACCACTAAACTCATGGTAGCATCACCCATATCTTTATTACATTTTGATTATCTGTTATCTATGACCAGGTCATATTCATCTTTCTAGGACTTTGTGGAGATTCAGCTTGATGTAACTACAGCATCTTGGTTATAAATGCCATTTGAGCTGCCAGGTGACCCTGGTGCCCACTCCAAACCCTGAACCATTTGTTACCTGACATTGGACACATTTGCAGCTTTTGAGAAAACCCAGGTAGTGTCTAGTTGGCTGAGCCCCAGTTTTGTCTAGCCTAACGTATAGTAGCTGTTTTGTCATTATTTACTGAATAAAAGAAAAGCAATATGTTTGTTTTCAAATAAAGCACATCAAGTACATTTGATACATACTTATATATGTGTCTGGATTTCAAAGCTGTAAACACAGCTTGGGTTATAGACAAAATTGTGTCTAGGATGGACTTATTACAGCTTACAGCTAGAAAATAATCTCTCCATACCTTTAAGGACAACAAGGGCAGAAGAGTTTATTTTTCATTTCAGATCAAGTTTGTAAGTGTGAGCATTGAGTATACTCTTTAGTATTAAGAACTAAAGTTAGGAAAGTAGGCCCAGTTCTGGGCCTACTTATTTGCTAAGAATTCAGGGGCAAATAATTTAGTAGTTTAAGGGGTTCTTTCTCACCTAAATTGAGGCTTTGAACTAGTTTCTAAGTGTCCTTTATTGTACCATTCAATTACTTATAATTATATCAGCTAATGAGAGAAAGAATAGAAATATTTTTTTAAATTTATTTTTCTTATTTTACATATAGATCCCAGTTCCCTCTCAGTCCCTCCCTTCCACCCTCCCATGCCCCCCAACCACCCTCTCCTCCCACCCCCCCTCACTCCACTTGTAGGGTGATGCCTTCCTGGAGGGGGTCATCTAAATCTGTCAAGTCATTTGGAGGAGGGACTAGGCCCTCCCTTCTTAGAAATAGTTTTTATAAGAAAAACTAATTGAAAATTAGGTGTTTAAGATTTTGATAAGCTTTTTTAAACTAAAAAAACAAATAGTAGTAAAATTATTTGGGCTTAAGGAAATGTTTCTGTGTTAGAGATGTAGCCCAGTGGTACATCTTGCTTGGAAGACCTAAGGCCCTGGATTAAACACCCAGGGTATATACAAGTTCTAATTTCTTACTGGTAAAAGGCTTTCAGTTCCCAGACCAATCACTTCAGAAATCAAATTACAGGAACATTGCATGTGCAGTTCCTAAAGGATTGAAACCATCTGTGTCATGAGGTAGTGTCGACTGTAATTAACTGTAGTTCCTTTATTATTAAAATTATTATTTTATGAATATTTTGCCTACGTATGTGTCTGTGTGCCTCACGCAGACCTACAGAGGTCAGAAGAGGGCATTGGATTTCCTAGAATTGAGTTGTAGATGGCTGTCAGCCACCATGTGGGCGGCACTTAAAGGCTGAGCCATCTCTCCAGCACCCTAATTCCCTTTATTAAATTAAAAAATTAAAAAATGTATAGCTGTACATTTATGTACAAATGTAAGCTAATGCACATTTTTCTAAATCTCTTGGAATGAACAGTATGAGGTTTTTGTTTACTTCTGTGGTTTTGTTACTTTGAAACAGGGTTTCTCTGTGTGGCCTTGGTTACTCTAGAATTCGCTCTATAGACCAGGCTGGTCTTGGACTCACAAAAATCTGCCTGCCTCTGCCTCCCGAGTTCTGGGACTAAAGGTGTGTGCCACCACCACCAGATGCTTCTGTGGTTTTTCCTGGAGTGTATAAGGATCTTTAGGGATATATTAAGTTAGGGGAAGGTTTACACACTGAAACAAAGAGGACTCCTGAATTATCTGCTCTTGTTATGCTAATTAAAATAGAAACCCAGAGCCTGATAGAACTTTGAGTAACCATCAAGCTCACACATCCAGCTGATCACACAGTTGATGAAGAATACCTACTCTGAAAGGCAACTAATCAGAGCTGTATCATTATATTATAAGTAGGAAACATAAGCAGGGCATGGTGGCGCACACCTTTAATCCCAGTGCTAGGAAGGCAGAGGCTGGCAGATCTCTGAGTTCAAAGCCAGCCTGCTCTACAGAACTAATTCCAGGACAGCCAGGGCTACCTAGTGAGACCCTGCCTCACAAGTACAATGACAAAGTAGAAAATGCACAGAAAATGGGAATAATCACCAATCTGAGATATGTCTTTTTGAATGGAATCTCTTAAAATGTTGACTAACATTGCCTCCCTTCTTTCACATGTAGAAGTTTCTTACACTCCACTCTGCATAAAACTATCAGGAACCTTGTTGACATTTGTTTTCTGACTGAGGCCTGGCTGTCCGATTCCCTGGCCCCATCTTGAGGGGGCAGATCAGGGTAGTCCACAGGCTGAGTTCTATAGCATCTAGGGATACACAGAGAGACCCCCCCCAAAAAAATCATTTGATGGGCTTATTTAATCTACAGGATTTCCTAATCTCTCCACTCCAGGGAATCATTAGACATCTTTTCACAATGGGTGAATGGGTGTTGGTGGCACACACCTTTAATTCCAGCACTCGGGAGGCAGAGGCAGGTGGATATCTGTGAGTTCAAGGCCAGCCTGGTCTCCAGAGTGGGGAAAAAAAAAAAGACACTAGACCTGCCTATCCACGTGGGACCACCCGTAATTTCTACCTGCCTAGTCTCCGACCCCTACCGCCAGTCCTCTACTAGAGCTCTGGACCCCTCCCAGAGATCCACCTATGTCTGCAGGACTACTCTGAGTTCCTGCCTGCAGGATCCTTGACCCCCATCACAGGGCGTCTGCTAAAGAGGCCTCAGCTGGAGAGTGCCAGGCCCAGGATAGATCTGCCTATAGGCACAAGGAACATCCTGAGTCCCGGCCTTCGGGATCTTTGACCCCCATCACCAGTATTCTACTGGAGCCTGATCGCTGACCCCCATTGCCAGGCCCCTGCCTGTGGAGAGACCTCCTAGAGAGCTTGGACCACCCAGAGTTACAGATATCGAACCTCTGACTCACCTAAGCCCACTAGGGAAAGTACCATAGAGAGAGGGAGAGACCCCACCAATACCTACTGGAAGAAGCTATGGAAAGACGGCAATACAAGAAAATACCTAACAACAGAAAGACACACATAACACCACCAGAATCTAGGGAATCTACACCAACTAGACCAGAACACAACAACAAAGCAAATAAAACAGAAGGGAACGACTTAAAAATTATCGCCATAAAAATGATAGAGGCCCTTAAAGAAGACATGAGAAAATCCACATGGAAGAAAAACAAACAAAAAATTTGGAAGAAATAAACAAATTTCTTAAAGAAAGTACAGAAAGCCAAGAAAAAACAATTAAGCAGGTGAAGGAAACGGTTCAAGACTTGAAAAGTGAAATAGAGAAAATAAAGACAACACAAACCGAAGGAATGCTGGAAATAGAAAAACTGGGCAAATGATCGGGAACTACAGACGCAAGCATAACCAACAGAATTCAAGAGATGGAAGAGAGAATCTCAGGCGCAGAAGATAAACTAGAGGAAATAGATTCATCGACCAAAGGAAATTGTAAATCCAACAAAGCCTTAACACAAAACATCCAGGAAATGTGGGACACTGTGAAAAGGCCAAACCCAAGAATAATAGGCATAGAGGAAGGTGAGGAAGCCCAGCTCAAAGGTGCCGAAAACATATTCAACAAAATCATTGAGGAAAACTTTCCCAATCTGAAGGACATGCCCATGAAAGTACAAGAAGCATACCTAACACCAAATAGACTGAACCAAAGAAAAAAGACCCCTCAACATATAATAATCAAAACACTTAACATACAGAATAAAGAAAGGATCAGCGAAGGAAAAAGGACAGGTAACATGTAAAGGCAGACCTATCAAAATTACACCTGACTTCTCCATGGAAACCCTCAAGGCTAGAAGGTCCTGGATAGATGTTCTACAAGTACTAAATAAAAGTCCATGGATGCCAGCCCAGGTGTAGTGGGATATTTACTTTGTCTCCTCCTGTGGCACTGACCACGCCCATTGGGGGGTGGAGCCAGGGGTGGAAGTGACCTGTGGAAGGAGGTTGCTGGCGGGTTGCGGAGAGGAGAGCATCCGGTGGAGCCTGCTGGTGTTAATCTGTCTAGGTTGTAAGTTATTTCTCCCTGAATAAACATCTATTTGGCCGATTTGTTTATCCTGATCCTTATTTAACCGCAATATCTGGTGTCAGAAGTGGGATCAGGATTTTCACGGGACCTGGGTTTCACCCAGGCAGCAGACGCCATTCCCATCGGGCAGGGTCCCTTGCCTAACCAGGTGGACTCACCACAGCTTTGGGACATCTGCCCCTGCCCTACAACTCCTTTGCCTCCACAGCAGGCCTGAGAAGACACTCACTGCTTCTCATTTTTTGCCCTTTTCCCCACTTTGCATTCCCGCAGAGCCACTTGGCGCCCGCCCTGCTTGTGCGTTTCCCACAGTTAGCCCTGTGGTCCCAGCAATTCCACAAGGCTTCTTTTACTCATTTGTCTAACAAAATTTAGCTTGCCATAGTTTGTTAAGAGCTATTCTACAGGGACCGGGATCAGAAGGATCGTCTGCAGCCAGATGCTATTTGGCAATACACTTCCAGACACTATTTGGTGATACACCATCAGGCTTAACTACCACAAGCTGAGATCTACAACTAAAAGCATCAAAGTTCCAGGACAGCAGAATTACACCTAAGGTAGTTGTAACATCCTTTGCAATTTAAGCTGATATAATATCTGAGATCAATTGTTCCATACCTATGGCAGATAATTTTACAATGCAGGACTTTGGGAATTCTTTTACTTCATATATAGAAGGAATTTTGGCAGAAGAAAATTATGACTGGACCAATATGTACATTTATTTTGTAATCATCATCCCAGTTCAGCAGGAAGTAACCTTAAGATAATGATACCCTCTTTCCCTACCCTTGGAATTTGGGGATAATAGTCATCTTCTTTGGGTTGGTTTTAGTTATTTAGGGTCAGGTATGGAAGGTGATGCTTACACTCAGGTTTATCTTTTAGACAGGAATAGGGTATGGTTGGGAAAGGCATGGTTTAGATGGGATATAGGTAGATTAGCCTATTTTCTTGTGAATTATTGAATAAGAGTGAGATAATAGTATTTTACAACTTACATTGTTATATATTCTTATTTGTGGTAAGCTATGTAAAATTAAGTTTATATTTTATTATATTGTGTGAAATCTTTCCACTTATGATGTTTTATGCACATTGTTCTTACCATATTCTATGTATGTATACTTTTCTTGTATTCAAGACATTTTGTATATTGATACAATTTGAGATATTTATCATGCTGCCCTTTATAGTTCTACCTCTTGTCTTGACATTTCTACTCTACCTCTATTTTAGGGATTTATATGTATGTATATGTATATAGTTATATTGCTTAGGTATTTGTTCCTGCTTTACTCAGGGAAGTTTCAATCAGTTTTTTAGCTAAGTTCCTAAGTATTACACATTATCTTCACTCATGTTTCCTTTACCTATGAGATTAGTCAGACATAGATGCTTAATCTTCAATCACTTCATAGACATGCAGAACATGGCATTTAAATGTTTTAATATTAGTACTCTGTTGACATGAGACACTGTTGCTTCTGACAGCACCGTGCACTTTCCCAAAAATATGTTGGACACTGTTGTTGCTCCTGCTGGAGTTCATTCTTGCCTCAGCTAATGGCCTCTTGGGCAAAGAACTGCCCCCACCTTGACCACTGATTTGGACATGCAGTCCTATGTGCTTGCAGGAGACAAATATAGAAGACCGCTGAACCTTGCCATGTCAGGGTAAGACAGCATTTCTACTTCCCTGCTGTTGCTGTGGTCTGTCAAGTACTCTTGGCCTTAGCCAAAACTGGGTGTACCAACATTGCTGTGAGACCTTGGGTGACTGTCCAGGTAGCTTGCTGTTTCTGTCCTTGCTGCACATTTTGGAAGTTGCCCATCTGCACTTCCTGCCTACCCTAGTATCATTTTTTTCCTTCTCAGGTCTTGATGAGGTTGAAGATTAAACTATCACAACTATTATTCTCTCTTCCTAGTTACATATATTAGGTACTAGACTTAAACGTTTTCCAGCTTAGCACAACTCTATTGTAAACTCCCTTATGCCTTCACCCTAGGACTAGATATATAGGTCAGTTTGTTCTCAATTTTCCTTTTCTTAGAGCACACTTGTTATTCACTGTTTTGTATATAGTTTTGTATCAAGCCTAAATCTTTACTTTAGACTAAAAGGGGAATTGTAGTGGGATATTCACTTTGTCTCCTCCTGTGGCCCTGACCACGCCCATTGGGGTGGAGCCAGGGGTGGAAGTGACCTGTGGAAGGAGGTCTGAGGAGGAGCTGGGGAATACTCTCTTGCTGGCTGGTGGTGAAGAGGAGAGCATTCAGTGAAGCCTGCTGGTGTTAATCTGTCTAGGTTGTAAGTTATTTCTCCCTGAATAAACATCTATTCGGCCTATTTGTTTAACCTGATCCTTATTTAACCGCAATACCCAGGCTACTATACCCAGCAAAACTCTCAATCACTATAGATGGAGAAAACAAGATATTTAATGACATATTTTCATAATATGTATCTACAAATCCAGCCCTACAGAACGTTTGGAAGGAAAACTCCAACCCAAGGAAGTTAACTACACTCACAAAGACATAGGCAACAGATAATCCCACTACACCAGAAACCAAGGGTAAAGCAGAACAAATATATTCACAATACCACTGCCAACAACAAATCTAAAACAAACAAGCATTAATAATCAATGGTTCTTACTCATCCTCAACATTAATGGTCTTAACTCACCTATAAAAAGACACAGGCTAACAGAATGGATAGGAAGACAGAATCCATCCTTCTGCTGCATATAAAAAACACATCTAAGGTTCAAAGATAGACATTACCTCAGGGTAAAGGGTTGGGAAAAGATCATCCAATCAAATGGAACCAAGGAGCAAGCAGGTGTTGAAATCCTAATATCTAACAAGTTAGACTTCAAACCAAAATTAATCAAAAGAGATGAAGATGGTCATTTCATTGCAGGAGAAATCCATCAACACAAAGTCTCAATTCTGAACATCTATGCCCCAAATATAAAGGCACCCACATTCGTAAAAGAAATGCTACTAAAACTCAAACCTCACATAAAACCTCACACACGTATAGTGGGAGTCTTCAACACACCACTCTTACCACTAGATAGGACCACCAATCAGAAACTCAACAAAGAAACAAAAGAATTGACAGAAGTTATGTCTCAACTGGGTTTAACAGACATCTATAGAACATTCCATCCAAACACAAAAGATTATAACTTCTTCTCTGCTCCACATGGAACCTTCTCTAAAATCGACCACATACTAGGTGGCATAACAAACCTCAACAGATACAAGAGAATTGGACTGTAGCTTATCAGACTACCATGCTTTAAAATTGGAATTCAACAACAACACAAATTGCAGAAAACCTACAAACTCATGGAAACTGAACAATGTGCAATTGCACCACACCTGGGTCAAAGAAGAAATAAAGAAAGAAATTAAGGACTTCCTAAAATTCAACGAGAATGAGGACACAACATACCCAAACTTATGGGACACCTTGAAAGCAGTGCTACGAGGGAAGTTCATTGCACTAAGTGTCCATATGAAGAAAACAGAGGATAGTCACATAGAGAATTAACAGCACAACTGAAAGCCTTACAACAAAAAGAAGCAAACTCACTCTGGAGGAGTAGATGCCAGGAAATAATCAACTTGAAGGCTGAAATTAATAAAATAGAAACCAGGAAAACAATACAAAAAAGTCAATGCAAGAAAGAGTTGGTGTTTTGAGAAAATCAACAAGACAGACAAACCTTTATCCAAATGAACAAAAAAAAGCAGAGAGTGAACATGCAAATTAAAATCAGAAAGGAAAAGGGACATAACAACAGACACAGAGGAAATCCAGACAAATATCAGGTCATACTTGGAAACCTGTATTCCACAAAATTTGAAAATTCAAAGGAAATGGACAAATTTCTAAATAACTATCACTTACCAAAATTAAATCAAGAACAGACAAACAACTTAAATAGACCTATAACCCGAAATGAAATAGAAGCAGTCATCGAAAGCCTTCCAACCAAAAAAAGTCCAGGGCCAGATGGCTTCAGTGCAGAATTCTACCAGAAATTCAAGGAAGAGCTGATACTAATACTCCTCAAATTGTTCCACACAATAGAAACAGAAGGTTCGTTACCAAACTCTTTCTACGAGGCCACAATAACCTTGGCACCCAAGCCTCACAAAGACACAACTAAGAAAGAGAACTACAGACCAATATTCCTGATGAACATCGATGCAAAAATACTCAATAGAATACTGGCAAAACGAATCCAAGAATACATCAGAGAAATCATCCACCATAACTAAATAGGCTTCATCCCTGGATTGCAGGGATGCTTTATCATACGAAAATCTATCAACGTGATCCACTATATAAACAAACTGAAAAAGAAAAACCATATGATCATCTCCCTAGATGCTGAAAAAGCCTTCGACAAAATTCAACACCCTTTCATGATAAAGGTCTTGGAGAGATCAGGGATAACAGGAACATACCTAAACATAATAAGAGCAATATACAGCAAACCAACAGCCAACATCAAACTGAGAGAGAAGCTTAAGGCAATTCCTCTAAAATCAGGAACAAGACAAGGCTGCCCTCTCTCTCCATATCTCTTCAATATTGTACTTGAAGTTCTAGCTAAAGCTATAAGACAACAAAAGGAGATTAAGGGGATCCAAATTGGAAAGGAAGAAGTTAAACTGTCTCTATTTGCAGATGATATGATAGTTTACATAAGCGACCCAATAAACTCTACCAGGGAACTCCTACAGCTGATAAACACCTTCAGCAAACTAGCAGGATACAAGATAAACTCAAAAAAATCAGTAGCCCTACTTTATTCAGACGACAAAGAGGCTGAGAAAGAAATCAGAGAAACACCATCCTTTACAATAGCCACAAACAACATTAAGTATTTTGGGGTAACACTTACCAAAGAAGTAAAACACCTATATAATAAGAACTTTGTGACTTTAAAGAAAGAAATTAAAGAAGATACCAGAAAATGGAAAGATCTCCCATGTTCTTGAATGGGTAGGATAAATATAGTAAAAATGGCAATCTTGCCAAAAGCAATTTACAGATTCAATACAATCCCCATTAAAATCCCAGCACAATTCTTCACCGACCTTGAAAGGATACTAATCAACTGTATATGGAAAAACAAAAGACCCAGGATAGCCAAAACAACCCTGTACAACCCTGTACAATAAAAGAACTTCAGGAGGCATAACCATCCCTGACTTTAAGCTCTACTAGAGAGCTACAGTTCTGAAAAAAAAACCTGGTATTGGCACAAAAATAGACAGGTAAACCAATGGAATCAAATTGAAAATCCTGATATAAACCCACACACCTATGAACACCTGATTTTAGACAAAACAGCTAAAAGAATACAATGGGGTGGGCGGAGAAAAGCATCTTCAACAAATGGTGCTGGCACAATTTGATGATGGTGTGTAGAAGACTGCAGATAGATCCATGTCTATCGCCATGCACAAAAATCAAGTCCAAATGGATCAAAGACCTCAACATCAATCCAGCCACATTGAACCTCTTAGAAGGAGGTACCCTTGAACAAATTAGTATAGGAGACTGCTTCCTGAACATAACTCCAGGAGCACAGACACTGAGATCAATAATTAATAAATGGCACCTCCTCAAACTTAGAAGCTTCTGTAAGGCAAAGGACACAGTGGACAAGACCAAATGGCAGCCCACAGACTGGGAAAAGATTTTTACCCATCCTGCATCTGACAAAGGGCTGATCTCCAAAATATACAAAGAATGCATGAAACTAGTTAACAAAACACCAAATAACCCTATTAAAAATGGGGTACAGAGCTGAAGAATTCGCAATAGAAGAAATCAAAAAGGCTGAAAGACACTTAAAGTGCTCAACATCCTTAGCCATCAGGGAAATGCAAATCAAAACAACTTTGAGATACCATCTTACTCCTGCCAGAATGGCTAAAATTGGAAACACCAATGACAACTTATGCTGGAGAGAATGTGGAGAAAGGGGAACACTCCTCCACTGCTGGTGGAGTGCAAACTCGTACAGCCATTTTGGAGATCAGTATGGCGGTTCCTCAGGAAAATGAGAATTAGTTTACCACAGGACCCAGCAATCCTACTCTTAGGCATATACCCAAATGATCCACATCCATGCAACAAAGACATGTATTCAACTATGTTCATAGCAGCATTATTTGTAATAGCAAGAACCTGGAAGCAACCTAGATGCCCCTCAACTGAAGAATGGATAAAGAAGATGTGGCACATCTACAGAATGGAATACTACTCTGCAGAAAAAAATAATGGAATCTTGAAATTCGCAGGCAAGTGGATGGCACTAGAAGAAACCATCCTGAATAAGGTAACCCAGTCACAAAAAGAGGAACATGGTATGTACTCACTCATATATGGATTTTAGACCTAGAGCAAAGGATCACCAGCCTATAATTCACACCACCAGAGGAACTAGGATACAAGGTGTATTCCAAGAGATTCATATAAAGTCCCTCACAGAAGGGGGAAGGGACAAGTCCCCCAGAGCACAAGGGAAGTGGGGGGCAGTGAATGGAGAGAGAAGTAGGAGAAAGAGAAGGGGAGGAGAGGAAAGCTTGTGCGACTAGGAAGTTGAGTCGCCCTGAATAGAAGCCAGGGGAGGAGAGAGAGAGAGAGAGAGAGAGGGAGAATATAAAAGAGGGAGCCATTATTGGTTTGAAGAGAAAACTGAACCTAAAGAAAGTTCTAGAGACCTACAAGACTGCCGTCACCTAACAATTTGAGCAACCATGGAAAGGCTACCATACATGCCCTTCTGGATAGTGAGATCAACAACTTATCCACCATCATGGAGCCCTCATTTAGTACCTGTTAGAAACAGAAGCAAACATTCATAACTAAACACTGAGTCGAACTAGAATCCACATTCAGAGGGAGAGGAATTGGGGTGGGGGGATGGGAGGGGAGGGTGGTCAGGGTGCATGTGAGGGGGGAGAGAGGCTAAGAGAGAGGGAGGGAGGAAGGGAGGGAGAGGGAACTGGGATCGACATGTAAAATAAATAATAATAATAATAATAATAATAATAATAATAATAATAAACAAAATAAAGAAGAGAATAAAATGAAAAAAAAGAAAAAAGAAAACCTAACCTATACTGAAACTGCCTACCAAGTGATACAAATTCCAAATAAACCATTCTAACAGTTAAACAATAAAATAAAATAAAATAAAAAGAACATCTATTCACTATTCCCCAAGTAGATACTTTCCTCCTTGGATGTTTGCTCAGCTCTTTCTAGAATGTCCATTTCTTATATTTTCCCTCAACAAAAGAATCACTCATTTTTTAAGGGTCAAGTCTTAACTTCTCTCTGAAGGTCCATAGCCAAGACCATATCCCACAGTTCTTAAAGTTTTGATCACAGTGTGGTCCCTGAACCTACAGCACAGCACCTTTGGGGAAATTGTTGGAAATACAAACCACTTAGTAATACTCCAGACCTAAGTCAGAAACTCTGGGTACGCCACAGAGCATCCTGTCTACAAACAATCCCTCCAAGTGCCGCAATGCACTGCTCCAATGTCCTCTATATGCCAGCTCTATGGGCACACTGTACCCTGTTTTCCTCTATTTTACTGTCTTTTGCAGACACTGCATTGCTTATAAGCTGCAGGCCATGCCACCCCACAAGAAAGTTATTGGTGCCTGTTTTCCAACAGTTCAGATGATTTTTAGCATTTTTTAGTAATAGGGTATTTTAAAATTAAGATATGCAAATTGATTTTAAAGATATTAATGCATACATAACAGGCTACAGCATAGTATCAACATCACTTTTATATTTACCAGGAAACCAAAAAATTAATACAACTTGCTTTACTGTGAGATTCACTTTATGCTAGAAGTCTGAGGCCTATACTTTATTACATCTTACTGTCTTTACCAGCATGTAAACTCTGTAAGAACAGAACAGTGGCCTAATCCCCTGCAGTGCTTTCATTTAACAGATCACACGGAATTAAATTGTTTCTTTAGTGCCAAAGTAGAACATCAACAGGTTTTAGTGCATCCATTTTTCACTTTAATGTATCTGAAGACCCTTTAAAGGCTGTGTGTGATGGCTGCAGACACGCAGACACCAATCACAAGGGCAGGCAGGCTGTCCTTACCAGGAGACACACTTCTTAACTTTGTTCTAAGACTTGATGGAGGTGTAGTACATTAGTAATCACATTAATCATTTTACTAACAAGTTCCTCTTCTTCTCTGGCCTCTACATTTTTCTAAAATTTCTTAAGTGGTTTCAACTTCACCTATTACTTATACAGCAAATTAGAAACTAGCCTAAACTCTTACTTATTAATAAATAAGACTTAATGGTAAAAATAGACACTATCTTTTTGCTGTAGTAAAGGCAGCATGATGGTGTTAGATCTCAGAGCCCTGCAGAGTCAGGCCAACATGGCTGGAGAGAGTGTGTGTAGTGGTTGAGAGTGTGTCTCCTGCTCTTGCAGAGAATCCGGGGTCAGTTCCCAGCACTACATGACAGCTCACAACCATCTGTAACTCCAGTTCCAGGGGATCTTCTGGCTTCTGTGAGCTCCTGCATTCACATGGTACACATAAGCTCATGTAGGATCACACATAAACACATAAATAAATACAATACCTTAAAAAAGAAAAACAAGGTAAATAAAACAACAATCCATACAAATTTAATATTTCATTTATTTCTGCTCAAAATAAAATAACACTTTCAAAAGCTACTGGATCTCTGGAAACCCAGAAGAGTGAAGAACAGAACAGGACACATGAGAACTGTGTTAGTGAATGAGCTACATGCTAAGCAGATCCCTGACAGCAATATTTTGCTTCCTCAGATACCTTTCTTATGAAAACAAAAAATAAAATCTTAGTTTCTATTAAAATTGGCTTGATAATAAATTGCTTATAATGATAATTATCAGTTTGCTGATAATTACAACAGAAATAAAAATACATCAGTTCATATTTTTGTTATAAGAAAGTCAAGAAAGGATTCAAATTTAAGAGAAAAATTCTGAATGATCATCAATTATTTTTAAAAATAAGTATTTTGGAGGATTAGACATGTATATACTTTGCTTGTTAACTATGTTTTTAGAAAATGCCGTTAAATATTCCCAGGAGAGCCTTCATTTCTTCAGCTGCATCATCAGGATAATACTTACTAGGGGAAAAGCAAATGTATGAATTTTTGTAAGCCAGCTTATTTTAAAACACAGAGTAAATAATGTAACATTACAGTGTGGGTAACACAACAAACATACTTAGCATGATAATCTTGTCTATATGTAAACACTTACAGGAGACTGCAAATGCAAAGGGTGAGAAACAAACCTCTTATTTCTTTAAATGTACTGGAAAGTAAAGCTACTTCATAAAACCATGAACAGGCTTCTAAGCTCAGACTCTCCAGGGAGAGAGAAGCTGCTGCAGAGGCCCCATCTTAAAAATGGCCAGCAGTGAAGACACTGATTGGATTTATTATGACTGTTGAGTTGTGAAAGAGCTCGTGGGCTACCATATAACTTGAACTTTTATTTCGTTTGTATTTCTCCAATGACATTACAGTTTTTACTGTCAATAAAACACACTGCACTCAAATGAGTAAAATCAACTTTATCAACTCAGTGTTTTACAATTAATAACATTAAACATACAGGCTTTAAAAATTAGTATTTCTACTCTTGATGGCTCTAAGATCTGTTTTCGGAGATCTAAAATTTCCATGCTTTTAGTAAGTAAAAGGTTTTGTCTCTGATCTTTAGGACAAAGGAGGGTCTGGAGGGAGGGCTCAGTGGTTAGGAGCATGCACTACTCTTCCAAGGACCTGAGTTCAATGGCATCACCCACACCAGGTAGCTCACAACTGCCCATAACCCCAGCTCCAGAAGGATCCAACTGCTGCATTCACTTGTAAACACCTACACACACACACACACACACACACACACACACACACACACACACACACACGCACGCACGCACAAACACAAAATATTAAATCTTTAAAATGAACCAGAAAAGAATGCTGAATTTCTTTGTAAAAAATTTTTTGCTGTAAAGCCTTGAAATATACTTAACAAGTTCCTACCTGAGATCAATTTCCTTTTTAGAGTCACCATTTCCAATAAAAATATCCACTTCCTTAAAATTGAGAGACTGTGGTGTGTTCTTAGAGCGGGTAAAGCACACCCTCTCAATCTCTGGTGAGAGAGTTGGCTGTCTTCTCTCTTGTAAATTGACCTAAGTTTTAATGTAAAAAACAGCAACCACTGAAAGTTAAGTATTTAAGCAAAATTTAAAGTAAAAAGAAAAAGTACATGGCTTACAAGATTTGCATTTCCAGCCTGTTGAGGTAACTCTGCCACTGGAGATGAATCAAACTTGGGCACGGCACAATCTGATAGATAAATGTTTGGCTTCTCATGTGATGAAACAAAACTAAAAATTAAAATAAATTGGTTATGAAATATGAAGACAAGAAAACTCAGAGCATCTTAGGCTGGCCAATGGAGCAGTCTTGGCAGATGTGTGAGGGATTGCTAGTATGAGAGCTCTGGTCTCAGGCTCCAATAGCCAGAAAGCAGAACAGCAGGTGAACAAAGCCAACATCTCCAGTTCTTTGGAACCCATGATCCCCTGGTGTCTGATGCTAAAATCAGTAAGTGACTGTTTATGTAAAATGTTGAACCCCAAATAAAGGGCTGTCAGCATTTCTTGTCTTTGGCCAAGAAATTTTTAATCAAATCCAGTATTTCCAAATATACTTTTTACTTTGGCAAAATTATGTCAATTGAACATTTCTAAAAATTTTTTCCCTTTTCTAAATCTGTGATTCCTGTATTCTCAGACATTATCTCCATGTAACTAGCTGCCATGTATTCTTTCCTCTCCTCCATTATCATATTCTAGTAATTATCAAATTGAATGGACTTTATTTCTGAAATTTAAAAAAATTATCTTTTAAAATTAACTTCTTACATTTACTTTATGTATGTATAGGTGTGTGCACATGCATTTGCACACATGTAGGGCCCTGTATGGTGGTCAAAGGATAAGTTGTGGAAGATGTCTCTCTCCTTTCAATATGTGGATTTTGAAGATCAAACCCAGGTCATCCAGCTCAATGGCAAGTGTTTATCCCATCAGCCGTCTCACAGGACCCTCTCTGAGATGCATAGAAAGTCCAACTCTAATCTTTTTCTCATCATCTCTGCCAGGTTAGGTCTCACCATGTTGTCTCATCATGTTGACTATACTACCTCTGATGACCGTACCCTCTAAGATTCACTCTTTATCTGCTGCTACAACAATTCTCTCATAATTAAGTTGAATGTCTGCCTTATCTGTCATGGAGGGGACCCACGGAGACTCCCAAGCTAACTTTGGCCTACAGAGATCACTGCTGTTTTGATGGAGATGATTCCAAGTACATCAGCTTCTTTGAACTAGATGTCAAAATTTAAAACTATGAAACATCACATACTTTCCTTGAAAAATCACAACATCTGCCAACACTAAACCTATATTTCATAGACAGCAATAACAAGCTAGAGCTTAGTAGTAGTTTTTCTCTTTATTGGGAGAGCCCACTAGCTCAGTTGATAGAGAATGAGACTCTTAATCTCAGGGTCATGGGTTTGTGCTCCACGTTGGGTGTCAATTGGTCTCCAAAATCCTGCAGGCACTTGACTTTGCGAATCCTGTCCCACTGGATGCACTACTTATTACAGCATTCAAGGCCCTCAGACTCAGCAACTTCATCTTTATTTCTATGGTCACAATAATCAGCCATCAATGATCCTTTTGTATGGCCTGTCTTTTAAAGCCCTGTGTCCTATTGTTTAAACCAATTTAAACTTAGAATGCCTCTTTCCAACTTGTTTTAGAAAATATGAAATTCCTGGATTCCACCCCCAGAGACCATGATTCAGTAGGTCTGATGTGGGGGACAAGAACTCCTACTTTTAGTAAGCTACTTACTGCTAGATGATTTTGATGAAAGTGGTTTGACAATAGCACTTTGAGGGGGAAAAAAAACAAAACCTCTAATGTTAACAAAGTTTAGGTTGGTTATTTAATACATTAACACTTCTTTGGCATTTAATGAGCTAAAACCCATCTCCAGTTATGTTTCAAGAGAATATAAAGTTCTGAGACTTATAGATGAAAGTTCTGAAACTTGCCTGTTTGAGATTTCTCTTTGGAATTTGCTTCTTGACTTTTGGAATCGTAGCTTACTTTCCCTGGGACTTGAATCCCAAGAGTCTCCAAATCCTAGGAGAAGAGAGAACATTTTGAAATGAAATGCCAGTGACAGCTAATGGTGGTGGGTACAAATTTTACAAGGGGTCACTGTAACAAGGCCTGGTTAGCAGGATGTGGAGGGCCTGAAGAGGTGGGCCAGTGGGTAAAGTGCTCTCTGTGCAGGAATGAGAACTGCACTCAGCTTTCCCAGAGCTCACAAAGAATGTAGGCATGAGTTCACTGGTCAGTTAGTAAAGAAAAAAAAATGAAAGAGGGAGGAAAAAACAAAGAAAGAAAGAGGAAAAGGAAGAAAGAGGAAGAGAAAGAAAAGAAGAAGGGAAGGTAGGTAGGAAGGAAGAGATGTCCTAGTTTGCTTTCAATTGCTGTGATAAACACTATGACCTAAAGCAACTTGGGGAGGAGAGGATTTATTCAACTTGTAGCTTATCATCACGAAGGACACGAGGGCAGGGGCCAGAAGGTGGAAGCACAGACCATGAAGGACTGTTGCAAGGTGGGCTGCTGCCTGTGGCTTACTCAGTTTGCATTGACCTTTACAGGGATGTCCTGCGCACAGGATGGCCCTCCCACACTGGTCATTACACAAATGCCCCACACACTTGCCCAAAGACCAATCTGATGGGAGTGTTTTCTCAATTGAGGCTCCCTCTTCCTGGATGACTCTAGTCTGTGTAAACTTGACCCCCCCAAAAAAAACCCCAAAAACCCAAAACAAAACCAAAAAACAACTGACACAAAAGGTAATGCTCAATAATCAAAACTGGTTTACATACAGAATGTAAGGGCAAAAAGCTAAGGAAATAAAACTATGAAACACAAAAGCTAGTTTATTAGCCACTACATTTAAAGGTTACCACTATTTACTATATTTTACTACATTTTCAAATTCAAATATATGCCCCAATTGAAGCTTTTTTAGCATTCTCGATGGTCTGCATGTATTTGTTTTAAATACTCTACACATGGGGAAAGGTATTTACTGAAAATGGTTTTTCAGTGACAAGAGTCTTCACAGGGTTAGGTCAGCTAGCTCAGTCGGTCAGTATAGGCTGACTTCTAGCTTGCGGAACACATCAGCAATCTTGAGTTAGGGATTCATAGTTGTATAAGAAAAAGACCCAGTGACCCCACATCATAGATTCCCAGGCCTATTCTGTACAGGTTTCTATGGTTCTATCAGACTTTTGTCTGATTGTTTAGACAGTCTGAGGAGGGGCATCAAAAAGCCATCGTGGGAGGAAGAGTGTTGTAGAGGCTGAGGAACCACTACCTCCTGTCTGCCCGAATGGGAAAAGTGTCACCATTTTCCTCTAGTCAAATAACTGCTAAGAGTTTCAGTTCTTGGCTTTAGTACATCAAAGCAAATTTTTCTGTAACTCAAATATGCAAGTCTCATGATTTTGGGTTTGTGTATGATTTAAACACACCTTCCAATAAAGCACTAGCCCTTCTATTTGTTTATACCTGAAAACTGAGCATATCAGCGATAGACCAGAAGTCAAAGGGAATATTCTTAAAAACACAAGACTAGTGGGCCCCTTGTGACCTCAGAAGGGAGGCCAGGGCCTCTGTTTCATGAGGGATGATTTAATAAGCAGAATGGATTGAAATGGGATTTAAGAAGAGACAGAGGGATGGAGAGATGGCTCACTGGCTGCCCCTCCACAGGACTGGGTTTTTCCTCCCAGCACCCACATGCCTGCTCATTCCATCTCTAACTCCAGTTCCAGGGGATCAAACACCCTCTTCTGACCCCTATGGACACTGCATATATATAGTACACAGCATATGGGCAAAAACCCATACATACAAGGTACAAAAATAAAACGAATTGTAAAAAGAGAGGGGAAACTAGGATAGAATTCCACTTTATTTCTCAATTCACCATGAAACAAGAGATACTTCTTTTTTTTTAAAGTTTTCATAAAAATTATAATCTTACTTAAACAAACACATACAAAAAGGCAAAAAAAAAAAAGGAGCCTCTGGAATCAAAATAAAAATATTCAAAGACTTTTTCATGAAATTACTTTATGAGAAGCACACACACTTGTACCTGACATGGCTGTCTTCTCAGAACCAGCTGAAAAGTTCATAACTTCTAGTAAGCTTTCATCGTCAAAGTCATCCCAAACTTCATTTCCCAGCTCAAAGTTCACATCCAAAACCTCAGAAGACTTTCTTCCATCTGCAACACTGTGGTTTCCAGATGTTCTAGCGTGTCTGCTGAACATCATTGTCTGAGGGGTGTTTTCATTTGAAGTTATACAAGAGTTCCATCTGAGAAAACCTGTCATGCATGTATAAGAGTGTAGGTCCTTGTTAACACAAGTGTTGTCAAGCACTGATGGCTATTTGTTCAGACAATGTTATTTACTGCATTACATGAACTGACAGGTCCACTAAACTTAATTTTTAATGGGTTAATTTAACAATTATTACTATTGTGCATATGTGTATTGTGTGGTATGTGCTCAAGGCTGCACATGTCCCAGTGTATTGGTGGAGAGTAGAGCACAATTTTATGGAGTCAGTTTTCTCCTTCTGTCTTCACATGGGTCCTGGGGATTGAACTCAGATCTCCAGACTCACCACCACAGCTCCTGTAACCACTGAGCAACCTTGCCAGTCCCATAATTTTAATGGATTTTAATTCCTACAATAAATAACTTTGTTGCACTGCAGTCTATATTATTTTCTTATACAGAAAAATGTTAAGAACACTAATAATAGTAAGATACAGTAGATTAGGAGGTTTTAGACTTTCAGTACTATCTATCATCTTTGTTCTTAACAGTTTATTTGACTAAAATTTATTTTAAATTATCATAACATGTTTAGTATCAAAGGTATTAGTGCTGTAACAGTGTTGGAAAGGTTTCTGAAAGTTTAACAAGAATGTCTCAGAAGGCCGTGTAAGCCCCAGTTCCTCTCATCTGAAATACCCTGTCCTCTTCTTCATCTGCTCACACCTACTTCTCCTGTCAGTTGTGCCGACACTTAGAGCTCATTTTCATGTTGATGCACAGTATGTGTGCTAAAACCAGAAATAGTGTTAAATGCCATGGAAATACAGTGAAAAAAACAATTAGAATAAAAAAGACCCCCTTTAATCTTAAAGATTAAAAACGTGGAAGAACAATAGTATCTCTGCATGACAGAGCTGTGCATGTGGGGGGGGAACACAGAGAAGGTGAGGAGCATGAGAGGCCTCAGAATGCAGGAGTCTTCAGAATTTCTTGAGCACAAAGCAAGAGAAAGAAGGGCCCACTGGAACTGTATGCCAAGCATGTGTCAGACCATGCCAAAAGTAATCTGTCACATTAAGTTTTTTCTTCTTATCAGCACAAGACAACTATTGAAGATGCTTCTGCAAAAAGGTTATGTGATCACGGGATAATGGGACTGAAGCAGGGGAAAATGTAAGGAAGTTACTGAAATAAGGAGAGGAAAAGAGCATTTAGCCTAAGTAGCAGTAAAAACAGTAGATGGAGGAATAAATGCAGGAGTGGTGTGTGACACAGAATGATTAGGTCTTAGTGCAGAGTTACAAGCAGAGTGTGATTTAGAATCATTCCTTCTCTGCCTTTAGCAGCACAAAACAGTCGTGCACTGATCTGAAGATAGAGAGACCGAACACAGCACAAAGCAGACCAGAGTTCAGGTGTACGGACTACTAACTTTTAGGCAGCTGTACCCAGGAGGGTGATTATAGGAGTGAATTTGTAGTTAGAAAGACTTAGCAATCACCAAGAGTTATCTGATGATTTTAGATATGGCTTAGGAGGTACTATGTACAAGTTTTGCAGTAAAAAGAATAGAGAGAGGAAGAGGGAGCTGGAGAGGAACAGGAAGCAGAAGAGGGAAGGAGGAGGAAGGACAGACAGATTCATGTGGAACAGCAAAAAGAAAAGCCCAAGAAGAGTGAAAAGTGATGGGGAAGGCTTATTGGTTGATGAATAAAGCACTGTGTCCAATGAGGCAGGATGATAGGTGGGACCAGGAGACAAGGAGGATTCTGGGAAGTGCAGGCAATGAGAAGTCATCCTGTGATCCCGGGAGAGAGAGGACACAGTGAGGCGTCTCTCCTGTAAGATAAGACCATGTGGAAATACTTAGATTAATAGAGATGTGTTAATAATTAAGACAGAGCTAGCCAATAAGAAGCCTATGACAATGGCCAACAGTTTCATAATCAACATAAATCTTGTGTGTTTATTTGGGGGCTCTGAGATGGCTGCAGAACCCACTGGGAACTCCACAACAGAGAAGTAATCATCAGGGTGGTTTAACTGGAACCAAAGGAAAAACTTTCTAAAGGAAGGGAGGAGCAGAATGGCAAACACTCCAGAGAAGAGGAATTGAGCACCTAAGTCACTAAATGGCCCAAGGAAGAGTAGTCTCAAAATCATGATGAAAAACCCAAATTTTAACAGTATGTTAAATATGCAAGAAATAAGTGTGAATTGCTTTTAGTACTTTTTACTTGGTAAGAAATCAAGATATAGATATAGAGAAGACCACAGGATTCTGATTTATCATCATCATCACTACCACCATCATCGCCATCTTCATCTTTCTGGAACACTGAACTTTCTATCAGTAGAAGCATTCTTCTGCTTTGGGGAAAACTTTCCTATGTCATTTTAGGTGATCTTGATGAGGCCATTGATCATGGTACCCTGCTTTCCCTGGGGCCACAGGGACAGAATGGCCATTCCCCAACAATAGATTTACCCAGGATGAATGCATTGCTCAAAACAGACTACTCAGAATGATTTCGGTCTGTGTACTACAAGAGAAAACTATCTTTCTCTATTGAGATTGTTAGACTGGAAGGACTAAAATTTGGGAGGGTTTGCCACGTGAGAAAGTCTATTTAACAAGTGAAGCCAATTAACAATAAACATAGCTGAAAGACTGAGAGAAAGCCAGAGGTATGATGAGATCATCTGAGTGCCTGGAGCTAGCAAGATTAAAGTGAGATGCCTATTTGGACTTCCAGTTTATATAAAGACAACCAGTTATCTCTTTGTGTGCATAAGTCCATTTGTGTAGAATTTCAAATCACTTATCATCACAAAGACCATGATTAGCTAGATGGAAACTGCTTGCAGCTGAAGAAGGGAAAGACTTAAGCATATTTATATGCTAAAAGGAAAAAGACAATAGAAAGCAGATAGTAGTGTGAACTGGATGTGGGGATGAACACCTGTAATTCAGCACTTGGAAGGCAGAGGCAGGAGAATAACAAGTTAGATGGCAGGTAGTATGCAATTCCAAGTCAGACAGGGGTATAAGGAGAGACCTTGTCTCAAAAACCAAACCAAAACCAAAATGTAGACAGTGAAAATATTGGATAGAGCAGAGAATAACTGGCCTTCTAAATTCCCAAAGAAAGCAAAATTACATAAAATTCACATTATGCCTTGAACTGAAGAAAAAAATAATTCTTCTTTTAAGACAATAGAGGGTTAATGATAGATGCAAAATACATCAGTTGGATGAGGTGGGATGAGATGGTAGGAAGTTCAAAGAGTTCATATACTATAAGTTCAACACTCAATTTTCTACTGATAACTAAAAGTCAATTTCATTTTCTAGAAATGGCATTGGACTGGGAATCAGGAGATATGGAATCTATTTCTGGCCCTGCCATTAATTAGGTATGTGATTTTGGGCGAGTCATTTAATCTCTTAGAATCTTGGCTTCCTTTACTATAAAATGAGAAACTGCACAAAGGTCCCTTCCAAATTAAATTTTATGATTCAAAATGCTTTCTCATATAATTTCTAATACTTTTTTCTTTTTCTCTTTGTGAAACTGGAATACAGATAATAAAATTGCCATGTTTTTCTTAAAACATTCTCAACACTTAAAATATTTTGACAATAAAGACATTAGTATGGAAACTATAATAAACTTATTTAATTGCCACCATTAAGAACAGCAAATATTACTTTATGAGCTTTATAAGCATTATCTCATTTAGTCCTAAAATGTCTAAAATAATCAGGTAGGAGAATTGAAAAAAAGTACATAGATGTACATGAGGGTTACAGTGCCTGGCAGAATTAGAATGTGACCCAGAAAGACTGTTTCTAGAGCCTGTCAGCTTCACTACACATATGGCTCCTTCCTTAAAATGAACGAGAGGAAGGGAGCATGAGAGAGGGAGAAAGACAAAGTGGCTTACTCAGCAAAACAAGTTGTTGGGGTTAGAGTATCTAGATAATGTTTTTATATCATACTATAAATTAGAGTTTGGATAATGAGTAGAAAACACAGGAAACAAACAATGTACACGAACCAATCAGAGGAAGTATAAGCTGTGTGTAGGAGGAGTAGAGAATAGTGTGGCAGCATAAGAAAAGCAAGCCAGAGGCTATGGCATAAAAAAAAAAAAAAAGATAAAAGAAAAAGACTGAAACATGTAAGCTTCCTGTTTTATAATAAGTAGTTTGCTAAATTTCTGATCATCCAAGTGAGTTAGGAAACTTACTTGATCTCACCTTAGGCCTAATGGATGCCATGATGTTGTAAGAGTTAGCAGATCTTCTTGCACCTCTAAAATTATATATCTAGTTATTTATTTTGACATGTTGTGCCATGTGACCTAGGATGTCATGTATGCTAGGCAAGCACTGAGCTGCATATGCAACTACCTAGGATTTTAAATTGTGACCAAAGGAAGCAAAGTAACATAATGAAGCTGATGCCCAATGTGAAAATGTTTTCAGGAAACTCCAAGGCTCATCATTTCATTTACATTTACACACAGTCAGTTAAACAGGGTCTTTAATATATCATGCTACTAATAGAATGAGTCATGGAAACAATATCAATAGCATAGGGATCCAAAATAATGGTGCTGAAGAATTCATATGTAGTGCTGCATTTGTAATGTCAAGACAAATAAAAGCAAATCTACATTACAAAATTTCTGTGCCTCTCAAACATGTTTATTGTCTCATTGCATCTAGAAATTGTAAGAATCATAGTGTTAAGAGTGGAAGAAATACTAATGGCCAGCCATCTTGATACATTTATTTATTTATTTATTTATTTATTTATTTATTTATTTATACTTTCTGTCTTTGTTTTTGAGACAGGGTTTCTCTGTGTAGCTCTGGCTGTCCTGAAGCTCACTCTCTAGAAGAGGCTGCCCTTGAATTTAGAGATCCAGCTGCCTCTGCCTCTCAAATGCTGGTAATAAAGGTGTGCACCACTGCCTGGTGTGATATCTTCTTTTAAATATTTTTTGCATTTATGTGTGTGTGTGTGTGTGTTTGTGTTTGTGTGTGCACGTGTGTGTACGGTTGTACACATGCCATATGTATGTGGAGGTCAAAGGACAACATGCAGGAGAGAAATCTTTCCTTCCAGCAAGTGAGCTCTGGAGAATGGGTCCTCAGGAACAAGTACTTTTACCCACTAAGCCGTCTCACTAGGTCCCAACACTTTTTATAAATGATACTAAGACCCAAATAGGTCAAACAATTTACCCAATGTCACACAACTGTTTTATGAAACTGGACTAATAATATCTAAAGATATATAGAAGTAGTAATTCATCATTTTAATACTTTGTTCACACAAGGATCTCTAATTCTCCCAGTCCTCCCTCACATTATCGTTAGATAAGACAGTTAACCCTTCACAGAGAAGATACTTAGACTCTTTGACATGCAAGACAATTTGAAATAACCCAAGAATTTGAAATTGGTTCAAAACTTCAAGAGAAAACTGCAGTTGATATTCACAATCGTTTTAGATGCTGGGTTTTCACTTAAATGACTTGTTTGCCTTCTAATATCAAACTCCCTCACACTAGTCAACAGCAATAGCAATTTACCTTTGTCATGATATTCAGATGATTCCTGATTAATTTTTTCATAGACTTCATGCTCACTCCACTGTTCCAATGTTGACGATTCAGGGATGTTCAAAGATTCTGACCTTTATGAGGATAAACAAAACCATAAAAAAGAAGTACAATGGCCTTGGAAATGGTTTATTCAGTTGACAATCCTGTGATAAACTTATTAACTAAGGGTAAAAGTAAATGTTGGATGGAAGAAGCCAATTCTTAGTCACTTTACATGCCCCTTTATAGTCTTTAAAATCTATTGACAAGGCTACTCTCAGTTAGATAACAGATGTTGAGATCTCTAGAAGTAGTGCTGGGATCTAGACTTCTGATCCATCGGCTCTTGCTCTATATAGCTTGATAAATAAATAGAATGTCATTTTGGAAGATAGAACTCTTCTATCTCTCCTCCTATCTGAGAGATTGGTAGTCCATGTTGGAGGGAGGGAGGGATATCACTTTCTTCTGTGAGGTAGCCACTGGTGAGTTTCCTGGGCTCCAGTAAATAATCTTCCATCAACGCTTATACAAAGAGTCCTAGTTAAACTCAGTGGCTCACACACAAAACAAAGACATGAAAAGTAGGAAGGTGTGCTGGAAAGAAGAGTTTCATTGGGAGAAGGAGACTGGATGGGAGAGGAGAATATGGAGTGAAGACACCGAAACTCATTATATGCAAGTATTAAACTGCCAAAGAATAAAAAAATAGTTTAAAAATACAGAAAAGAATATACTGAATAGGATAAGCTGAACAGGAAATTATATATACAATATTATCTTCTCTGAATCATAAGAAAAGAACAATGAATTATCATCTGAGGTTTTCTGCTTATTAACTGGGAATATATGAGGTATGCTTTGCCATTAATAAAATGAGATAAACATCACATATTGAGGTATACCATTAATAGAATCAGTACCTGAGAGGGAAGACAATAGGATTATGAATTTGAGACCAGTCTAGACTACACAATGAATTCAAAACCAGTCTGGGCTACATACTAAGATGATGTCTCAAAGCATCAACCAGTAAATAAATACTATAAAAACATAAGTTAAAGTTATTCTATGAGCTATGTTGTTATGAAGGTCAAAAGATATATTGCACAAGCAAAATTTCAAATTATAAAGTACTTTTCAACCCTAAGGTATTATTGGTATGGAATGAGCACCTGCAGGGAAAGATTAAACTGACCCTACAAACACAGGCTTTCTCATAAAGCACAGTGTCTCCTGTCTCTTAGAAAGCAGAGAACCAGGGGATGACATAAGGGATGGATAGTTTCCCAGTGAAGAGGAGATCCAAGGAATGGTAACATAGGAGACACTGAAGTCAACATGATAGTGTTCTTATATAATGAAACTAAATGATTATTGTGATTTTCATTGAGTAATCAGTGACTAACTTCCCTTGAATAAGTGGCCATCTGAAGGACAACATTTAAATAAATACTTTATCTTAGATATTAACATTATATTTGTACCTTGATATACTGGAAAGGGAAGGCCTTGGAGTAAAACCAAACTCCTTAAGGTCCACATGTTGAGATTTGTTCATCTGTATCTGTTAATTAAAAAAAAAAAAAGAAAAGCTATTCCAAGTTCAACTATCATTTATCATTTTCACAAATAAACCAAATAGTAAAGTTACAGCTGGTAAATAAAGTCCAGAGATCAATGAACTAAGAGAGTGTCGGGCTAGTTCTCAACTCAAATATTCTTCTTAGACCCTTCTCAAATATAGACAGTTTTCATGGTTTTCGTTTGCTTTTTATTTTTGTTTTGTTTTGATGTGGCTTCTCTTCTTGCTCTGTTTGTGATTTTTCAGAAAAAGATCTTTTGGCCTCTATGGCTTCGGTTATCATCATTCTGTGGATGACTCTCAAGTCTGTGTTTCTACTTCAGTTTGCCTTCTGATTTCCAGTTATAGCCAACTGCCTCTCTGACGTCTTTATATGGAAATCTTACTTTATTGTGGTGGTGGTATTTGGAAACCAGACTCAGGATTCAAATGAGAATGATCCCCTCAGGCTTATGTATTTGAATACTTGGCCCCTAGCTAGTGGTACTGTCTGAGAAGGTTACCCAGTATGGCCTTGCTGGAGGAATAGGTCACTAGAGGAAGTTGCTCTCTCTACTTTATGCTTGTGGTTCAAGATGTGAGCTCTTAGCTTCTACTCTAGCCACCATGCCTACTTCTTGCTACCACACCTCCCCACCATAATCAATCTTACCCTCTGGAACCATAAACCTTGGTCATGTTTAATCACATTAAGAAAAAAGTACTAATACATATTCTCTAGGCTAGCACTAAACCATTGAGCACTCTACTATTCTCAGCCCTAAACCCAGAACTTTATTTTGTTTTGTTTTGAGACAGGGTTTCTCTGTGTGTAGCTTTGGAAGCTGTCCTGGCACTGGCTCTGTAGACCAGGCTGGCCTCAAACTCAAGAGCTCTGCCTGCCTCTGCTTTCTGAGTGCTGGAATTAAAGACATACGCCTCCACCACCAGAGCCCCAAATTATATTCTCAGAAGACATGTGATGATCACTTTAAATCTCATATTCTCTTTATTTCCTAATATTCCCTTTATTTAGCCTCAATGAACTCTGTCATTGCATAAAAGCCCACAAAAAGGCTTTTCTAGGGTGTGATGACTTCAGCTTAAGGAAAGCTCTTGTTCTTTCACATACTGAGGGACAAGAATCTAAATAATTTCAGAATTTTCAACCCAGTCCAGCTCAAAGCCAAGACAGGGCAAGGCAGTCTAGTTCCAACTGTTGTTGAGCTAAGTCAAGCTCAGACTCCTCTTTTTCTAGTTCTCTGGCTTAAATGATCCCTAGACGAAGGTGAGGAAAGGGCTGGGCAGTTATGTTCCAAAAATAGATTTATAGATTGATTATAAATAATGATCATATTCCTAGTCAAGTTGGTAAATAACTTTAAAAAGCATTGTATATATCTACCCACCTCAGTGATGCACAGGACAAGTGACATTTGCATCCATTTAATTGCAGAGCAAAGGATAAATGCTATTAAAGCTAACCTTGAGTCGTTTAACTGGAGGAAGAGACGAGACGGCATCTCTGCTTTTTAAGTCAGACAAATATGAAGACATTGCTGACTCTTTAACTTCTGCCTTTTGTGGAACTCCGATTTTACCTATTAAAAGAAATTGTAGAGTCTCTTCTTGATGTTTAGCTTTTTAAGTGACACAGGAACTTGTTATGCAGCTCAATCTGGTCTTCAACACACAATCCTCCTGCCTCAGCCTCCCAAGTACTAGATAATAGATAGCCAGTGAAATTTTAGAATTTTTTGGTATTACATTTTTGGCAGTGTTTAAAAAAAAAACTAAATGTCAAATCTAATGTTTATTTTTTTCATATTGTTCTTCTATACCACAAAGGAAAAACTATCTGTAGAGTTTTAAGTTGAATGATATAAATATCATATGTAGAAAATTAGCATATCATTATTATTTGCTCAAGACATTTATTTTTATTCTTAGTTATATATGTTACACATGTGTGTATGAGTGCAGGTGCCCTCAGAGGTCAGAGGAGAGTGTTAGAGCCCCTGTAACTGAAGCTGTAGATAACTGTGGGTGATAGAAACTGAACTCAGGTCCTATGCAAAAGCAGTACATAGCCACTGTGCCATCTCTCCAGCCCATATTCACCAAGGACATTTCAGTTTTGAAATAATCTTGACAGAACTCACAGCAGTCATGTCCACATGTGTGTTTATTTTTACAATGATGATTGCATTCCCGGTTCCCAGGTTTTTTGCAGGTAGCCATTCCTAAATTAATGTGAGAAAGAAATACATTTGTTATTACATCTAGTATTATACATTTTATACAAGTACTTTTGATTCACTCTTTTTTCCCCTAGGTAGTAGCAAGAACATGAAAAAGGTATTTCTAGTAGCACACTCTGTAAGGAGTAAGGGGTCAGCATGGAGAGACTGGGGAGACGAGACGCTGGCCCCTTTCCCCGGTAAGAAGACCACGTGGAAATACATAGAAATGGGTTAATACTTAAGACAGAGCTAGCCGATAAGAAACTAGTACCTGGCCAACAGAATTATATCAAATACAGAGTCTCTGTGTGTTAATTGGGGCTGGGGAGGTGGCTGGACAAGACCAGGCGGCGGGCGGAAAAACCATACTTGTTACACACACTCTTCCCATTGTTAGCCCCATCCCAGCTTTTCATATGGAACGTATAGCTACCTATAAACTGCTTTCAGTTTCTCTACTAGAAATATAACCAATACAGCAGAATATCAGCAACAAATTTTGCCCTTATAGAAGCAAGAATGAAGATGGGATTTGATGGAGGAATGTCCTGATGTATATGTTTCTCTTACTGGTTGATAAATAAAACACTGTTTGGCCAATAGAGGCAGGAAGACAGGTGGGACTAGGAGACAAGAATTCTGGGAAAGGTAGGCAAAGAGAGACCTCAGAGAGACTCCATGTAGCTGCCAAAGGAGTAACAGGTTCTGGCATTCTCTGGTAAGTCAAGACCACATAGAAATACATAGATTAATAGAAATGGGTTAATAATTAAGACAGAGGTAGCCAGTAAGAAGCCCTAGCTATTAGCCAACAGTTAATAATTAATATAGCATCTCCATGCTTATTTGGGGCTGAGAAGAGTGGCAGGACCTGGCAGACAAGAAACTCCAGTTACAGGGATTTAAAACGTTGTTTCATACTCAAGGCTGAGCATTTGGAAACAGTAAATCTCACAGCACTATAATGGCACACTGACTAGTTAGTAAATAGGACATAAATGTTTAGTGAGTTATAAATACTTTAGGGACATAAAATTTGCTATAAGAATTTAAAGAAGGGAAAAAATGCTTCCAGATTGATGGCTCTAAACTATAACCAATGTATCCAAATACACAATTTATTAGTATATTACATATGTATATGATGTTCACCTATATGTGGGTTTTCTGGGTTTTTTGTTGTTGTTGTTTGGGTTTTTTGTTGTTGTTAAGAGTACTAGGGACTGAGTCTAGGGCTCTGTGTGTGCTAAATAGGCACTCTACTCCCTACACTGGCCTTGAACTCACGACCCTCCTGCCTCAGTTCCCCAAACAGAATTACAGGCCTATCACATTTACTATGTTCTGATTAGTAACATTGAGAAGGGGAGAATATTTTAATTCTCCTTATAGGATAGGCAGAATCTGGACATGGGAAGGGAGCAAGGAGAAGATATTCCAGATAGAGGTCACAATAATCAAAGACAGTAAACTACAGATTGTAGAAACAAAAACCCACTTGCTTTTGCTGGAACACAAATTTTAAGCGATGTGGAAAAACTGAACAGCTATGAAGACCTTTACAACCTTCCTTGGCCTTTTTATTTTCAGTATCATTGTTCAACCAATCTTTTTCAAGTTAGGGCACAACTAGATATTTATATCTGTTTTAAAAATGAGCTTTATTTTTATTATATATTTGTTTTATATGCATTGATATTTTGCCTGCATGTATGTCTGTGTGAAAGTGCCAGATCCCCTGGAGGAGGAGTTATAGGCAGTTGTGAATTTTCATGGAGGTGCTGGGAATTGAACCCAGATCCTCTGGAAGAACAGCCAGTACTCCTAACCACTGAGCCACCTCTCCAGCCCCCAGATGTTTATATATAAACAGATGAGGCTTTTCACTACAAAGGCAGATGTCTGGTCTCTCTGAGGACCAAGAAGGTAGATATGCTAGGCACTATTATGGTTTGGGTATAAAAGGTCCCCCAAAGTCCCAGGTGTTTGTCCCTGATTGCAGAGAACAACTGAGAAATGTGACTGATGCCTAGGGGCTCTTGCTTTCCTCAGTGGCCTACTCCACCCATGGTTTTATAATCCAATGCCATTATAGAATGGTGGGTGTTAGGAGGTGGGATATAGCTCTATTAGCTTGCTGGAGGAATGATTTTAAAGGACCTATCTCATCTCTGGCTCTTACTTGCTCCTTTCTGTTTTTGATGCCACAGGGTGAGCAGCTCTGTTCGACCACACCCTTTCCCCATGGTGTGCTACCTCACTACAAGACACAGAATCATTGCAGCCAGCCAGCATGTACTAAAGCTGAAAGAAATCCTTCCTCTGTTAAATTGTTTCAGGTGTCACAGCAACAAAGTCTGTCTGACAGAATATCAATTATGTGTCTTGTAACAAAGCATCTGACAACCAGAGAGATAGAAAGCTCAGGGGTTAAAACCACTCCTGGCCTTTGCAGAGGACTCAGGTTCAGTTCACAGAAGCCACAGGTAGCCACTCACAGCTGCTGGTAATCCTGGCTCCTTGCAGACTCTGCCTCTGGCCTCTGTGGGCACCTGCATTCATGTGCACATACCCAAACACAGAGAAATATGCTTCTCTGGAACCAGAAATGTGTTTCCTAGGTGAATGTAAATCCAGTCAAATTCACAGTGAAGAATAACCATCACATACAGCCACTGACAGAGTAATAATAATAAAATTAACAAGTCCCTGGCATTTGAAAGTAGTTACACCACAGTGTTCTCAACTAAACCTGATTCTGAAAATACAAACAACACTCAGATAAAGCTTCTGTGACCACAGTGGAAGACCTGTAAGACTTCTGTGGAATTATTTCTGAAACTAGAGATAAGAATGCCCAAGAACCACAAAAATAATGGAACATCCCCATCTTCTGGATAAGACAGATGACTACTAACTTTAAAATCTACTTTCAAAATAAAAAGTGTTAAGACCAGATGTGGTGGCACATGCCTCTAATCCCAGCACTCGGGAGGCAAAATCAGACACCTCCGAGTTCAAGGCCAGCCTGATCTACAAAGCCAGTTCTAGGACAGCCAGGGCTACATATGAAACCCTGTTTCAAAAAACAAAACAAAATTTTACAAAAAAAAAAAAAAAAAAAAAAAACAGCCTTCTTTTTTTAGGTAGGCGTGTGTGTGTGGGGGGGGGGGGGTTGGACAGAGGACAATTTGCCCTGGTTGGTTCTTTCCTCTTGTGGATCCCAGGGATCAAATTTGAGTCCTCAGGCTTGGCAGCAAGCACTCTTACTCCTCTCCTGATCCTTGTGGTCTTTGGAAAAGCTGTAATTATGCCTCATAAGTAGATTTTCTTTCTTCCATCCTAACAGGAGGTGCTTTTTCTGGTGGGCAGATTTATATCTCATGGTAGGTCTCAAATTTTTCTCAACTTTTTCCTCTGATTTTTTTTTCTCTTTTTAGAGCACTCATTTGACTCTAGGCTCCTAGATTGTTTCTTTATCTGTTTCTTGGTCTCTGTTTTGCTTTGTATCCAGTGTGTACATCTAACCTCAGATTTGACTTCTCTGTGCCTAGTCTTGCTCCCCAACTACCTGGTTATCCTTAGTTGTCTTCCTAATATATATCTCCTGTGCATGTAAGGCCCTAACTCATAGCAGATGCAGAGTGGCCGCTCAAAAACAGGCTTAATACATAGAAAACAGGGGACTCTTAGCTCATAATCAACTTCCAGAGCCCTGTCTCTCAGCTGTTCCAACTCCTGAGTTATTTTAGCGGTGTTGATTCTCCCTCAAAGGGTTCATGTAATTCACTTAGAGAAAGATGCCATGACTAGGAGGAAATAAATGCCTTGTTTTACTCATAAAGCCTCTTAATGGAAGACTTTTGAATGCTGCATTTTGAAACACAGCCACAAGATGGTGCACAAGGACAGTGTGTGTGCCTGTGCTCCCCTAGGCAGATCTTAACTGTGGCCTAGAAGGCTGACAGGAATTCTGTGAGCTCCCCAGTTGATATAATTTGTTCTTAGGTTCCTTCCTTTGCTGAGTGTTTTAGCTTGAAAGGCCTCTGTAGATATGAGAGTTGTTGAAGTCTCCTACTATTGTGTAAGGACCTATGTGACCTTTGGTTAATGTTGTTACTGTCTATTTCATGAAATTGTGGACCCCAAGATCCAGTACATAAATATTTGCAGTGGTTATATCCTCTTGATGAATGGTTCCCTTTATTAATATGTGGTTAATATTTTCTGAGTAGTTTTGATTTGAAGTCTACTTATTAGTATGGGAATCATGAATCCAACCTGTTTGTGGCTTCAATTTGCTTGGTAAGTTTACTTTTAACCTGTGACTCTTTAAATTTCTGGTTGTCTTTTCTAGTTATGTGAGTTTCTTGGGAGACAAGAGATAATTGAATTATTTTTAAAAATCTATTTAGTCCTCCTTGTGATGGCTATCTTAGTTGTCAACTTAACATAACCTGGGAAGAGAAATATCTCAGTTGAGAAACTGTCTCTATCAGAGTGGACTGAAAGAATGTAAGCGGGAACATTTTCTTGATTGAGAGTTGATGATAGGGCCAAGCCCACTGTGGGAAGTATCAGTCTTGGGCAGTTAAGTCTGAGATATATAAAAAAGGTAACTCTGTGGAAATCTAGGCGACAAACCAGTACTCAGAGTTCCTCCATTGCTTTCGCTTTAGTTCCTGTCTACAGGTTCCTGCCTCAAGTTTCTGCATGCTTCTCCTAGATAATGGATCATAACCTGTAAGCCAATAAAACCTTCCTTGCCTGGGTTGCTTTTGGTTAGCAACAGGAAACAACATAGGACAGGCTATGTATTTTCATTGGTAAGTGAAGGGCATTTCATTCAAGGTGCTGATGATGGTTTCTGCTGTTTTATTTTTTATTCTTTCCATAATTTAAAAATTTTTAATTTATGTACATTGGTGTTTTGCCTGCAGGTATGTCTATGTGATGGTATCGGGTACCCTGGAACTACAGTCAAAGACAATTGTGAACTGCCAGGTGGGTGCTGGGAATTGAACCCTGGTCCTCTGGAAGACAGCTAGTGTTCTTAACCACTGAGCTATTTTTTCAGCTATATAATTTGTTTTATTTTAAAGCACTCCAATTAGTGAAGGGTTTGCTATTACTAATGATTCTACTGGTTGTTGTTCTGGTTGGCTGATTTATTGCTAACTTTTCCTCTTTCTCCTGACAGCATTGGATACTTGATGGTTTGCTGTGTTAGACAAGATTAATTCTCTCCCAGCTCCCTAAATGCTTGTTTGTGCTCATATGAAATGTATTCTTTCCTATGTTCTAGTGGGTAAAACTATCTTTCTTATTCCTCTGGATGTACTATTCTTTTAAGGATTTTCTGTATTTCTGACTTAGCCTAAATTGCTTTAGCTTGTGTGTGCCAGCAGTCCCATTGTTAGCTTAGCTCTGTCTATTGGATACAGTAACAAGTTCCACTACAAACTTCCTGTGATTCACATAGGTCCCCCTTATTGTGGCATAGCAAGAGAACTGTTGAAATAACTATTGGCAAGCCAAAGGATTCAGGAGCCAATCTGGTACACCTAGGTAATATCAAGAGGGTATATTCCTTATATAACTATGAGAGAGTAATTTGAACATTGCCTCAGTAATAGATGGCATTAATTTTTATGTGTAAAATATAACTTTAAAAATCTTTACCATTACAAACTTACAATGAAACGTTTACATGGAAATGGTGTGCTATCTGGTGTTTGCTTCAGATTATAAAAGGAGAAAACAAACAAGGTACTAGGTACATAGTAAAAGCTGTGAGTTGATTCTTGTTTAAGGTGGCTACTGAGTATCTAGGAGTTCGTTATACATGTCTGTATTATGTTTAAAATTACTCATAATAAAAAGTTAAATTCATTTTCACTGTGGTCTGCTTCATCAAGTCTGTGGATTCCCACACATCACCATTCCCACCTCTTCAGAGAATGGTCCACAAAGTGAAATATATATGAAAAAGGGTGATGTATATAAAAACTAATCAAATAATTCATTGTCCAACTAAAAATATTAACTATAAGAGATAATTCCTACTATATATTATATATCTGAAGCCTAAATATACAATTCCAGAGATCAACAATTTGAGTGAAGCTATCATGTAGTAACACTCTTCCCATGCCATACTGATGTTTTACAGAAGCAGAAATTAATAGTGATATTTACCTTGACTGGATCCTGCTACAATAGCTCTATTTGAGTACTTAGGATGAGAAATGTCTGTTTCTAATCTTCCTTGCATAACTGTTTGATTTACAGACCTCCTGGCACCTAGATAAAAGACTGTAAATTTCTGCTGAATATCAAAACCAACTGGAAAGAGAAAAGATGCATGCAAATGTTTATTAAAACCATATTAAGTCTTTGCATGAGGCTATTTATTTCATTTTATATATCTTATTATTGTAGCACTAGAGATAGTACAGAAAATTAAAATATGATAAATGAAAACATATACATCTATTTTAATAACTTTAAAAAATTCTATAATTGAAATTTATCTTAGAAAACAAAGTTCAATAAATGAACAAAATTGCATTATGTTATCTAAATATATAACATAATTTCCCTTAATGTTTATTCATAGTAAGTATATTATTTTTACTATTTTTCTGTACCAGCTAACATAAAGGAAATATTTAAATGCTGTCACATTTTTGTATTGATATCTTTATTACTTCAACAAACTTACCATAATCAGAACTAATTAGATTTATGCTAAGATCTTCAGATATCAGAGCTCTCTTCACATCAATTTTCTTAGTCCAATTTCCACTTTTTAACAAAACAGAATCCCTGAAAAACAGTAATGTAAAATTTAACATGATCCAAACCCTAAATGAAATAATATATTTATTTCAAGAATGATCTTCAATAGTAGTAAACAACTACTGAAAACTACTTTCACCAAATTGTGAGGAAGAAGAATTAGTGTCAATGAAATTTTTGTCTGTTTGTTGTTTGCTCCTCAAACCTGCTAAGAAATGAGAATGATTGAACTACTGGTCCTCTTGCCTTCACCTCCCAGCACTGGGAATATTGGCATGAGCGACCACACAGGACAATGGAAGTAACTATTTTAGTAGTAGTTGATCCCAAACAGAAATATACAGTTGTTATTAATAAGACACAAGTTACTTCCTTAATGTGGTTTGCACAAGTTCAACAATCATTTAAATTGAGTTTTAAATAGTTTGTATTTAATATTGACACATAGAACAAGAAAAAAAATATTGAGCTTAGTCCATTCCCATGGTGCTCAGGAATAAGGATTAGTGCAATGGGGTGTTCTCCCTAAGTGTGCCAGGGCTAGCTGCAGGAGAGCAGTGCTGTGGGAAGAGCATCCTCCTCAGGATCCTCCTGTATCCTGACAATTAGCAGATCCCTGTGTAGTTTCTGCATTCCTAACTTAGCACTGTAGTAATACAATGAGTGTGAGAATGGCAGGGTCAATCTAGACTTTGCTATTAACTAGCTACGTGATGCTGACATGAACCTCTGTTTCAATTTTTTCCTCTACAAAATGTGAATTAAGATACCACCTATTTCATACAAATATTAAGTAATTCAGCATTTTGGGTCTACTAAGTACTAAGTACTTAAAAAGAACTAGCAATCACAAAAGAGTTTAGTTATGGCATTATGAGGGAAAAAAATGATATATAGAAAACATTGAAGTAAAAATTACAAAAGCCACACTAGAGAACTAGGCATATGGAGGGGCTCTTCCTTATATGGTTGATCTGATTGACTGTATCCTTCAATGGAATTACAGTAGCTGTGTACATGTTAATTTGGAGATAGACTCTGTAGGCAGAAGATATATTTTGAGTTGAGTAGAAGACTGTTTTCAAAGATTAAGGCCATAAAAGAAGAAAATCAGCAACATCAGAAGTGCCCCAGAGACCATCTGTTTCTTGTTATAAATCCCTCCATGGTGGCAGATTTTATAATTTCTTCATCTAGTTCTAAATAGAATGACCTAAAGCAACACACCTAAAGTTAGTGTTACACTTCCTTAACATACAAGTGGGAAACGTGCCCCATTATTACATCAGGGAATTGTAATTTAATTGATGATGTGATCTAATTATTGTATTGTATACTTAAAAGTTCAAGTTCAATATACTTAAAAATAAAATCTAGTAGGTATTTCATAATTACTTACATAATTTTGTGCTTAAAAATGACTTGATTATCTGCATCACCTATGATTAAGGTAGTATAGTGAGAGTCTGGTGCTGTTCTCTTAGTTTGCAGCTGTTCAAAGTTTCTTAATAGAATGGTCACTAGTATTTCCGCCTTGGCATCACTGTATCTTGCAATCTTCAAAAACAATAACAAGTATAAAATGCTTTAAAATAGTCTTACTTTCCCTACTCATCTCCAACTGTAGTCCTGGAAAGCATTGGTTTTGAAGAACAGAAGAATATTTAAGAAAGAGGACACTCACCTGCTCTACTTCAAGTCCATACTTTGGTAGATACATCACAGCTTCTTTTATCTGGGTCCCGAAAGGTGGGTGTCTACTTAAAATCTAAACATATTTATATCATCATACTCTAACCTAAACACTTAAGACTCTTATTAAAGTATTTCTTAGAAGTCACAAGTTTAATTAGGTTTATCACCCCAAACATCTGCAATTGAAATACTTATGACTATGAAGAAGAAAATATTAGTGTGTGTATGATGTAATTGGTCATGCTCATACATATCAAGTGTCTGCACAAATGTGAGGAGACCAGGGGTCCTCCATGGCTCATCACCTTTGTTTTTAGGATACAGAGTCTCATGGTACCTGGTGCCCACTGACTCCTCTAAAACATGAGAGTAAGTCTCGGGTCTTCCTGTTTCCACCTCCTAAGAGCTGGAGTTACAGGTGCTTCTAGGTTCAGTTTTTGACGTGGGCACTGAGCTCTGAACTTGGATCCTCAGGCTTATGTAACATGTACTTTACTGACAGAGCCATCTCCCACATGCAAATAAATAGTTTTAATAGAATGGAATAACAGTGGGGTTTGGGATGTAAATACAGTTCAGTAACATTGGGACCAGAGAATACTACATACCAGTTCAATTTCTCTTGCATTTGCTTCTTCTATTTTTTTAAAAGAAGTCAAACCTGCATTTACCATGGCATTTGACAATGATATGCCTGTGGAAAATTAACCAAAGAGTAATTATAAGCCATTTTATAATGAAATCAAAACTTAAGTAACTACATTAATAAACAATTTTAAAGCTGTGTGTGTACTTGGTGGTAGAGCACTTACCTAGCATTTGTATGACACTAGTGTCAATAATCCCCAGGGCTGCAAAAACTAACTGCTAATTAATTAATCCCTTTAAAAGCATTCGGTCAGATATGCTGTTGTTGTGGTTTGTGCACTGTGGTATGCGGCAGGCCTGAGCAAGTGGAGGGTGTCACTGGGGGGGGGGGGGCTCTGCCCTGCTTTGTGAACTTAAACTAATGTACTGGAACTGGGTGGGGCTGTACACAGCAAGCAGGTTCCAGGCAGGCATCTCCCCAGCCTTTGATTCCTGTCTTTCCATGTCACCTCTCCCACATGCACACCCTGCCATTTTGACACCATCCACTACAAGCCCCTCGCCAGTGAGAATCAGACGGCAATGTCATGCCCGTCCAGAAATGCAAGACAAATTACTTCTTTTCTTAAAAGTTCATAGCTTCCAATGTCTTATTTTTAATATTCAGACTTTTAATATAATTTATATATTTTGTAAAAGAAACAAAATCTTTCTGGTCTACATAATGACTCGGCCCTCAGTTTTACTGAATGTAAAGTATGGCACCCCTATGTCCTTACCTAAATTTTCAACTCTTCTAGGGAAATTCCCATACTCATTCTTCAGACACGGTCACCTCAGTGGTGAGAAGGGCTCACCGCCAAGCCTGCTGGCCTCAGTTTGATCCCTGGGATCCACATGGCAGAAGGAGAGAACTGACTCCATCAAGTTGTCCTCTGACCTCCACACATGCAGTGTGGTGTGTGTAAACCCCACACTCACATACACAAATACATAAATAAATGCAATTTAAAGAAAAGACAGCCTCTGGTATTTACAATCCCTTAACATTCATTTCTTTATATGGCAAACATTGATAGACTCATCCCTGAATTTTAAACAAAAGCCACATGATTCAAGATAGGAGTGTTCATGAAGCTGTGACTCGCTGAGCAGTTCTGTCTTAAAAAATAAAGGCCACTGTCTGTGTACCTAGCCTAGATAGTAACGGCTTATGTCTCTGCCCAGAACTTGATGTATTTAGAGTGAAGTTTCAACTTTGCCTCTGTAGCTAAATTCTCTTAACTGTACGGCTTGACCTAGCCAAACCACTTCCATCTAATTTCTTGTCCCTCTCCTCTTACTAAGTGCTCTCCAGTCACATTTGCTTTTATTTTGTTCCCTAAAGACATTAAGTTCATTTTATTTTTGGACTACTTCATTTGTTTATACTTTCAGAACCTATATTTTTAAATCCATATGTTTTATGATAAGCTTATACAAACCGTGCTTAAAAGGTACTTTAAGAATTGTGTGATTCCAAACAAGTCCTTACTTATCTGAAGTAAGCATTAATGATGAAGTGTGACAGACTCAACCCTTACTCTAACTTTCTTGGTCACACTTTCTAGTATAAACAACTCTTCCGTATTCCTTGTTTCTCTTAGACTTGATTTTCAGCACTACTTTCTCTTTTATGTTCATGGTACTGAGTCATGTGTGAAAAGACACTACTGTTTCTCAATCTGGAAAGACAGAATACAACAGATACCCAGGCTAACAGTTCTCCAGAAAGCCAAAGGAGTAACAAGCAGAATAAAACTTATTAGATGTCATTTAACTAATTTCAAAACGTTCAGAAAGATGCTGTTTTCTAAATGTTGTATGGAATATCCTGTCTCAGTTTAGAGTGCCTGCCTCTATAGATTACTAAGACATTTAGTTTGGGACTTCAGTGTGACAGTAATCTTCACCGTATTGACTAGATTAAGAAATACCAGGAGCAGCTGGACAATGGCTCTTCCAGGGGTTTCAATCCTCATCACCCACTTGGCTGCTCACAACCATCTGTAATTCCAGTTCCCGGGGATCCAGCACCCTTTTCTGTCCTCCAGGGGGCATAAAATGTATATAGTACACAGATAGACATACAAGTAAAACACTCCAAACACACAAAATAATAAAATGAAATAAAAAACCACCTAGGAAACACATCTATGGGCCTGTCCACAAGGATAATTCCAGAGAAGTGTAACTGAAGAAGGAAGACCACTCTGAATGTATGCAGTGATCCTGTCACATAGGCCAGGATCCTGAACTAAATAAAAAAGGGGGGTGGGAGAAGCAAGTACAAGAGGCACCAGCATCTACAATGTGAGCAGATGCAATGTGCAACCATTTCCTGATTGTAGATACAACATGAGTAGCCACACTACATTCCCCACACACCTGCTGCCATGCCTTGCCCCTGTGATGGCTTTTATCCCATCAAACCATGAGCCTAAACAAATTCTTCCTTTCTCAAGTTGCTGTTGGCGGTTATTTGGCCACAGCAATGAGGTAAGTAGCTAAGGCCCAGAATCTCCCAATGGGAAATTCTACTCTATTTCCATCTTACGCCACCAAGTAATCCCATCATTCTCCTAGTTCCCAGGGATTTTGGGCCGGTTCTCTGTCACCCTCCTTGACTTTGAATGTCATAGAAAGTAGGGCTTGCAGAGCATGGCAGCTCACCCTTTTAATGCCAGCACTGAAGAGGCAGAGGCAGGCAGATTTTTGTGAATCAGAGGCCAGCCTGGTCTATGGAGTAAAGGTACAGATGAACTAGAGTTTTATAGTAAGAGCTTGTTTCACAAAAGGATTAGAAAAGTCAGATGGAGACCTTCATTCAAATGACAAAGCTGTGGATAGAGGGATGTTAAGTGTTAAAAGCAGGCACTGCTCTTCTAGAGACCTGAGTTTGGTTCCCAGCACCCACATGGCAGCTCATGACCACCTGTAACTCCAGCTCTAGGTATCTGGTACTCTCTTCTGTGATTGGTGGGTATGTGTGCATGTGCACATAAAGTTTTAGTTTGGTTAGGTTTTGTTTTTTTTTTGTTTTTTTTTTGTTTTTTTTTTGAGGTTTTTCGAGGTAAGATTACTGTGTGGCCTGGCTGTCCTCTAACGAGTGACAGGTTTGAAGGCATGCACCACATTGCTCAGCCCTTTGGTTGGTTTTGAGACAGTGTCTCAGGTTTTAGTAGCCCGGACTGTCCTTAAACTTACTACATAATCAATGCTGGCCTTGAGCTCCCGGTCCTTTGGCCCCTGTATCCTCAATGCTCAGATTATAGGAGTGCACTCCCACACCCAGCTTCCATTATATACATTTTAATCTCCCTAGGACACATATAACATCACAAAACTAATGAGGCTGTCAATCTTGGGATAATAACTTTTTTTTTTTTTAATGACATCACTTATTTAGGAAGTAGGGTCACAAAGTCAAGATAAGAAACTGGAAAAACACCAGAATTCTTCACTCTGATCCAGTTTTTATGACTGGCACATTGTAGCATTTTACAGTGGGTTCTAACAGAAAGTCAGGAACAACCTTCCTGCAGAAATGCTAATTTTAGCACTAATATCCTGCTGTTACTTAAAACAGAAATAACCAGGATACAAATAAATGGCAAAATTTTCTAGAGTACATGAGATCCTGGGTCTGATCCTCAAAGTTATATATCTTGTCATTAAAGACACAGTAAATTATTAGTCACAGAAGTGAGAGAAATATCACACAGTTAACCAATTACTAAAACAAAGTTCACTGTCAATATAAAAACAAGTTTCAAAAGGAGAACTTCAAAATTAGATTTCTCATGTATTTTTGCATTTGATTTAATTATTCAGTTGGTTTATAATAATTGATTGTTGTTTTGTTTTGTTTTGGGTTTTGGTTTTTTGGGACAGGGTTTCTATGTGTAACTGTCTGAGCTGTCCTGGAACTCACTCTATAGACCAGGCTGGCCTTGAACTCTCTGAGATCCACCTGCCTCTGCCTCCCAGGTATTGGGACTAAAGGAGTGCACCACTCCTGCCCAGCATAATTGATTGTTTTGCATTTGTTTATTTACTTGTTTGTATATGTGAGTGTGAGACACACAGGTGGGGGTCAGAGGAGCAGACTCTCTCTTTGTACCACGTGGGTTTGAAGAACTGAACTCGGGTCATCGGATTTGGCAGCAAGCACCTTTACCCAGAAGCCACCCTCTCTCACAGGTAATCATTGAAGCAGGAACAAATAAAACTCTGGTTTTCAAATATAAGTATAGTACTTTATAAAAGCATATTTTCCTTAAAAGTCTATAATCATCATAAAATAATATTATTAATAGTAAAATGTAAAAGAAATTACAGACGATGACAGCCTGTCTGTCTTGAGTACCTACCAATTTTATCCAGCTGTTTAGATACATGTCGAGAGTTTTCCCAGAGCTTACATTTAAAACATTTAGTTAAAATCACACTGTTTAAAAGCACAGCAAACTTCTTTTCCTGGGAAGCCACAAAGTCTGACAACCCTAAAAAAAATTCCAATATTAATTATAGTATATTAATTTGCTGGGAAGAAAGTTGAAAATCCATTAGTGAGCTAACATACATCTTGCAATTCGTGAGCCATTTCTGAAAATCTTCGAAGTATCTTGTGTCAAAGTAAAATCTTGTATAGGAATGCATCCCAGTTGCGCCTGAATAAGACTGGGAAAACATAACTCATTAAAGATCACATGCACAGGACTACCTACACATGACTGACTGAGGTATTCCATAGGATTTCTGAGCTTTGGTCTGTATCTTTTGACTTCCTTTTCCCAACCTCAAAAGTTCAGTTCTTGTCATCTTCTTTATACTTTTTATTCAGTCGACTTCTCCCTGTCTCAGAAGTCTCAAAAATCTTTAGCAAACAATGAATGAAGTGTACTGGATGAGGTGATTTTAAATGCTGTATGAAGGTCCTTGTGAAGCTGTCTATCAATAGACACACAAATGTAGGATATGTGTAAAATTACTGGAGCAAATTGCTTTTAAAGTAATATTTACATTTAATAATCATATTTTATCATTAAATAGAACACTTCTCAAAATCATATTTTCATGTTGGAAACCCTATCATAACCAGCAACAATAAAGCAGGAGTGGGAGGGAGGGAGGTAGAGAGAGATGGATCTCTATGAGTTCAAGGCCAGCCTGGTCTACAAGATATCCAGGGCTACACAGAGAGACCCTGTCTCCAAAGAAAAACATAAACAGCAATGCTACATGAATTTAGTTTCCTGTGTTGTCTTCAGTAGAAAAGGAAATCTCAGACTCTCCAGCAAGGTGGTGCCCCTGCCATTTCAGGAAATGGAGGTGCATGGCAGTTAAGTAACGACTAACTCGGGGTGATTATATGGATTAATTGGGATAAAATGTTGATTCAGTGAGGACTAATTTCCACATACCAAACCATATTGGTTTTAGTAAAAATGGTTATAAAATTAGTCTGTGTATAGTTCCATGTCATATCCCAGAAGTCCACTGAACAAAATACCCCAGTTAAAGAAAGTAACTAGGGCTGAAGAGGGAAGGTTTAGCAACCAAAGCTGTGAAATAGAGGGATTAAATGTCTAGAAACTTACAGTACAACATTTCAAAAATAACAGAATTATCATCTACTTAGTGAACAGATCTGAAATTCAGCAAAGTAAGGGATGTAAGAAAGCAAGTGGTACAGTTAGACATGAGCATCTATTGAACACATGTATAAAAACTTCGAATTAGGAGAAGATATTACCACACATATACACACTCTTTCCTTGGCTATACTCTACTCAAGTAAGATGTACAAAGTTAGAAATACACACACACACACACACACACACACACACACACACACACACACTCACACATTATGACATGTGTGAAACTAATTATTAAAGTCACTAACTTTTAAGTTCATTGCCTCCCATGTCTAACTTAAGGCAGGGTTGATAGAAGTACTTCAAATACAAATAAAGTATTCTACAGCTGTCTGTGGGAAAAAAATCTTGATTTGACTTAGTAATTGATGCAACTGAGTATGCTCAGAAAAACACCAAGTCAAGAGCTCTAGTTGTAGCCTTAGCTTCCCATGTAACAAGGTACTTAGCCAAGCCATTGCTTATCTGAATGCCATTTCATTTGGGCAATAACAAGACTGGGCCATATATATATGATTTCTAAGGTCTCTGAAGGTGTCTGAATTGCTACAGAAATATAGCTAATAAACCACATTAACTTCTCCAAGCCTAGATTTGCATGAAGAATTGCAGCGAGAAGACTGCTTTATGAGTATCTGGGAGACAAAAATGACTAAGATGTTGAAAACTATCCTAAAGAATGATCTCCCCTAGTTAAAGAAGAAAAGATTCCTGAATTAACTGGCTTGGTGGCACACACCTTTTATTCTAGCACTTGGGAGACTGAGGCAAGCAGCTCTCTGTAGGTACAAGACCAGCCAAGGATACATAGAAAGGTTCAGTCTCAAAACAAAAACATAAACAAAACGAACAAACAACAAACTTTTTACCTTGAGTCATGTCAATTAAATCAAAAGATCTAAGTATCAAGGCCTAAATACCCAGGAAATCACTTTTCATAACAGAAAAGTAAATCTTTGCATTTATGATTATAAACTGAGCACAAGTCAGAGGTGACAGTGTGCCTGTTTATAAATCCAGTAATTCTTCTATATAAACTCTCCAGTCTTAACAGAATAGTTATCTGCTCATATGTGTACTCATGTGCTTGGGGATTTTCTTTTACTACTTTTCTCTCCTAGAATTCCATTAATACTGAGTCTGCATTTGCTAATTGTGCGCTAGTGTTGACAGTTATTTTCATGCCTGTTTCACTCATGCTAACTTGGAAGACACTGGTAAGCACAAGCACAGGCTCTCTGTCGTCTTCTTTGTCTCCCCAGAACATACCGTCAACAAGTGATCTGTCTAATTAAAAGTTTGTTCTTTCATCTCTTCCTTTACACCTCTGCCTTTCCTCCCCTCCTTCTCTCTCCCTTCTGCTTCCTGTCCATAATAGTGGGCTGAAGGTAGGGCCTTGTGCACACCCAGGCAAGCACTCTACTACAAGACTCACAATTTATTTTAACTAAAGTTCTTGGAAGTTAATCTCACATATACATTATGATTCCTTAGTTTCCTACAGACACGCTATTTTCTACATTACAGAAAATACATTTTAAAACCGAAGATGAAACTGGGCATGGCTGCTCACACGAACAACCCCAGCACACGGGAGGCTGCAACCCCGGCACATGGGAGGCCACCGTAGAAAACTGTAGGTTTTGAGACCAGCTGGGACTATATGGGGACTTTACCTCAAAAAAGGGGGTGGGTAAGAGGAAAACCCTCACCCGTGAAAATCATGAACGGGTAGGCAGTGTTTTAGGACATGAAAAAAAATAAACTTTTATTACCAGTTTACTTTCATTTCTCTTGTTCTAATTCTCCCTTCCATGGGAAATCTGTGAATAAAAACACATGGAGAACTTTCATTATTTAACTAAATAACAGCCCTGTAGTTAAATAAAGTATATGTAATTTCTAACCTGATGGCTATTTTGTTTGGGTCTTTGTTTAAAGTATTCAGAGTTCTCTTCTCGTTTATCCTCAGCTGCACATCTAGAAACTCATTGCAGCTGGCTATCATGGAAATCTATAAAATTTAAGCATTTGACAATTTAACAAATTACATTTCATACTTTTTTCTTACTCCCTTCCTCTGAATTTCCTTATTTTTCAAGCTGCCCAGGAGTACCCTGGCTTTGTTCATTTGCAAAGCAGAATCTATATAGACAGCTTCATACATCTTACTTCTTTAATATTCAATCACTAACAACCACTTAGAAGCTTCTGTATGCTAGACATTGTGACATATAATGTGAGCAGCCATTAGGATGATACCAGTAAGATGACAATGAACAAGGTCAAACGTATTCTATTTAGTGCAGTGAGAGGCACCCCGTGTATGCTGCTCTTCTTACTGTTGCTACTACTGTTCATCCTTCTGAAGTTTGCAAATTGCCATTCCAATAACTTAGTAATGGACAGATGCTTTAAATACTAAGAAATCTGGGTTTGTAGACTGGTTCTGGGAGATAGAACTAACAGTTCTAAATCTTTCACATGATACACTCAGCTAGATGTACTGACACTGAATAATTTGTTAATCTTGACCTCTTCTTAGAGAAGAGTAACAGTTACATGGAATTACAAACCTTTTACTTCATCAAAGTTTGCTCACATGGCTCCTTAACCATACCCAGATTTTTTACGGTGCAGTCTTTACTATAGTAATCTTATTGTGATATCTAATTGATAATTAGAAGTGCATGGTTTAAAATTGAGAATGAATATCTTCTACCAGTCTCTTATTCTGTACTCAGGTCTCCTGCAAAGAGGGAAGGGACACTGCATTTCTTCATTCCCAGCACAACGCCTGTGGTCTGTTCATTGCTGTAGCTGAAAAACTGTTCCTGCTGCTGATTTTAAAGCACAATCTATTTATTGATGTGGCAATATTTTATTTATTATTATTAAAGTTTGCCTGAGGATTCAGGAAAGTAGCATCAGCCACAAGTCATAGAAACCAGACACACACCTTTAATCCCAGCAGCCAGACTCTAGGAGGTGGTAGTACACCTTTAATCCTAGGACTCAGGATTAAGATGTAGACAGATTTCTTTGAGATATAGACAGATTTCTTTGAGTTCACCCAGATCTACACAAGATTGATCCAGTTCTAAAGAGAAACACTTCACACAAAGATGATCTCAGCACCTGGGATCACATGCTTTTAATCCCAGCATTAGGGAGGTATGTAAAACTGGATCAACGTCTCAGTATCAGGCATTTATTCCATTTATTCTCCAGCCACATTTATGATAGGAAGACATTGAAGTCTCAAGATTCTCTAGTCACTCTGAGGAGAGGCAGCAGTCTAAGTTTTGGTGGAGCCAGGATCACATTTCGGTCTGAGGTAAAATAAGAGCTAGTGGCTAGCTGCTTTACTACTCTGATCTTCAGCTTGAAGCTTGAACCTCAATATCAGTCTCTGGCTCTTTTATTTTTCGTGCTACATGTTGGTCTCTCTTTCTCCAAAATCAGTTCTTTTTTTCTGGACCACCAAATACCATTCTATTTCCACTGTTACAGCTGGGCTTAGGCAAATGATTTGGGGGAGGGATGCAGACAGGGCACCATGGCAACATGCTGTCATTCATTCATGGCAGATTTTGCAAACGTATCCTCTTATACTCTCTTGGAATATTTCTCACACATTATATTTGGAAAGCACTCTTGAAGTAATCGTCATTACCAAGGAAATTATAAGTTGTGAAACAGTAGCCACAGCTATTTGTATATATATTTTCTTAGATTTGATAGGAAACACAAATGAAAAGATGATGTATTCTTAGGAGATATATTCCCTATCTCATGATCAAAGGGAGACATAACCCTTAAAGTGACTTTCCTTTTGCTAATTTAATTTTAAATTATAGGAGATATATAAATCAGTTGTCTCTCCAATATTATTTTTATCCTACAATTATTAATTTCTAATGAAAACTTACTAAGTCTGATAAAGTTTCTTTTCCACTGATTGCATAAAATTTCTTCACTGTCTCGAATGTAATATAATACCAAGCCATTAGTCTTCCTGCCTCTGTTAGAAAAGATGGAAAAATAAACAATTCCACATTAGGTGATACAACTTGCTTTTTAAGAAATAGTTAAACAAGCATTTCCTTAACATCTACTCAATGGACATGTGTGCTTGAAATGACCCCTAAGCAAAGATACCCCCAAGATATATAAACACAATCTATGGACCTTAAAGGTTGGCTGAAGATAAAACCACAGGTAAGATAAAAAACAAAATCCTTTGAATGATAATATTTACATACAAGCTGAAGTAGAGAAGAAATTAACCCTAGGTGTACGGTCAGTATGGGATGACCTAATAGGAAAAATGAGTTTTAAACAAAGTTTGTTTGAAACAAAGTGACTAATATGACTTGACTGAGAGGAAACAAAGCCAATATGACCTTGGGAAAATGAAGATTTACTTATCAAAGTGGAAAAATTAAGAAGAACATCTTTAGAATACTTTGGAAAGGTATATGGCTTGATGATGACTCTGAGTTCCAGTCAGATGACCTGGCACAAGTCTCCATTCAGTACATGTTAGAAGATGACGTGTGTATTTCTTAATGAATCTCAGAACTTGGTGGTAGTGCCTAGTGCTTAGTACATGGTGCCTAATTTTTATAACTAAGACATGATGAATAATAAACTAGCAGGACCTCAAGGAGCTTTTAAGGCTATTCAAAGGAGTTCAGAATTTGGATCAGATCTGTAAAGTAACAGGACCACTTACAATTCTTGAGCAATATTTTTTGCTTAATTAGCAGATGGTTGGGAGGAGGGGGATGAGCAAAGCAGGGATGATGATGGGATGAGATGGGATGAAATTCATTTCAGAGGCTATACGATCTAATTATCAGTTGTCCGAAAGCACCTCAAAGATTCAGTCCTTACAAACATACGAAGTGTCATACCTAGTCTCAGGAGAATGTCTAGTATTATATATGAACCACAAATTCTCTCAAAGAAAGGAATATTTTTTGGCATGTCAACAGAGTGATAGGCATTGAGAACCTCATAAAAAGGCCAGCTAGTCACTGTCCCAACAAGCAGCCTGCTGCATGTGTGCAATGAGAATGCAGGTAACCCAATGTGTCTGTCGGGAAGAGGGCGTCTGAAAGAACAGTGTGACCACAAGAATATGGTTATTGGGAATATATTTTAAAATGGTCCTTTCACCATCTGTTCAAGAATTAATATAAAGTACCTCCCTACTACAAGATATAAAAAAAAATCTTAAGAAAAACATTTCATTTTGGTAGGTTTATTAATTGGAATGAAGGTTCTAAGGTAAGAAAAGAACAATCTAGAGAAGAAACCATGAAGAAAATAATCCAAAATCTAAGTATGAAAACAAAATGGAAACGCTACTTGCTGCTAATCTAGTTATCAATGGGTAATAATAATGCAAAATTTTAGCCTTAGAAAGCGTTAAATTCATGGACATCGTAAGAAAAAGTACCTGTTGGTTTGAAATAAACATCTTCATCCATCTTTATCAAGTCTAGTGATGATAAATCTTTCAGATTCTTCAAGCATAATTCTGTTCAAGTATAGAAAACACACTTTAAGTTCAGTAAAATAAGGAAGGAAAAAAATAGAAATTTACTATTAAATATGCTAAAGATGTGTGCTATGGCATAACTGTTCTGAAAGGATTGGAGTCTTAAAAAGCAAGAAAAAAACCACACCAATACACATAAAAAACTTGAAATATAACATTCAATTAATATGCTAAGTACCACTCAGCACTTGGAACATTTGAAATGATATTAAAATATTTCATATACACATTAGGAAACTAAATATTTGAAGCTGAATAGCTTGCTTCAGGTCTAAGGAACTGCTTTGCTAGCTGTTCTCCATCATGAATTTTTTTCTTTTAAACTTTGTTTTTCAAGATGGGATTTCTCTGTGTAGTCTTGGCTGTCCTGGAACTCACCCTGTAGACCAGTCTGGCCTAGAACTTACAGAGATCTACCTGCCTCTGTCTCGAGTGCTAGGATTAAAGGTGTGCAGCGTCACTGCCTGGCTACTCCTTTAAACGTTTATCAAAGATATAATAGCACAAAATGATACTGGCTGATACCAGGATTAAAGGGCACCTCCTGAGGGGGTCTCAGGTTCTTGTGTTCCACATCAAAGAAATGCACAGAATTGTGCAGATAGGAGCAAGAAAAGTTACAGAACTTAAGATAAACTTTCAAGGAGGAAGCAGGCTGGAGCAGGAAGCTCCATTGCCTGATTTCACAGAGGATTAGGGGTGTCTGCCTCATCTGCACAGTGGAACCCAGGGCGTGCTCTATATGTTGCATGCAGTTGTACATACAACTTCATTCATGACATGCCTCATTAACATCTTAACTCTCTACCCAGAGTATGTTAGCATCATGAGCCTTGAGTGCCTCTGAGCCAGGGACAATGATTTGAGGCAACTGCAGCTGGCCTCAGCAGAAAGGGCCTTACTGCTTTCCTTTTTGCCAACCTCATTGTTCAGAGCTGCCTTTATAAGGTTTTATACAAGATTTACAGACCTCACTTACAGCCCATTCTCTTGCTTCAGAAGTATAGAGTCAAAGAGTTTATTAAATTTGTTCTTACTCCAGAGGAGTCCTACTCCATATCCAGGGGAAGAAATGGTACACAGAGAGGCCAAGAAAACTCCAAGCACTATGCTTATTAACATGAGTAACAGATAGTCTTTTTACTCAGTCATGCAACATCACAGCTATCTACTTCTTATATCAAACACCAAAAAAGCACAATCTCCCCTAGGTCTTGAGGTCTTCATTTCCAAAAGCCCTTATAACATGTAAAACTTGCATTAAAAAATTTACTAAGCTTCAATCTTTTGTTATGAGGTATTTTCCATGGGACTTGCAATGAATGAGAAACAAAGAAAATATTTTCCTCTCCTATAGCCCACAGCTTATTACATATACAATAAACAATACTCATTGTATGAATTAACAATGGAAAATAAGGCAAACATTAATAGTGATTGTGCTACTTAACAGAAAATTAAACATTAAAGTTATCAGAATAGAGAAAGACATACTCTTACCTATCTGATTTCTTATGTGCAATTTATCATTATCATTAATTTAGTTTCAAATCTTCAATTACAAAATGGTACAAGAGAATAATACAACTATTTTATAAATATATTTTAACAGCAACATGATAAATATATGAGACTATCACCATGTTAAATAACATATTTATTCCTTTTTTGTTGTTTTGAGATAGGGTCTCACTATGTAGGACTGTCTGTCTGGAACTCACAATGTAGAACAGGCTGGCCTCACATTTACCATCGTCCTCCTTCATCTTCTTGAGTACTAAGATTACAAGTATAAATACCACACAAAGCAACATATTTATTCTTTAAGTCAGACAATTTATTACTTTATCCTTATCTGCATTTTTTATTTGTCACATACAAATATTCAGAGAATAAATTAAAATATTTTAGTGACAGTCTCACCACAGTGAAGACACAGTAATGTTAAATCCTAATAAGTACTTATTGGATTTTTACAGTTAAAGACAGGTAATAAAATATTAATGTTAAAAAGGTTGAAATTTGAAAAGGAAATATTACACAGACTGTCATGAGAACAGCACAACAAATCTAGGATGACATTTTCAATTAAAAAGGAAAATAAAGTGCAATGTTTTCAAAAACCATGGTCATTTTCGAAACAAAAACCTCACAGTAAGCTAACTTATTATATAAGGGCAGATATTCTGATAAAATTAATCAATATAGAAAAGCTGTGTATGAAGAATGAACAATTTAGTATTTTTCTCCAGATAAGTTTACTTTTAAAAATAATGTATGTATCCTTATTTCTTTAGTAACTGACATTTTCCTCAAAATTTATACAACATATATATATATAGAGAGAGAATGAGAAGGAAATACATCTGACCTTGTAATTTTGCCTCAATTCCATCTTTGTTCAGTCCAGATGCAAAACCTGTGTAAATCATGGAACTTTATTTTAGAAACCAGAGTGTACTTAATTTGTTTTTATAGGTTCAATTTAAACTTGACATAAAGAAGAGCATCTACATTTCAAATAGATTAATAACAGTTTGATGAGCTCAAAGAGGCTTAGCTATTCATAGAACATAACCACTCTTTTAAAATCTTTTCACTATCAACTGTCTATATTTTGTTTTATAAACTGTAATATTTCATCAATAGTTCAACAAACCTATATAGAATCAGTTTTAAAGATCTATTTTTATTATTTTTAATTATATGTATGTGTATTTGTATGGGGATAAGTGCACTTGAGGCAGGTGTACATAGTCAAAATTTGGAAATGATATATTTTTCCATCCACAAAATAGTTGATTAAACTGTGATATATTAATACAACTGGGATTATACTGTAATAGCAAAGTAATTATTGCTAATAGACTCAATTATATGAAGTTAAAAGAAACTGAAGATAGGCAGTAGTAGGAAGAGTCTTTAATCCCAGCACTCAGGAGGCAGAGTCAGACAGACCTCTGTGAGTTTGAGGCCAGCCTGGTTTACAGAGTGAGTTCCAAAACAGAGCCTATACACAGAGAAACTCTTGTTTTGAAAAGGGGGTGAGAAAAGAAGAAGAAAATAAACTGAAGTCAGAAAGCAAATACTTCCATTCACCTCAGGTTCAAGACATAACAACGAACACACAGGGACTTGCGGAAAACTTCTATATACTGAGCTGGATTGTGATTACATGTGGGTGTCTGTCTATATGTATATATTTAATTGTCTTTTATATCTAAGATTTTGTGCCATTCACCATGATAATGCAATATCAAAAACTCACTATAAAAATAAATTACTCATGAGAAGAATTGTAAATTAAGACATATATGAATCTGAAATGAGACTGATAAAAAGACACAAATATATACCCTGCAGGGCTTTGTGAATACAGTACTCTCAGCCACTGCTGACAACTATGTAAGCCACTAAGGACAGTAACTTAGCAACGGCTATCACATTTTAAAATGTATGTAACCTCTTACCTAGAAACTCCATTTCTAAGAATTTAGCATGCAAATGAATTCACATATGTGAAAATACATTATTGATAATAGCAGATAATTTTTAAGGTGAATATGTTAATCAAGTGGAACTGTTTATAAATGATACATGGGGCTGGTTGAGAGCTCATCTGCTCTTGCAAAGGTCTGAGTTTGGTTCCCAGCACCCGTGTCAGCAGCTCACAACTGCCTGTAACTCTAACTCCAGGGGATCTGATGCCCTGTTCTGGGTTGTGCATACAGAGCTCAGGCCCCATACACAAACATAAAAATATATACAGATAAAATGGAATAATATTATTAGCTATTTTAAAGGCTTCCAAGTCAGCATGGAAGTTCCCCCCAAAAACAAACAAGAGGCTAGAGAGATGGCTCTTCACTTAAGAATGCTTGCTAGCCAGTCTGTGTCGGCTCACACCTTTAATCCCAGCACTTGGGAGGCAGGGGCAAGCAGATCTCTGTGAGTTTGGGCCAGTCCGGTGTACAGAGTGAGTTCCAGGGCAGCCAGGGCCACACAGGGAAACCCTGTCTCAAAAAACAAACCAAAACAACAAAAAAGAACGCCTGCTGTTCAGTCATGAGAACTAGAATTTGGATCCCAGTATCTACATAACAAGCTGAGCATCCTACACAAGCTCATAAATACAGCTCCAAGGGAGGTGGGGTCAAGGAGGACTGGGGCTTCCTATCTTCCAGACTAGGTGAGAAAGCACGAGCTGCAGGTTCAGTTAGAGGCCCTAGGTCAAAGAAGGACAAAGAGTAAGAGAGGAGAAGGTCCGACAGTCTCTTCTAACCTCCACTAATGAATACAGGTGAACTCACCCCTACCCACTTATACATGTATACTCACACAGACACATATGCACAAAAATATATGAAAGTCTTTAAGTAAAACAGAATTATGATGACCAGTTTTACCACTCCTAGGTAAATATACAAAGGACTCTTAGTCAACATATACAGAGATACATGCCCACCCATGTATATTGCTGCATTCATCACAATAGAAAAAAAAAATGGGATGAGCCTAAATGTTCATCATCAGGTGAATACATAAAAAATTATGGTAATATTTACACTGGATTTTTCCATGAGATAATAAATGTTGGCTGTTTCAAGATGTTATATTTTAAGTAAACTGTTTCAAAAACAAATACAAAGGGGCATTGTTTGTATTTTAAAAATGAAAAATAAAATTATACCCTATTTGCTTTTATTATTTGCTCTGTGTTCTTATAAACTGAAAAATGAATAGCCACAAATTTAGAACAAGAGAGCAGCTGAATGGTAAACATGAAAAAGATGTAAAACTTCAAAGCTTTAACTTATTTTAAGTTAGTTTAGGTACTTAATTAAGGTTCTTTTTCATTGAGTCTATTTTAACAGTGTCCATTAAACATTAAAAGACTAGGTGTAGAGAAGACAGTGTGCCCTCATTTTTGTCCACTCTGGCCTCTGAATACACCAGTCACTGCTACTATTTTTCCTGTTGCTTACTAGTTTCTGCAATCTATTCTCTAAAAGTATAAATAGAAACCCAGCGGGTTTGAAAACAATCACTGTATTTCCAGATCCGAGTCACAAACCATAATGAGATGGGTTTTTCAGAGCTCTGATGTATAGTAAGGTTGATCGGATCCAGTCCAGAGCAACGCTCACATCTGTGATGGTATGCAGCACTATCTCTGCATTTAAATGTTCAATGAGATGTCTGTGCAAACTAGTGGAGGAAAAAACAGTGTTACTAATGTGAACCTCAAGAACACCAACCTTACTTTTTAAACTTTAATAATATATAATATGCAAGTTGATACTTTAACAACTCATGAAAAATAATTTTCAAAAATACAAGATAAAAATCTTAAAAAGCCAGTTCAACATCTTAAAATAATGAGATTTTTTTTCCTTCATAGTTCTAGAAGTTACATTTTTGTATAAGAAAGTCAGTATGGTTATAGTAGTGTGGATTATGTACTATTTTTCACCCAAAGAAGAGTACTTAAGACATACTAAAAACAATTTCAAACATTCATATATTCTCTCACTATAAAACAAAGTTTAAGCTGTGAAAATATTTCTTACTAAAAGTGAATAATTATACATTTAATACTCATAAGTGATAATACAATGATAGTAAGACCTTATTGCCTTTTAGGACTTTATAATAAAGATATATACTATTGTGTATTGTGTATTAACCATCACCAAATAAAACTTTGTTGTCTTTAAATAAATCCATTTAATTCCTATAATGACATGTTTTATAGTTAAATCATTAAGACTATTCCAAGAAAACAGCCTTAGAAAATCCCCAAACCAAACTTCCTTCCCTAAAGGAAAAAACAAGTCATATGAATTTTCTTTTTGAACTGTTCTTTGTTACCTGCTTTCCACAGTGTCGTTACAAGCTAACATCTGAATGTACTTCTCTCTTGTACTTAATCTGGTCATAATAACAGCAGTAGCTGTAGTGTCAAACTGGAACAGTACCAAAGCACAGATATTAGCAAAGACTAGAATATGTTACAGGGCTGAGCCTTTCCATCAGAACTTCCATTTCACACTCAATGGTTCCTTGACTTACTTAAATAGTAGGCCAAAGGAACTAAAATCTGCTTATGAATTGTAATACTAATAAAAAATTCAATTAAAAAATCTTCCAAGAGTATAACTGCAAATACCACTTTCATTTCAATATTACATAATTTTGACAGTGTTAATGTCAAAACCTGTAAACTGAATTAAAAACATGTTTTAGTGTAGTTTCCATATATGCTAGCTAGTTTTATGTCAACTTGACACAAGCGAAAGTCATCTGAGAGGAGGGACCCTCAATTAGGAAAATGCCTCCACAGGACTGGACTTAGGCAATCCTGTGGGGCATTTTTTATTTAGTGATTGATGGGGGAAGAGTCCAGTCCATTGTGGGTGGTGCCAGTAAGCAGCACCCTCCATGTCCTCTGCATCAGCTCCTGCCTTCAGGTTCCTGCCCTGCTGAGTTCCTGTCCTGACTCCTTGTTGATAGACTGTGATGTGGAAGTGTGAGCCCAAATGAGCCCTTTCCTCACCAAGCTGCTTTTTTTGATCATAGTGTTTTATTGCAACAATTGTAACACTAACTAGGATACCACATAATTTGATTATTTAATTCATCCTCTAAAATTAAAACCTTGCATGACATAACATTTTGATACTTTGAAAATGATACTTTTTCCAGAATTTCTCTAAGTATCTAAACAAATGACTTCCTCATTCAAGCCCTTGTGACATATTTTGTGATAAATATGGACTGAATTTTAATTATAATATTTAGTGCTACAACCATGGGATGTTACATGTTTGGAGGTACACAACAGTCCTTCACAAGGAAAAAGTGCCCATCCCAGTACCAGGACTAGACATGTGGCATATGCTTGTAATCTCAGTATTTAGGAGGCAAATCCAGAAAGGTGGTAAGTTTGAGACCAGCCTAGGCTACATATAGAGATCCAGTTTCTAAAATAAACACACGTAAAAATGACAAGACATCTTTACTCAGAATAGAAATAAGATGAAAAATCCCTTTAAATTCCTTTACCAGCAACTTGCACATCCACCCTTTCATTCAGACAGTAGTTTAGACAGGGTTGCAGTGGAAGAGTACATTAAACTTATAATCTCAGTTGATGAGTCTTTTTATGTTTAGTTGATTTTTAAATTACATTATTTTTCAATCTAATTATGAAATGCAAATAAAAGACACACAACTCCCTTTTATGCTATATTTAGAAGGTTAAAAGGGAAAGCTAGTGTCCCTTACCTGAGGTCTGCCAGCTCTCCCAATCATCTGCAGAATGTCTGTCTCACTGTACTCCTCAAACATGCCTCCAGTGTAGTGCATCGTAGACTTTATAACTACCAAGTGAGCTGGCAAGTTCACGCCCATAGCTAGAGTACTGGTAGTAACTGTCAAATTGAAGAATAATCAAGCCATATAACTTTATTATTCTGGAAACATACTTTCTTATAAAATACATACTGATATAAATGGAATAAAAACTCTAAGAAATTTATAAAAAAAAGGAATAGAGGACCTTATAATCTAAAATAATAATATACCCTAATAATAAAATAACTTAAGATCTTTCCAAATTACACTATGTATGTTCAGTAAAATGATACAGAATTAAACTTTGCCAAAGAGTTTAATGTAATAGATATATTTACAGTTCTTTTTTTTAGTTCTTAGAAGAAATTAATCAGATATATACAAAAAAATATGTTTTACTTACAAAGAACTGGGAGATCTCCAGAAGTAAACAGTCCTTCAACCAGTTTCCTATCTGACAGTTCCATCCCAGCATGGTGATAACCAACACCATACACCAAGACATCTGCAGCAGGAATACACCACCTGTCACCACTGCCCCCCACCTCACTAGTACTGACCCTTCTATCTATATTTAAACATGCTATTCAAAAGTTATGTCTAGGTTGGAGGTGTGGGTCTGTGGTAGAATGTTTGGTCTGGCATGCCTGAGGCTCCAAGTTATTTCCAGGACAAAAAAGAAAATTGTCTTTAAACCTACCTTTTAATTTTGAATCTCTTATAGAATATGCAGACTTCTGTAATCTATTAAAATATGAAATTATTAAGTTATTCCCTGTAACAGGAAATTCTGAAATAGTTTATTATTTTAAAAATAAGAGACTTTCACAATGCCATCATCTGAAAGCTGTCTTTAAAAACAAAACAAAACAAACAAACAAACAAAAACCCCAAGCTCTGACAGGTTCTATGAAAGGAAAACTTTCCCCACATACTTTTTACCAGTCTATCCTGACATGCTTGCAATAGTAGGGGGGTCCCCTGGGTGGTGGCAGCTACTCGGTAGCAGTGGGAAGTACTGAAAGCTGTCTTTAAATGGCAGGGACTATCTCAAGGAGGGGTGTGGGGTGGGATGAAAGGGGAGGGTAGGAGTGAGTGTGGGGGTCAGTGAATAGAAACACTATATGAAATGCCCTCACAAATATATACTGACAGAGGTAGCATAGAATATCCAGCTTTCCTATTCAGGATTTCAGGATGTTAACATAAAAGCTGTTGACATAAAAGCTCACTTCAATACCAAAAATTTAGAAAAAGAAAAACAAAACAAAACAAACAAACAAAACCCCACAAACTCTCACTTGACCATATTAAAGAGTCAATGCAAATGGTTACTATGTTCATGGGGTCAGAACAAGAAGGCTGCCCATACTTTGTCTAATAATGTGTGTCTGTGTGTTTGTAAGAGACACATTTCAAGCCAGCCTTGGTGACAGCACAGAGGATGGAGCAGGACTTGCAAACACAGGCAGTGCCTGCAGTGCAAGATGAAGGCAAAGACAGGGCTGGAGAGGAGGTCAGCAGTAAAGCCCCACCATCCATGCTCCTCCACTCCTACTGTCAAAGAGATGGGGAGGACAACTTCTAAAAGTACCACATCACTAGTAAGTGGAACAAAAAATAGCCGTAACATTTTATTACATTTATTACATCTTATTATGTTTCTCACTGGCATATACTCATAAGGGCATTGTCATTATGTACAGAAAATTAAGTTCAAGGAGAGGAGGAGGTCCTGAAAGAGCTCTGATCATTTTGGGAAGGAATTCTGGTACTCTCAAGGATGTGGATGGTTGGTAAGTTTGGTTACTAAGTATATCTAAGAAACCCCATGTTATTGTTTTCTATTTTCTTATTGCAGGTTTGAAACTATGCAGTATAATTTTCTCACAGTCACAACTTTCTTTAAGAATTAACAACAGAATGAAGAGTAGGCAAAAAGACATGCCATGCTACTAGTAACATAAACTGTGTTACACATAGAACTTTAGAAATGTTGCCTTATATGCTTATCAAATTATTATGATAGGGTAGTTTATCCTCATATTAAGACCTGGCTAAGATATTGAAGCTAATTGATGCCAAGAATGGTGATACATGCCTGTAATTCCAGCATTCAGGAGGCTAAAGCAAGATTGCAAATTTGAGGCCAGCCAGGCCTACATAGTCAGACTCTGTTTCAAAAATAAAATAAAACAAGTAATTGATGCTGAAGGCTGAATATGTAACTCCTGATGGCCTGCTTGCCTGTGTGAACAAGGCCCTAGGTTTCATCTCCAGTGCCAAAAAAAATTTAATGCAAAAAATAAGGATAAGAAAAAATCCCATAAATTGAAGTTGAGATAAATAATATGCCTGGTAGCACCTAGGTGGCCAAAGTGGAGTACTGTGATTTAAATCTGTGTCTCTAATGTCACACTTCTTCCTATTCTGACATTTCACTGCTGAAAAAGCTCAAAGCTACAAAAAGGAATAAAGATTAAAAAGTGGTGGGACAGTGAAGAAAAGAGGTAAAGAAGTTTCCCTTGAGTAATGAGGCAAGAAGAGGAATTGGGAAGAGGAAAGAAAACACCATATATGCTTCTGTTCAAGACCATGGTGATCTGAAACAGATGACTGCATTGTGTACATGCCCTGGGACTAAGGAGCCTACAGCCTGTGTATTTCAGTCTCTCACAGGTGAATTCAGCTAAGAACACAGCAGTCCATGTTTGCCTGGGGGTATGGAGTCTGTGCAAATGAGTCTTCCATTGCACAAGAATCCCACACATCCTCCAAAACTGCTTTCAGGATTAGTCTGCAAACAAGGCAACAAGGTTCTTAGTGGTCACGTCCTACTTCTGACTAAAAGTGACAGCAAAACTTGATCATTGTGTTCACTCCCAAAAAGCAAAGGGCTCCAAACTACTTAAAACTACTTACAGTACTGCTAGAAGTTCTCTTTGTCCCACCAGGTCCCGCAATCCCTTCTGCCCCAAATAAGCACATGGATGCTATATTAAGTATTAAGCTGTTGGCCGAAGACTGGACCATTTCTATTAATCTAAGTATTACCATGTGGGGTCTTATCTTACTGGAGAAGGGTCTGGAATTCTTACTCCTTTGACTGCCTACCTTTTCCAGAATTCTCTCGTCTCCTAGTCCCACCTATCTCCCTGCCTCTATTGACCACAGTGTTTTATTCTTCAACCAATAAGAGAAGCATACATACTGAAGGACAATCCCCATCACTGACGGCCGCTTTTCCCTACATCTATACTTTAGTTTTTAATATCACTTTTACATTTTCTCACTCAATCTCTACAGGTAAGAAACCTGGCCTTGAAGATCTCAAGTAGACTGTCCATGGTTAAGGAATGAGCAGCTCTCATTTATCTAAGTGATCTCCAGGAGCCCTCCCCCTTTCGAGAATAAATTAAAGCTCATACCTTAGTTTCTGTTCCACAGTGATAATAAACTTAGCATCTTTTACAAGAACAGAAGCAGCCTGTTGCACACCTTTCCTTGTTGCACAAAACTGAAAACAAATTAGTGAATTCTGTATCAATCAGGTTAAAAACTGAATATTACACACAAAATCAGCAACTAATAATCCATACCACAAGTGTGGGCTTCTGCTCGGAGTATGTTCGTATAACACTGTAAACCTTATAGTTGAGGGCCAAATCAAACTTAAATTCAGTTTGGTTGCTACTGCAGGGAAAACCCAGGACCACTTTCTGCAGTTTCACAGGCCTGTGGCTCTCATCCATCTTCAGACACACAGCAGGCTTTTCGCCATCTGAGAGCCATTCTGCAACCTGGAAATCAGGAATGCATGTGTTACAACTTTTTCCTCAGAAAGCTTCAAAGCTAAACACAACACAACTTTAGACCACTTTAAAGTCAGGACTGAAAATGTTCAATCCAGTCATCTTTTTTCAATATTATATACTTCACTAATAATACTCTGTAGATATGTTAGTAAATGCTACAATAGCCATGTTTCAAGACCATAAACACTTTTACATGGTAGAGTTCTGACTAGTTATTAATATTTTGTTTTATATTCCCCTGTACGAGCCCAAACTAGAACTGAAATCAATTTGGTCATAACAATCAAAGTTCAAAACACACAGGTATTTGTAGTTCTAGAAGACTGGGTGGCAAAGGATAAAGACTATTGTTTTAGAGGAATATTGAGGGGAAGGATGAGAAAAACAAAAAGAAACCAGTGTTCACAAAACCAGTGATTACCACAATGAAGGAAGTTTCAAAAATGTGATTGTATTTTTATAAAAATTGCTACAAATCAATAAAGAAACCACCACCCCAGTGTGAAAAAAAGGCAAAGAGCATCACTGGTCTAAAAGAGGTAATGTAGTTGATAAATATATTAAAATACTTCAGTCAGTAAAAAAATCAAGAAGTAAAAATCTTAAAAATAAGTATGTACATTTGAGAATATTTATTATTATAAAAATAATTTCATTATTCTGTTGTCTAATGTTAGTATACAAAAATGGCTGGTAACAGGAAGTAGAGAGATGACTTCTTAAATATATGAGTGTGACATTTATTGACGGCAGTGTCCCCAGAAAGTTTAAACCAGCCTTTCACTTACTTCTTTTACTCCATATCATGCTATGGAAATGAGCCTGAATATTTTCAAAGATACATTAACTTCAGCACTGTTTATAGCAGAGAAGTAGAAATAACACTACATTCTGAGGTTAGACAAATATATAAAAATAAAACTACAAAAAGTAAAGCATATTTTATAACATGGAAATGTTTACAGGTAAAACAACAAAAAATATGTATAATTATTCCATGCTATGGTGAAGATGCACTTTGTATGTTTCCCAGAGTTTATATGTTAGAAACCTGTTTCCAGGGTAGCAACAATGTTGAGAAGGAACCTTTCAAAAGAACCTAGTTCAGGGAGATTTTTGTCACTGAGGAAGCTGCCCCTAGAGCAGAGGAGACATGCTGGTCTTACAGAGCAAGTCTCTTGAGAGTGGGTTGTTAGAAAAGGGTAAGTCTGGTTGGCTCTGGTGCTGCAGGTCTATAATCCTAGCTACTTGTGCGGCTAAGGTGAGAAAATAATACATTTAAGGCCTGCCTGAGCTACTGGGTGAGTTCCAGTCCTGCCTAGACAATGTATTGAGAAAGAATGCAAGGATGGACATCAGCCTCAGTGTGAGGCTGGAGGTTCAGTCTCCAGCACTGAGAACAAACAACAAAAAAGTCTGACTCCCAAATCTCTTTGGCTCACTACAAGCTATCTGTCATGTTATGAGGTAGTCAGGAGGGCAGTCACCAGGCTGAACCAGTCTTATTTTTCCAAACTGTGAGTGAAATAAGCCTCTTTTAAAATTCAGTTCTCCGACTTTAGGTATTTTGTTACTGTGACAGAAAACAGGCTGATACATGTGTAGATATAGAAGAACATTCTAAGTTTCAAGTTTATGTAAGTCAAAACTATCAATGGCATGGTGATATGTGTCTTTAATCCCAGCATTCAAGAGGCAAAGACTCACAGATCTCTGTGAGTTGAGGCCAACCAGGTCTACACAATGAGACCCTGTTGTGGAAGATCCCTAAAGGCACATAGAAATGATCCCGGTGAGGTAAGGATCAAACTGAATTCAGCCCAACTTAGGTAACTGGTGCTGGGCCAAACTCCAAGAGTCTGTCATCAATTGACTCATTTTAGCAATATTTAAGCACACACAATTTTGGGAAAAAGTTTTCTGGTAACAATGAACTCAGTCCCAAGTGAATGGGGGCACAAAGGTTCTTGCACCTACCGATCACTAGGGAAACCAGGAATGTTAAACACACAGAGGCCTCTCCTCAATGGAGGAGATAAAATGAAATTGAAGTTTTCTCTCCCACCCACCAGTTCCTGAATAACCATTCAGAGGATTAATATTAATTTTACATGTTTGGCTGATGGCTCAGGCTTATTACTAGCAAGCTCTTACATTTAAATTAACCCATTTCTATTAATCTATGGATTGCTACATGGTCATGGGATTACCTCATTTTCTACTAGCTTTTAAAAAGTTTGCTTAAGTACAGGAGAGATGGCTCACAGGTTAAGAGCACTGGCTGCTTCTCCAGAAAACCTGAGTTCAATTCCTAGCACCCACAGGGCAACTCACAAGCACCTGTAACTCCACTTCTAAAGGATCCAACACCTTTCCTTCACCTCCAAGACCACCAAGCATGCACAAACATACATGCAGCAAAACACCCATATACACATAATAAAGAGTCATATATTTTTAATCAAATTAAAAATCTATTATAGAAAGCATAATACCACAAATAACTCGGTCTACACACCCATGTCCCAATAACTATGAAATCCTTCTCCTGGTTATACAAGGACAAGTCCACACAGCTGCCCTTTTAAAACAGTCACTAGTATACTGCAATACAGGCACAGAGAACTGAGGGAAAGTGGATAGGCACTTTGGCCATTACTCCTCCCTCCCCACTCTGAAATACAATTAAGAGTCAGCTCATTCTAGCCAGGGTGGTACGCATGCTTTTAGTCCTAGCACTAGGGAGGCAGAAGCAGGCACATCTCTGAGTTTGAGGCCAGCCTGGTTTACAGAGCAAGTTCCAGGACAGCCAGGGCTGCACAGAGAGACCCTGTCTCAAAAAAAAAAAAAAAAAAAAAAAAAAAAAAAGAAAGAAAGAAAGAAAGAAAGTCATCTCATGACACACATTACTATCCAAGTTACAAGGTATCCGCAATAAGTGAAAACTATGAGCTTTAGATAAAAGCACATAACAGATTTTTACTAAAAATATTTTTATTAAAGTTTATGGCCATAACTTTGTTACGCCAATGAAATCTAGCACTAACGTTTTCCATATACTAAATTAAATGACTGACAGAAAATACCATCTTCTCTGAGGTAAAATTGATTAAATGTTCCATAGATAATAAAATCAAGCAAGTGAAGATTAGGACTTACATCCTCAGCATTGGGAATTGTTGCAGATACAGCCACAAATCTCATAGGGATAGGGCTAGCATTTTGTAAGGCCCTAGATAAAGACTGTACAGTTTTCATTCTGCTAACAACAACCTCAAGAGTTGGGCCACGGTTTTCATCTTTTATAATATGCACCTAGGTAAGAAATCAAGAGAGAATCATTAGGTATAAAACTAAAAATCTAATCAATTAAAAATGCAATCTTAATATTTTTCTTTGTAAAAATAAGCATTTTCAATTTTGAAGGCCCAAAAACATTATTTTACTGAAAATGTCACTTCTTTCTATCCATTTTAAATATCACTTTATGTTTATCTCTGAAAGTGAATGTGTTCACTACCTCATCAATGAGAAACAACCGGACCAGCTGGACTAAAGAGTTGTCTCTCCACTTCCTGGTCATGCTGTCCCACTTCTCCTACAGAAAAAAGTACAAGTAGTTTATTCTAATAAGGAATTACAAGTATTGTTTAAGACACAAGTATTGTTTATGACAAATCTTATCACACATAATTACAAACAAAGTGCATTGTTTTACTTGATTCTTTAAAATCTCCATCAAAGAGTTGAGGATTAAAAGTTACTTAAATGATTTTAAGAGTCTTAAAACACAAGGTCTTTGATCTTTGAAATAATCACGAGTCAAAATCTAATTACACTCTGCATATTTGATGTGTGTGGATGTTTTACCTGCATTTATGTCTGTACAGCATATGCATGTAGCGCCTGTGAGGACCAGAAAAGGACATGGGATCTCCTGAGACTGGAGGGTGTTGAGAACCAAAGTCAGATCCAACAGAAGAGCAGCCAAGACTCTTAATCACTGAACCATCTCTCCCGCCTACTAATTATATATTTTTAAACCCTACCAAGGTATTACTTCTCTAATACATACTTGGACAAATGAATACAAGGAAAAGCCATGGTTATAGATTGTCCACAATTACAAATCAGTTTGCTTTACTCATTGTTCATATATGTGATCATTTCTTTTCCACTTTTTATCTATGGACACTCTCCCCAATATCCTGAATATTAAATGTTTCTATGGTAATTTGTTTACACTGCAAATACATGCTGTACTTTATATTTTCTTTTAACAAATTTTCTTAATGGAGATAAATAAATATCTTCAAGTAAATAATGAAATAAAAATAATACTTACTGGAGTTGTCATAATTATATTGGCATGTTGAATCTCAAACAAGTCATCCATTACTGTATCTCCAGTAAGTTCTTTACAATTCAAGCCCATTGGTCCAAACTTTTCTTTCCAGTCATCAAACCGCTGACTACAAAGAGCTTTTATTGGTGCCACTAAAATAATATATTTCTTTTGAATACCATTGTAATTTTAAATTTGTTTTCTCAAGCTCTAATTAATAAAGTTAGTATAAAAACACACTAATTGCTGCATAAAATTGATAAAGTAAAAGCTAAATATACAAACATAGTAAGCTAAAAAAGTGATCACTAAGAAGAACTAAAAATTGAAACAGAAGTGATCGCTCAAGGAATCTAAAGATGGGGAGAGGTGGAACAAGTGATTATTGCTTTTTCATAGGAAGTCTTTTGTGATTAGTCATTTCTTTTAGACTGTGTACATACACTACTTTGGGGAATTTTAAGAAATATGCACCCAAAAAAGAAGAATTCTAGAACTATAAGATATATGATTATTTGTTCATTTTGTCTGTCCTCTTTTTTTAATGTAAAGTTCAAATCCTCAATTCAAATATTATTTTTTAATGTACAACTCTAGGAAAAGGTGTTTCAATTTTAATGTAACAGATACAATCAATTGTGGCATGTCTTTATTAAAGTGTACAGAGTGCTAGGGTTACAGCTAAGTGGTAGTGGTAGAGTTCTTACCTAGCTTGCTAGCTTGTGCAAGACCCTGAGCTCAATAATGTCTAGTGCCACATACACACATAAGCAAAAAAAAAAAAAAAAAAAAAAAAGGAGACTCTGTAGGTGCACAGTGCTCACTGCCAAAGTTTTTGTCAATATGTCCAGATAAATTAATAAAATTTCTGATGTATAGCTACCAAGCTATCAAATAATATAATTCCCATGCTCTGAGTTGAAATAACTTTATTTCTGTCTTACTCTCTGATTATAACTAATTAGCATTTTTAACAATATATACTTACTGTAAACAATTTTCATGTTGATCCATGGCAATGGTACTTCCATTAACAATCTAGTTATCGCTAGTTCAAACACGACGGTTTTCCCAGAACCAGTGGGGGCACAAATCACAAAATTCCTATCTGTGTAAAGAAGCTAAAAGATACAAAATCAGCTTGATCATTAATATGTAGAATTTTTTTATATAAATTCTCAATATCCTGGAAAAATGTGCTTTAAGAAGATTAGGAATATTGCTTCAACTATGTTTACCTCTACAATTCCTAAGTGTGGCCCTGCTCTAGAAATTTCACCCTCTAAACAACACATTGTGTCATATCATGCTGTTTTGTCAAAATGAATGCTGGACCTAAAAGAAAATCATTCTTTTACCCTTAAGAGAAATTCTTATGAATTTAATAAATACAAGTCGATCCACCCTTGTGACTTGCTGTTCTCTTTGACAAGCATCCCCTAATCTCCTGAAATGTACTAATAACTGAATGTGGTAGTGACTTTTCCCTCTTCTCAGAGAGCCACAGTTAGTGAGGAGAGAAAGAAAAGTAATTATATGATACTCACATCATCAAAGGCTTTGGACTGTATATAGTTGAAGTAAGGGAATTCTTTGAATATACTTCTAAATTTTGCCGCTTAGAAGAACATTAAGGAATTAAATATTTCAGAATTTAAGAATGTTTACTTTTAATTTAAAAATTCTGTTTTAATGCTATTGACTCTCACAGTATCCAATGATAATGTTTTAACATTTGCTATTTCAACATCTTAAGAATTAATGTAAGGGAACTGGAGCAATGACATGCAGGCAGTTAAAAAAACACTCATTCTTTCAGAGAACATGGGTTTGAGTCCTAGCACCCACATAGTGGCACATAGCCATAGTTACACAGAATCTGATGTCATCTCCTGATGTCGTCAGGCACCAGGCACACATGTGGTTCAACGTGCAGGCAAAACACACATACAAATAATGATTTTTTTAATTAAAAAAATAATGGAAGTTATTCTAATCTGCTTCCACATTTGTTTCCCTAAAAATAACTGACAAATCCCTGTGGGAAAACAAAAGGTTATATAAGGAATAAAACTTGAGAGCTAAATATGATGAAACAGATTTGAATATATGGAGACATGCCTATTAGAACTATTTTAGTCTGTTTTTCCTTACTTGTGTTGACTAAGAAACTTAATTTTTATATTGTCTTTAATGTTCAAATTTTCATTTATTAACTGATTTTGCCTGGGTTTCATTAATAGTGATGTTCTGGTCAGTTAATCTTGAATGTCTGCATTTTTATATTATTTGTATTAATTATAATTATCAGTATATTTGCTCAGTAAATGAACTTGAATTACACTTCCCTTGTTAGAAAGTTTAAAACTATTACTATTATAGTAAATAATTACCCCATTCTCCAGGGTGAGATTCTACTGCCAGATTCAGGAATATTTTAATGGCACTCTTCGTACAAAGTTGCAATTGGTCAACTACAGTTATTAGCACCATATGCAAAATGCATTACTAGATCTCAGACACTACAAAAAAGAATTCCTTCCCACAAGTGAGGCCTTTAGGATTTATTGGGGACAGAAATAATGGCTCAGTAGTTGAGGGTACTTGCTGCTCTTGCAGAGAACCTGAATTCTGTCCTATCGACATCACACAGCTCACAAAACACCTGCCGTCCAGTTCCAGGGATCCATTGCCTTCTTTTGGCTTCTAAGGACACCTTCACACAGGTACACACACATACATGCAAATGAAAATAAATAAAAACTTGAAAATATATAGTTGAAGGAACTCTACTTTTAGGAAGTATTTAAATACTCATGGGTTGCTGTAGTAATGCTTTTTAAAACTTTTAAAACAAATTATACCACTTTTCTGTCTAAATTTCTCCCTTTCCCTCCAAGGCCCTTCAACCTATCTCCCTCCAATCTCCCACCAGCTTTATTGCTCTGGTTTCAGATCCTCTGTTCCTGTAACCTCACACTCCTCTCCTGTACTATTCAAAAGCAACAGCCATGGCCTGCCAGGGCATCTTTCCCCTGCCTTTATGCTTCACTCCCCTCCAGTTTCCCTGTCCCTTCATCTGATTGCTGACTTCTCACCATCTTAGAGTTGGCCCTGTTCATTTTAGTAAATTCTGTATCTTGAGCCTTCGATTCTGGCAGTCTCCATTGAAATTCTTTTACCCTACCCTACATTCTTTTTCCCCATAACACTCATCACCGTCTCAAACATCATCTGACTTACTTTCACACAGTTACTATTGTTCAGATTACCTCACCCCCACCTTCCATTGTAATAACAGGAGCTCAAAGACATGGGCCCACTCTCCCTTTTCTTAATTGGCACATTCCACAAGGTCAGCACAGTGTCTCATTTAATGTAGGTTTGCACTTATTAAGCCAAATGATTAATTTCTAAATCTTCATTTTACTTTCAACATGCTATAATATTGTCATAATACATACAGACAAGCATGCACACATGTGAAAATAAAAACTTTTAAAAATATATTTGAAAATATGTGACAAATTTAGAGTCCATCGGCTTTTTAAAGAATCACATTTTTCCCCCAAGGAATGTTTTTCCATATAAAATATTTATTTATAACAAGCCTAGGAGTGGCCTATCATGCTGGTTTCTCTCTCATTAGATATATCTGCATCAATTTATATTCACAAAACTGAATCTCTGATTCAGAGTACAGGCAGACTCTGTCTCCCAGTGCACGATAAACCTCAGCCATTAAATATATCATCTATCATCACTGTGAACACTCAAAATCAGAATTTTCCTTTGTTCCATAAACTTGCAGCAGCACTACTGCAATTATTTGTCATACTGGAGGTTTCTGCACAACTGAAGATGTCAGTACTCCAGCCAGAGCAATCAATTAGAGTAACATGCTGAGAAAGAATCTGCAAATATATGTGTTCTTTTACTTTGGACACATTCTTTAAAATAACAAAGTTATTATGAATATATAAAATTTTTAAAAAATTAACCAATTTATACTGTCTATAAAATATAGACAGTAGTCTTGGCACTAGTGACATTGAGTTGTGAGTTTTCTAGTACCAGCATGAGTTCCCTCTTATTGAACAGATCTAAAGTCCAATTAGAGAGCAGCTGGTTGCTCCCTCTTCTGGAAGCTTGCCTGGTACTTTCTGGTACTATGAAAGCTAGTCCTCAGAGATGGGATGTTTAGAACCAACTAGACAATAGTTAATTGGCTACTATTAAACTATTTCTTATGTTCCCCTTCTACTGGTGCAAATACATACATGTGTCTTAGTGAGGGTTTCTACTGCTGTGAAGAGACACCATGACCATGGCAACTCTTACAAAGGAAATACATTTAATTGGGGTGGCTCACAGTTCAGAGGTTCAGTCCATTATCATCATGGCAGGACATGGCAACATGCAGGCAGACATGGTACTGGCAGACATGTGAGACTCTTTACATCTTGGTTCAGATGTAAGGTCTATGATACTGGGCAGTATCTTAAGCATAGGAAACCTCAAAGTCCACCCTCATAATCACACACTTCCTCCAACCAAGCCACACCTTTGGGAGCCATTTTCTTTCAAACTCCGGAAGTTGACCTCAGTTCTTAGCTCTCTAGTTCATACACTGAGCTCTACTTCATACACTGAGGCAGCCTTTTTGCTAACACTGGAGCTTGCTGTCTCAAGCTATTCTAGCTAATTAACCTGCTCTGGTGACCCTGTCTCTGCCTCTTTAGCCTGTCCCATGTCAGGCTACCATGCCAATCTAGCATTTACTGGATTCTGAGACTTGCTCCCTGTTTGTGGTATTGTTCAGGAAGGGTTAGGCAGTGTGGACTTATTGGAGATGTGTCACTGGGGGTGGGCTTTGAGGTTTTCTTGGGCTCTCTCTCTGCCTTCCACTTGCTGATCAAGATGTGAACTCTGAGATGCTCCAACCAACACACCTCCTGCCACTCTGCCATGCTGTAAGCCACAGTAAATGCTCTCTTTTATAAATTCCTTTGGCCATGGTGTTTCATCTCAGCAATAGAAAAATAATAAAGACATTGCTCAATAACTGAAATTTACTTTTTGCTTTTCATATGTAAAGGGGGTATTGCCACCAGACCAGACTATTCCAAATACACTCAAGTATTCACATTAGAAATGCCCAAGCATACAAATTTGATTATTTATAACCGACTGGGCTTTGGTGGTACACACCTTTAATCCCAACACTCGGGAGGCAGAGGCAAGCCGAACCCTGTGAGTTTGAGTCCATCCTGGTCTATAGAGTGAGTTCCAGGACAGGTTCTAAAACTACAAAGAAAAACCCTGTCTCAAACTCCCTTCAAAAGTCCTCAAATCCACAAAACATTTGCGTTCCCCTATTTGACTTAATCCAATATCTGTATTCTTTTCTACCAAAAGAAATTATCTATATTTAAGTAAATGTATCAAGTTCTTCCAAAGCTACAAATCTGATTTCTGTTTTATATTGTCAGACTGAAAACAATTCTCAAGCCATGCTTGAAGTAACACTGGCAATCATACAATGTATCGCTTACATGACCCAAAAGATTTACTTTTCCATCTTTTACTGTGCTTACCAAAATAAACACACAGGAATGCAGTGAAACAAAATATCTTAAATATACAATTTCATAAACGTAAAGTAGCTACTGTTAAAAAAAAAAAAAAAAGGATACGGATTTCTGTGACAGCCTTCAAAGAACCTAAGCCATTTGGGGTTATACCTAAAAAAAGAAAAGAAAAAAAAGATACTATATATTTCTATGGATAATATGGATATTTTTAACCATTTCCATAAAACATCTCCAATAAAATTTGTATAACATTTTACTGAGAGGTAAGTTAAAAATATTGAGATAAAGCTACAAAATAATGCAACAATAAAGAAATGCATAAATTGTACACAGAGAGAGAAATTTATTTTTATTCTTCCTTATGCTAAGAAGTGCAAACTGGTCTGTATTTTCAATAAAAGCACACAAATAAGCAACTGAATAAGAAATTACCTTGAATGTCATGCGGCTGAGATGCAACAGAAAAGGATGGTACTTTGAATATGTTTTCTCCAGTTTCAGAAGCAGAAAAGGCATCATTTGCTTTCAATTTATTTGTAGAATATTGAAGTTTCTGCTTACTACTGCCACAGTTCCATGATTTCTCTTTGCTTATTTTTGTCTGGGCAAGTTTTGCTGAGCTGATATGGGAATCTAAGTTTATATTTCCATAATCACATTCATGTATATTGTCACATGTTCTAAATAATCTGAAAAAAAAATAAACCACCACATATTTTAGGCTTCTAACATTTGCTTAAAAGCTAGCACAAAATATCCTCAGAATGGTGGTTTCTCAGGAACATGGGAATCAGTTTACCTCAAGATCCAGCAATTCTACTCTTGGGCTTATACCCAAAGGATGCACATTCATACAACAAGGACATCTGTTCAACTATGTTCATAGCAGCATTGTTTGTAATAGCCAGAAATGTCCATAACTACAGATTACCACTAATGTCTTTATCTTCATTTTTCCAAAACTCATCTAAGACTTTAAAGCAGCTTGTTTCCAAGATGGCTCCAGTGATCCTTGTCTCCTGGTAGCCACAGGCTTTTTATGGTCTACAAACAAAGCCACTCAATCAGAACTGGCCCTCATAACTTGTAGAGTTACTCAACTGCTGACAATTCTATCATTGAAGACAGAAACTCCAAATGCAGACAGGTGATAAACAGAACCCATTATAAAATGATCCTGGGAATGAGAACTGACTTATGCCATAGGGTGACTTGCACACACTACACTGTGATCCTGGTTAAAATCAACGACTGGAACCAGACAAATCTGGACCTGAGTACAAAGCTCATCCATTTTCTATCTGTGTGACTTTAAAGTTATTATGAGTTTCACATAAGTCTAATAAACTATAAAGGTGTTATGTAGATCCCCGCTGATAGTATTCAGGCATCTGTACTGTCTGTCCTTGGGGTTCCGACAGGCTATGCCCTCAGCTGCAGCCACTGAGAGCACCATCTGCATTCATTCACTATGTTCCATTTTTAAAAGGGCCATGCCCACCTCCCATCCTTCTCTTTTTCTTTCTCTCCCTCTCTCTGTCTGTGTCTCACCCCCCCTCCCTCTCTCCTGCTGCTCCTGTCTCTGGAGACTGGTCTCCCCCCTTCCCTTTCCTCTTTTTATGATCCCTTTCCCTAATTCAAAACAAAACAAAACAAAACAAAACAAAAAACCCTCTGCTTGAACCCCGTCATTTGATTCAGGAATGTTTTGTATGCTGTTCAATCTCCATGAGTTTGTGTATGTTCTTTAGTTTCTTTTGTTATTGAATTGTAGTCTTACTCTATTGTGGTCAGGTAGAATATAAGAAATTATTTCAAGTTTCATACATTTATGAAGATGTGCTTTGTGTCCTACTTTAGAAAATGTTTCATTGTGCATTCATCGGTGTTTGGATGGAATTTCAGTAGGTGTTTGTGAGATTTTTGATCTCTGATGCCATTTAATTCATGTTGTTTTTAACTAAGTCTCTATTGTTCTATTTTATCAAGACTTGGGAGCATGAGGCAGATAAAGCCCAGCTGCTTCCTATAGTGATATTTTGTTTGTGCTGTAACAAATAAAGCTTGCCTGAAGACCAGAGAGCAGAGGTAGCAACCAGTCAACCATAGAGGCCAGGCAGTGGTGGCACCCACTTTAATTCCAGCACTAGGGAGGTGGAACAGGAAGGAATATGGCTGGACAGAGAGAGGAATGTAAAGGAGGAGGAGACAGGAGCTCACCCCCTTCAGTCTAAGGATTTGGGAGAGGTAAGAAGCCTCTCTAGTGGCTGCTCCTTTACTTCTCTGATCTTTCAGCATTTACCTCGGTATCTGACCCTGGGTTTTTATTATTAGGACCAACTAGAATTTGTACTACAGCTTCTTCCTCTACCATCCCCTAGAGCCTTATGAACATGTCTGTGTCCCTATGCAGAGAATTCCAAGTCGCTTATATAGTGCCAACTGAGAACATGGATTCTTCCATTTGTTTTCAGTGTATAAAGTCTCTCCTTCAATTATGACAGACAATTCTTCTGGATATAGTAATCTGTATTGGCAGTTAGCGACTTTGAGAGATCTAAATAATTCATTCCATGCCCTCTGACTTTTCCGTTTCTATTCAGAAGGCTGCAACAGATTACTGAGACCATTGCAGAAAATTATAACAATTCAAAATGCAGAGTTGTAGAGTCCAGTTCCAATGGATCAGGGAGTTTGTAGTGAGACTGTGTTTCCTAAGAACATCAGAGGCTACAACCCATAAAAATCTCACTAATGTAACTGTTAAAACATGAGCTGAACAAGGACAACAACAGACACGCTAAGAGAGATCTGGGAGTGAGGAACCCCAGCAGGCTTCAACCGTACACAACGAACTACAGGCAACTAAGGAATGCTGAGAATGGGAAAAATAGTCCCCAGGCAAGGGCAAACCAACTGGTTATCCAATACCAAGTGACCCACCCTGCCTGATATATTTTAGCTTTCAGCTTTAACTTTCAGGACAGCTAAGTATTAACAGACATAACGCACCTAAGCAAAAACCGAGATTTCTCAGTAAAGTTTAAGTAGTAAATGGTACCAATAAGAAAAGCTTGAGAATATTTCTTTAACCATGTCGGTTGTTAAAATAATAGCCACTATACAAAATATTCAATGAGTTAATTTTAGTCACTATCCACACCTCCACAGTAAGTCTTAACATTCAGTAAGTTGGTTTTTGTTAGTCACTGTCCATGCCTCTATTCAATGACTTAGTTTTAGTCACTGTCCACGCCTCCACAGGCAGTCTCAAGCGCCTGAAAGGCAAGAACTTAAGACTCCTGTGAGTAGAATTGCAGGCCTGATAGCATCTCCCACATAAACTATTTGTTGCTCCTGTTTTTCTCACCCACCTATTAAATTTAATTCTTTTCAGATTTGCTCAGAGTATTATTTAACTAATCAGTTACCTTTTTTTGAATGCTGATATACTCTCCCCTCTCTCATCTGCAGTGTTAGGAAATTTTGAATCACCAGGACCATTCTTTACAGGTGAATTCTCAGTGCCCATGTGAACTTTATATTTCTGAGAAGAGCCATACACCAGCTTGCCAGCAACACGGGATGAGTCATTGTTTCTTGATCCTCCTAAATTTAGGTAATCCTGTTTATGCACATTACAGGAAAAATTGAAATTTTGTGGTGGTGAAATACAATTTTTGTCTTCATTAATGATCTTCAAATTTGATGTTAACATTTTTGGCATCTTTCCTTGGCCTACAAAAAAATATATATACTAATTATTAATATATTATATGTTCTTTGTGAAAAGAAATTTTCTAAGTAACGACAGAAAAGTTCACTTAAAAGTTTCTAATGGGGGCCAGTGGCATGATTTAGTGGGTAAAAATATCTATCAAGATGGAAACCCTGAGTTCTGTCCCCAGGACCTACATGGTGGAAGGAGAGAAATGACTCCTACGAGTTGTCCTCTGACCTCACAAACACTGTGATAGTAACCCCCATACACACAAATACTTAATAAACATTAACAAAATTAAAATTTTTCTAAAGAGCTTACTAGATAACTACAAAAATTAAAAAACTTGGTATAATAATAAGATAATCTGTACTACTATTGTCATGAAATAAAAGATGGCTATTTCTGGAGGCAGAGGCAGAATGACCTCTGTGATTAAGAGGACAGCCTCATTTACATAGTGAGTTTAGGCTAGCCAAGGCCTCACAATGAGGCCCTGCATTAAAAAAAATATGCAAATGCATATGCAACTGTGTATAAATTAGGAGTCATAATAAAACACTAAGTTTTGAGTATTATCACATAGAAACATACTTGTTGTGGGATGAACTCTTTTGTAGCATTGGGGATGCTGCGGGGCTCTCCTGCATACTATACACACACTCTGCTCCGTCATTTACAGTGTTTAAAGCAATTGGAAACTATAGATAATCTTCTGCATCTTGTTTGTTTTCACTGAGCACACTCAGATATCTGGCTCTCAGAAAGCTTTACTTTTTGTAAAGAACAAAACAGAATTGCAGTAGCAAAAGTTTTAGTAATAGAAGGAGGAACCTATTCAGAAAGCAGCAGCACAAACATGTGAGAGTGTGTTATGCACAATGTGAATGTGTTTATGCAGTATTGTTTATGCACTACATATATTATGCACTCTGTGAATGTGTTTATAGAGGTGAATGTTCTAGAGCTTGAGATTTGATGGACACACACAAAAGGAATTATAGTTTAATATATTAGTAATTTTTAAATACAGACATAAACTGCATGAGTTTGGCTTCACAAGAAACATGACAATTTACCTAATAGTTTACAACTTTCAATTTCTTCCTCTAACTCTTGAGTATTTGGAATTTCTGAAATCAGTGGAGCTGGAGGGAGAAACCAATCCAGTGATTTTTCCTTAACTGGAAGGCTACACAGAAAACATATGTTAATAAGCCAGGCTATCAAAAACCATTTATTTATTAAACATTTCTCAAATACAAACTTTCAAACATTCCATAAATAAACTTTCTGTCCTGATTTTCCAATACTTTTGACATCTTTTCCCTGTGTGTCACAGGAGGGATACACTAGCTAAATGATAGCTTGATAGCCAGGCAGGGTGGTGCACGCCTTTAATCCCAGCACTAGGGACACAAAGGCAGGTGGATCTCTGTAAGTTTGAGGCCAGCCTTGTCTACAGAACAAGTTCCAGGACAGGCTCCAAAGCTATAGAGAAATCCTGTCTCAAAAAAAAACTAAATAAATAAATAAGTAAATGATAGCTTCATTTTCTCCTCACTCAAACTTTAGAATTTGAACTATTACATACAACAAATTACTTGTGGCATACCTCACCCATAATCATGGGTTATCAACATGTAAATTTCACCATTACTATATTCTAGATTATTCCCATAACTATTAAAAGAAGTCCCTAAAATTATAAAACTGAAAATTATACATTAGATCACCCTTTTTTTCAGGTACACTTACTTTTCAGTTTCATCTGGACTATTGAAAAACAAATTATCCATGGAAAAAAAGCAATCGTTTGACTTCAGCATTGTTGAAAACCAGACTTTGTGAAATCTACAAGATACAAGAAAAAAAGTTGTTTATATTCATTTACAAGGATATAAAAAGTGATTTCCAGACAAACAAATGAGACTCATTAACTTCCCAGAATGTTTTCTAAAACATAATCACAGACAATGCTTTAACTTTGTCTTGGGTATGTTCCTTGGAAACACCTCAGCAATGGCACACACTATTCTCTGCTCATTTGTGTGTTTTCCGTCCCCCTCTCCCCCACCCCTCCCCCCTACCCCCTCACCCCCCAGTCCCCCTCTTCTCCGCTGCCCCCCTCACCCCTGTCTGGTCGCCCTCGCCCCTGCCCCCTCACCACCCCCTCACTCCTCCCCTGCCTCCCTCCCTCCACCCCCTCCCCCCGCGGCAGCCCTGCTCGCCCCAGGCCTCTCACCGTTCTGACAGGAATGCAAAAGAGTCCAGCGCAGTCTGCGCCCGCCCAGCAGATGGCGCCCGAGAGGAGCTGCCACACCCGCGCCCTCACACATGACCCCTGACCCTAGCCCCGCCCACGCGACCCCTGACCCTCAGCCCCGCCCACGCGACCCCTGACCCCTCGGCTCATCCAGGCTGCAGCGCCTGAGCCAAGCACCGATTCACCGGAAGCTCCCCCCAAGGCTGGCTTAGTCAAACTCCGAGCAGTGGATGGACAGACCCCCTTCCCCTCGCCCCAGAGCAGCTGATTCATGCAACAGTGATTGTTTTCAGTGCTCGCCCACCGCCATCAGTAAACCTGGAAACCCGACCCTCTCCCCAACCCTGGGAACAGGACCCTCCCCCCCCCCCAACCCTGGGGTACGGACCCTCCCGGATTTAACTATTTAATAACATAAACTGATAAGTGGACTATTCCTTAACTTTCATTTCTTTTGTTGTGGGGGCTTTGGGACTGGCTTTTGGGGGAGCGGTTGAGACAGGGTTTCTCTGTGTAGCCCTGGCTGTCCTGGAAATTACTTTGTAGCCCAGGCTAGTCTCGAACACACAGAGATCCTCCTGCCTCTGCCTCCTGAGTGCTGGGATTAAAGGCATGCACCACCAATGTCTGGCATGACATTTCTTTTGAGTAAAAAACCTGGCTTGATCAAGCCAGACCGCCTGAAACAGAGTACCAGGTGATCCTACATTAAAAACAGCTGGACAAAGCAGCCTTGCAGACTACAGCCAGGATTTCTGCATCTTCTTAGAACCCCAATGACAGCGCTCCTTACCAGCAGGAAGTAGTTTGGAAAGAATGATGCCCAAATTCCCAAATATTGTCTATAAATGTTGTTTGTTTTCATTTAAATGGACTTGGTTATAAAAAAAAAAAAAACCTTGGTTCCATAAACAATTCATAGTAGAAAGGGCTGAATTACCATTCCTTTCAAAGGCATTGGGCACATATTCATGTTTTTTTTGTTTGTTCATTTGTTTCTTAAGATTAAACATGTATGTTCATTCAGTGCCCTCAGAGACTAGAAAATGACTCCCTAGAGCCAGAGTCGAAGGCCATTGTGAGCCTCCTGGTAGAATGTAGGTGCTAGCTAGCAACTGAACTCAGGTCTCCTGCAAGAACAGCTAGCACTTCCTAAGCACCAAACCATCTCTCCAGCAGCTGGATCCATTATGCCTATTGATGGAAAGTATCTTAGCAAAATAGGAGACATTTGTTATGGACCAGATGTTTACAAAAATTCAAATGTTGAAATCTAATTCTCGATATGATGGTATTTAGAGGTGGGGCCTTTGAGGTCTAAGTGGAGCTTTTGTGAGTAAGATTTGTGGACTTATAGATCAGAAGACTTGGTGGGTACAGAGACACATGACTGTGTCCCCTGCAGCTGGGGAGCTGAAGCAGGATTGAGTTTGAGGCCAGCCTGCACTGGCTGCATTAGACCTTGTCTCACAGACAAACAAACCAGATACACTGAGAATCAGAAGGAAGGTTCTCACCTGATACTGAATCTGCCAGCATGTGGACTTAGATGTCTTAAATCTTGGAGATGTAAGCATGAATTTGTTTAAGTCATCCATTCTGTGGTAATTTGTTATAGCAGCCCACACTAAGACATTGTTTGTCATACATTATGGCATCCAGCAACAGAAGAGCATAGACAAGTTTTCCCTGTCAATGAACATAGTAGCAAATGGTTACTATGTTCCTTCAAAGTAAACTTTCAATTTATCTAAGAATGCAGGATTCTATAGAACCTTGCCTTTCCCATCACAATACAAACATGAAAACTTGAAAAAGAAATATCAAGATAGTGGTGGAGTTAATAAAAATCCATGAAGGATGGCTTACTTTGTTTTTAGTAATCTTAATCCTAAAGTATTAGTTTTACAACCAAAGTACCAATATTACAACCATCTTTCAAATTAAAAGATGCAGTTAATATTGGAAATAAATCATTCAAACCAGCCTCTAACTTTGGAGTTCACTCACTTCCCAATGCAACTGGTGAAAATTGAAGGAAAACAATTATTCATCCCCTTGCAGAAATAGAAGTAAGGAAGAAACATCCCTGAGAGGAAAATAAATCTACGAAAATTCTCTAAAAGTGTCCAACTTGGTCATATTTAAATGAAGATCCTTCCTTCTTCCTCACAGGTTGGCAAGATAGACTCCATTTCAGATTGCTCCAGCTCCCACCTACAGGATCCCCCCCCCAACTTTCATTTCCTTTTTTATTATGGTAAAACATATATGATTTTCATGATTTCAGCCATTCATAAGTGTACAATTGATTGGTATCAAGTTCACAGTCATATAACTATTACCATTGTCAATGCCTGAGTTTTTTGTCATCCCCTCATGTCTTAGTCAGGGCTACTATTACTGTGCTAAAACACCATGACCAAAGCGACTTGGGGAGGAAAGGTTTACCTGGCTCACACTTGCACATCACAGTTAATCACTGAAGGCAGTCAGGACAAGAACTCAAGTGGGGCAGGAACCTGGAGGCAGGAGCTGATGCAGAGGCCATGGAGGGCTTACTGGCTTGCTCGGCCTGCTTATAGAACCCAGGACCACCAGCCCAGAGATGGTACCACCCACAATGGGTTAGGCCCTCCCATCAATCACCAATTTAAAAAAAAATATATAGGCTTGCCTATAGCCCAGTCTTATGAAGGCATTCTCTCAATTGAGGCTCCCTCCTCTCTAATGACTCTAGTGTGTATCAAGTTGACATAAAACTAGCCAGTACACTTCACAAGAACTTTGTATGTTAAACAGTAATTCTTCCTCTTTCCTGTCCCACAGCTCCCCCATTCTACTTTTTATCTCTATGACCCTGCCTACTCTAAATGCCTAGTATTATTGGAATCATACAATATTTGTCCTTCAATGTCTGGCTTTTGTTACTTAATCCCATGTTTATAAGATCCATTGTAGTGAGATATCCACCCCGCCTGCACCTATTGCCATGTGGGCGGGGTGGATATCTCACTAAATCCATCACCTTGTAGCATGTGTCAGAATTTCATTCATCCTTAAGACTGAATATATATATATATATATATATATATATATATATATATATATATATTCTCCTGATTAGTGCCAAGGAGAGGCCTGTTTCAAACAAAAACTAAGGGGAACGGGAAATTCAAAAGATGAAAGCAGGCATGGGGACAAGATAGGCTGTGGCTGAGGCAGATGGCAGATGATGTCACAGGTTCTTGATCATATATCCACCATCACCAAATTCTGACTTCTTATAACAGGCCTCCTGAAATGTTAACAGAAGCTCTCCCATGATACCATTCAATAGCTGTACCAGAAGTAAAACCTAAAAAATTATTTGTAAACAATTTGTGTCCATTATATTCGTAGTTACATAGCTATTCCTCTTAAGTTCTGGTTAGAGACAAAGAGTTAATATCGAAAATTTCATGTGTTTTGACACAAGAACCAAGAAATGTTGAAGTTTTTCCCTTGGGTGACAGCTAGAATTGTTTATTTATTTTAAGATTTGCCTGTATCATTCCAGTCTTTTTTATTATTATTATTTCTTTGTTTGTTTTAAGATGTGGACTCACAGAATCCAGGCTGACCTTAACTCACTAGGTAACTGGATGAAATTGAAATGCTGACCAGCCTGCCTCTACCTTCTGAATAGTAGGTCACAAGCAAGCACCACCTTGCCCAGTGCAGTAATTTTACCTATTGTCAGATTTGGGTAAGAAAAGAAAAGATGAGCATTTGAGTAAAAGCTAAAAATTAAATCATCAAATAAAAGAATAAAGAAAATAAGGGTGGTCTGATGTTATGGTATCATGGTTAGGATTTTCTATTGCTGTGAATAAACACCATGACCATGGCAATACTTATAAAGAAAACATTTTATTGAGGGGGCTCACTTACAGTTTCAAAGGTTCAGTCCATTATCATCATGGTGAGGAGCACAGTGGTATGCAGGCAGATGTGTGTAGCGGATCTGTCTCTGTCCCACCAGCCAGCTCCCAAATAACAGAGACTTCTTACTGATTACAAAAGCTTGGTCTACAGATTAGGCTTGTTCCTAACTAACTGATATAATTTAAATTAATCCATTTATATTAATTTATGTTCTCGCATGGCTCATGGCTGTTACCTCTCCTCCTTCAGGCTTTAAAGACTTTTGTTTTATCTTTTAACTTAAGACAAAGTAGTTCACAGTCTCTTACAGTAATGTGACCAAGATTTTGTAGTTTATGTGTTGCTTAGAAAAATGATAGTTTGAGATACAAACAGAATAACATAAGTAAGAAATTTTATGAAGATGCAAGTACAATAAATACAGTTGCCTAGAAGTCTTTCCAAGAAGAGGGGAGACCAGTGAGGGATGCTATTGCAGCTGATAGATACTTTTCACTTGTGATGTATGTTGAGATACAATGTATTTAAGCATGAGTTATCTCCTATTTACTTTTGTCACAGTATGGACAAAGTGCAGTGCCTAAAACAGAAGACATTTTAACATTTTAGGTAATCTTTATCTGAGAATGTCTAAAGCCAGCACAAGAGAAATAGACTATTTCTCTCACAAACAGCTGCCAGCATCAGTCACCACCAGAGAAAGGGAAGAACTAAATTTGAAAAGGATCTCTGGAAATTCTGGCTGTCCAAGGCTCCCACCAGACACAAGAACACAAGCTAGCTTCTTTGAGGAAAGACACAACAAACAAAAGCAGTTCAAGGATCCTAAGGAAGATGTACCAGAAAGCTGCAAGCTTAGGAGGCAGTAAGAGATGGTGCAGTGTCAACAGAGGGCTTTCTTTCAACTTCCTCTACAGAAATGTTCAAAGTCAAATTCTGCGAAGGAGAAACCTGATGCTTCAGAAATCACTGCTGAAGCAAAGGCTGTGTGATACAGGCAGATGAACAGTCAGCATGATTACAGGCAGATGAACAGTCACCATGATATCAGGAAGATGATGAACAGTCTCCATGATTACAGGCAGATGATGAACAGTCTCCATGATTACAGGCAGATGATGAACAGTCTCCATGATTACAGGCAGACGATGAACAGTCAGCATGCATATTAATTCATTTTGCCCTGCTGTGACAACACACCTTCTCAACCAACTTACAAGAAGGAGGTACGGTGGTTGAAGGTCGCAAAAGGCACGAAACAGAGCCTGGGCCATGATGGGGTAGAGATGATCCATACCCAAAGATCCACACCCAGTGGCTGGCTTCCTCCAACTAGGAGACCTCATATCTCAAAGTATCTAGAACTTTCCCAGAAGCCCCTCCATCTAGTCACCATGCAGACAAATCATGAGCCTCAGAGACATACATGCAAACCTTAGCATGATGAGTGTGATGGCACCTTAAAAGTGGGAACTATGAACTCAACTGGGTGATGGCCTGGCTTATGGAAGGAAGGAGCTGCTATTTATGATGGACAGAAGGACACAGCAAACCCTTCCCCTGGTGTGTATCTGGGAAGCTAGAGGCCCTGTCATTGGGAGGAGCACTGGACAAGTTAGGATTTCAACAAGTGACAGTCCCATAGTAACGGCTGGTTTCTTTGACGCTGGTAGGGGAAAGACAACCCCATTGTTACCCACTTTATGTACCTCAGATCAGTGGCCTAGAAGACAACAGTGTCACCAAAAGAACATGAATGACAACTCAACAAGTTACAAGCATTTTCTCATTGAATAAATAGTGAGAAATATCTTAGAATTCTTATAAGTAGTGTGTGTACACGCCTGAGTGATGGATGAGAAAGCATTAAACTGGAGTGGTTGAGGGGGTTGACCCAAATGGGCAGAGAATGGGTTTATACCCAAGCAGAAGGACCAATGCAAGTGGGAATAAAAGTGGCCAGCAACACACCCCAAAGGATGAAGGAAGACATTCCAGGAGACAAACCATTCCATGTGAAATAAGCCCATAGAAGTCCAGAGAAAAGCAAAATAAGAGACCGGCTACCATGAAAGCACAATAACTTAATGTTGAGCACCCATGGGGTGAATATTCTCAAATTATAAAGTATGATCAGTAGTTTATTAATCAACTCCCTGTTTTTAATTAATTATACATTTAAAATATTCCATCTTAGAAAAAATTACATTAACTGAAGAGAAGCTTTGCCATATGGAAAAAACTATGTTCACACTTCCTGTTCTACTCACACCTGCTCTGAGTGAGGGAAGCAGCCAGTGAGAGCCTTCCAGTAAAATGCTGTGGCTCACATGCCTGTGGTGGTACTTGCTTTTTTTTAATCCCTGTGCTCAGGCGTCAAAGACAGGCTCATCTCCAGAGTGGGCTCTGGGCCAGCTGTCACTATACAGCAAGACCCTAGAGAGATGACTTAGTAGTTAAGAGCACTGGCTGCTCTCCCAAAGGACCTGGGTTCAATTCCCAGCACCCACATTGTGGCTCACAACTGTCAGTACCTCCAGTTCCAGGGGATCTGAAACCTTCTCATAGACATGAATGCAGGCAAAAATCCAATAAACATAAAATAAATCTTTAAAACAAACAAAGCAAAATAAGAAAAAGTGGCATTGCTTCTTGTAAACTATACAACTGAATTCAGACATTTTATACAGAGGTGTGTTAGAAAATATCCTTGTTATAAGTATTTGGTAATTGAAGCCAGGCAGTAGTAGTAGTGCACAACTTTAGTCCCAGCACTCAGGAAGCAGAGGCAGGTGGATCCCAGTTCGAGGTCAGCCTGGTCTACAGAGCAAGTTCCAGGACAACCAAGGCATCATAGAGAAGCCCTATCTAAAAACCAAAGCACATAACAAAACAAAAAAGTTTTTGAAACTTTGAAAAGAGTTCCTTTGTATTTGCAACATCTACTGTTTATTTAGGGTAGATTTAAATAAAGTATACAAAGTACTTTTTTCTTTTGACTTTACTCCTAAGTGGCAGCTTTGCCCACCATACAAGTCATAGGTGGAGATCACATAAAACATGTATGTGGTACAGCAGCCTCTAAGCAGCTCTGAAATGTGTTAATATTTTATTTTCCACCACCACCCATCCAAGTCACCATATGCTTTGAGTTTTCCCTTCCATACCTCAGTATAAAGCACAAGGTCATGGCTTTGTGTCCTCTTTAGCTGAGCTAACAGCAGAAAGCTGCTGCGAAGTCTAGCTCCAAGAGGTAGGAATTGTGATGAAAATGAAGAATGCATACCTCTGCAGATCAGACACAAAGCCAAATAACCCTCACAATCCACAAAACCAATTTTCAGGCCACACTTCTAAACAGCTTATCTCTGGGGGAAAATTTCTCAGAAATGATCTGTTTTCCATTCTGGATTGTAAAATGGAATAAAAACTTAAGCGAAACAAATAATTTAAACTCCTTCATTATACTGCTAATTCTATAAATTTAAAAGTTGGGACCTGGAGAGATGGCCCAGTGGTTAGGACTACTGGCCACTGCTCTTCCCGGAGATTCAGGTTTGATTTCAAGCACCCATAGGGTAGCTAACAACTGTGTGATACACCAATTCAGAGAATCCTATGCTTTTTTCTGGCTGAAACCGGGTGTGCACATGACGCACATGTATATATGTAGACACAAAGCCCATAGACATAAAATACTAAAATAAAATCATTAGAAAGACTAAAAAGAGTAGCCATCGGCAGAGCCAGAACTCACATTGTTTATCTGGCCCCAGCTCTTCTTTTGATACTCCTCTTGAGCAAGATTTTGCAGGTAATTCCTAGAGTGTTGCACTCAACTCTGGGCAAGTCGTTCTGTAAGGACTATTGACAAACTACCGTGGGAAAATAGGAAAGCTAGGCAGCCAAAGGCTTAAATAGTATCTAAAACTCAGGCCTGGAGGATGGAACTCCGCAGTGTATAACACAGAGGAGGAAAGACTCAGGAAATAGCTGTCTTCTTTCAAATGTTCAAGGAACTCTGTTAGCAGTATTGAAAGACCCGCAGAGCGTGGACCCTCATGCCCCAACTCAGGAAAGGCACCCCCCCAAATCACTCAAGAGAAGCGGTCTTGATGCAAAAGCATGAGATCTTTTATATTCCAAGTGCACTGGGGTCCACAGTCATATGCCAAGCAGGGGTAGAGGATCGAGGAACATGAGAGTACAGAATTGAGACAGTTTTTATAGGGTTACAACAAAGCCCGCTCATCATAAACCAATCATTTCATAGCATCCAGAGCCCACACTGTGCAAACCATCCAAGCCCACGCTTTATAGACCAATCAGCTTTCTATAGCCCTGGAGGTCTGCATTTACATAGGCTCCTGGGTGGGGTGACAAAGCTCACATACTTACAGGTCCTATTGTAAATAACAAAGAATGTGACCTTTTGCCTAGTTGCTGGCTGAGGGCAGGGTCTGGAATTTAAGGTTTAAACTTCTAGCTTCCTGGGGTCATTGGAGAGTTAGGCTGTATTTTTCCATCCTTACGGTATGAACACTCTCCGTCCATGCTTTCATCAGCATGGTTTCTGAAAGCAGACCCAGAATTGCAAAGTCAAAACCACTGCCGAGTGAGAAGTAGATTGCAGCCTTTCTATTTTTTAATTGTAAAAATTTATGGATAAAGTCGATGTTATCTATTTTAAAATACAACTCAATGGGTTATAATACCTGTATAGAGTCAAGAAGTCACCACCTTAATAGAAAACACCACAGAGCATTTCCAGGACCCCTGCCTGCCCTGGGCCCCCCAGCAACCACTGATCTGCCTCTTATCCATAAGGAACATTTCATATTCTCTATTAATGGAGTCTGCATCTTGGGTCTGGTTTCTCTCATTTTACCTAGTCATTGTCAGCTTCATCCTATTGTTTGTATACCGGCATCTTACTCCTTTGGATGACTGCTGTTGCGTGTTGTACATTTTACTATCGTTGACCAGTTCAGTGCCTGGCTGGAAACACTACAGTGTGTTTTCCTTTCACTGCTTTACATTTCCAATTTGGGTGTATTATGAATAACACTGTAAAGGTTTCTTTTTTGCAGGTGGGGAGGGATGGACACATGTGCCATTGCACATGTGTGGAGATCAGAGAAGAGCTTGCTGGAGTCAGTTCTCTCCTACTACCATGTGGGTCTGAGGGATGAAACTCAGGGAAGTCAGGCTTGATGGCAGGTGTCTTTACCCACCAGTCATCCCTCCAGCCGCTCTGTAAAAGTATTTAGATGGTCACGTTTTCATTTTCTTGTTCGTATGTTGGAGAAGAATGAATGCTTGTTCAGTAGTGTACACTACACTTCCTTAAGAAAGTTCTACGTTGTTTTCCAAAGTGGCCATATAATTTCATATTCCTGCCTCAAGCGTAAAATGTTCCAGTTAATTTTCAACTGTGTGGTGTTTTGAATAGGAATGTCCCCAATGAGCTCATATGCTTGCATGCTTAGACCCTGGTTGATAAACCGAGAAGGATTAGGAGGCGTGGCCTTGTTAGATCAGGTATTGCAGGGGTGGGGGATGGGTTTGGGGGTTTCAAGAGCTCACACCATGCCCAGGATCAGGATTTGATGGATCTGCTGCCCCATGGATCAGATGTAAAGCTCTCAGCTAGTACTCCAGCACCATGCCTTCCTGGCTACAGGACACCATGCTCCCAGCCATGATGACAATGGACTAACCCTCTGAGGCAATAAGCATTCCCCCAATTAAATGCTTTCTTTTAAGAGCTACCTTTGTCATGGTGTGTCTAAATAGCAATAGAACAGTAACTACGACAAACTAGTATCATTTCTTAGTGCCAAGCTTTCCCATTTTGTCCTTTTTGAGACAGGGTTTCTCTGTGTGGCAGCCATAAATGTCCTGGAACTCACTTTGTGTAGATCAGGCCGTTTCTAATGGTTGCAATGGCATCTTTTCATGTCTCAGATAATTAATGAAATTAAAGATCTTTCCATTACTCAACACACTCAAGCTGCTAGTACGCTGTGATTTTGTTGAATCTTTTTTTCTGAATACCCGTCAGTCCTTTGATACAGGAGTTTGGTAAAGAATACTTTCACCTACATTGTGGCTTCCTTTTCTTCTTTAAAACAGAAAACATTTCCTTTGGAGAAAGTTTGGTTCATGATTGTTTAACTTTGTGATTTGTAGTTTTTGCCAGTCACAAGTTAGCAAAGATATTTTCCACGGTAATTTCTGGCAGGTTTATACATTCAGCTTCACTTTTAGGTCTTTCAAGCATTTGAGTTAATTTTTTGCAGTGTGAAGTAAACTTAGTTTGTCTTTGTTGTTGTTTTCATACAAATATCCCATGTTTCTAGAAGTGCTTATTTATTTTATTTTCCCATTACAGATGGTTGTGAGCCACCATATAGTTGTTGGGAATTGAACTCAGGTCCTCTGGAAGAGCAGCCAGTACTCTTAACCTCTGAGCCATCTCACCAACCCATTAGGGCTCTGCTTACCTGATAACAGTCCTTTTGAGGGCTGGGGAGATGGCTCAGCAGTTAAGAGCACTGGCTGTTGTACCAGAGGACCCAGGTTTGATTCTCAGCACCCACGGGGCAGCTCACAACTAGCTGTAACTCTGGTCCCAAGGAGTTCAATGCCCTTTTCTGGCCTCTGCAGGCATTTCATCCACATGCACAGATGTACATGTAGGCAAAACACTCGTAAAATAAAATAAAGGCCTTTAAAAAAAGAACAACAATATAAAAACAAGAATCATTTTGTTTTCCGGGTAAGAATTGGCCCTGGTTGTTTCCTGGCCATCATTTCAGGACATTGCCAGTGGCACTGCCGCTTGGTTTTGATCTCACTGTGTAGCCCAGCCTGGCTCAAACTCACAATAATCCTCCGGCTTTAGCCTCCCAGACTCTGGATTTATAGGCATGTGTCACTGCACCCAACTATTGTCTTTATATTATCCACATCTTGCAAAGTTTAAAAATGTTGTGTTTTATCCTACTGATTGATTTAGGATAGGATGAGACAGGAAATTAAAGTCATAGATTTAGAAATCCTGGCTATTTAAAGATAATGGGAATTGGGAATAAAGATTTTTCTGAATTTGTAAAGTATATTACTAGTTTCAGATTTTAGTTTTCAAGTTTTTAGACTGTTTTATAGCAAATGATGTATACAGTTCCAGACCTTCAGTATAAATAAAGTTCACTTTTATTTAGTTCACATGTGTAGTACTGGGGATCGAACCCAGGACTTTGAAGATCGTTCTACATGGTACCCCCAGTGGCTATAAATTGTATTAACAAGATATATAAAGTAATCTTAACAATTCTGTTTACTCCCTCTACTCTTCCCAGGCTAATATTGCCAGAAATTCACTGAAATCCATTTTTTCATCCTCCGTACAAATGAAGTTAAGGCTGGGCCCACTGTGCTAGGAATGGGATGAGGAGCTTCAATGTGCCTGAACTCCTGCCACTGAGACAAGTGGGATGTACCACATCTGACTCAGACAATGAGATGCACCAGTTTCTACCAGCTAGATCCTGCAGTAACCATGAGTGCCTGTGCAGAGGGCAGCAGTGCCTGTTAGGGATGGATATACAACCAGACAATAACAGTACAACAGCATGGGTAGTCGAAGCCAGGACAGGATCAAGCTCAGTCTCCACAGGACCACAGAGGACAGAAAGCTTCCTAAATCTGAGAGGTGGATGGAGCCCTAACGGCACAATACAGTCTCCAGCACAAAGAGTCAATGAATGTTCAGTTGGCCATTGCTTCTATAATCTATATAAACAGAAGAACATAACATACAACTTTTGTATAAGAGAGTCATAACATTTAAAAAAAAAAGTACATTTGCAATATGACTAATGTCACTGTACTGTATTTATAACTTCTACACATGATCTGAGCCATAAGGTCACAAAGAGGCAGTCATTTACATATATAGTCTTTTTAAAACTTGTGACCTCAACAAATCTTTTTTTTTTTTTAATTTCTAAAGTATGTCTTGCCCAACTCTGAGTGATATTTGAGGGGGAATCAACAGCGCCTGAGTTTTCTGTGATTCTGTAGCCCTTTAATCATGGTGTTCCCAGAACAGAGGAACGGGATATGGTAAACCGCTGCAGGGAACCAGCTTTGGTGCTCTGAACCACAGTCCTGGAGCAAAGCCCGTCTTCACAGCAGCTACAGAGGCCTTTCTAACGCACTGCCTCATCTTTAATATTTTAAGCTTGGCACCTTAGGAGATGGGTGAGTTAGTCCGCTCCCTCTGGACTCCTTCTTTGATGGGTTGCTTTAGGTCCTGGGGTCTCAGCTCACCATCTGCAGGATTCACAGGAACAGCTCATACTCGCTGCTGGGATCTATGTACACTTCTGTCAGGCTCAGTGTGCTTCCTTGTCTCCTCTCGGGGTTTAAAATAATTTTCTTATAAGTCCTCAGACCATTTTTTGTTATTGGAAGGGTTGAAAATAAGTAGAAACCTTACTTCACTTTTGACCTAAGCAATGTAATAGATCTTCTGAAATCCATACCATTTATGACTGAGAAGTTTGCAGATTTTGATTTCCTATAAAAGAAAGTTAAGTTAACCAAATTCTACTATGGAAGACTTACAATTTTGGTTAATCTGAAATGAAGTTAACCAAAATGTGCACATGGTAGGTGCTTAACAAATCCATGATAATGGCCGGGCGTTGGTGGTACATGCCTTCAATCCGAGCACTTGGGAGGCAGAGGCAGAGGCAGAGGCAAAGAGGCAGGCAGATCTTTGTGAGTTCAAGGCCAGCCTGGTCTACAGAATGAGTTCCAGGACAGGCTTCAAAGCAATACAGAAAAATCCTGTCTCCAGAAAAATTCTGTCTTGAGAAAAACAAAAAACAAATTAATATTAACAGACCTCCTCTGAGATCATAAGGAAGTCCTTTCTCACAGAAACATCACTGTCTTAGGTTACCCTGGAAACTCTTGGACTTAGAGTAACACTTAAGGAGCAAATGATTTGCTTTAACTTATCACTGAGTTTGTTATTGGAGAGGGACTGTGAGGAGAAACAGGCTGTGACTAAGGGTGTGGGTGCTGCCAATACCTGGATGGTGTTGGAGATTAGCGCTTCACCTATGAAACAGAAGAAGCAATCCCCACCTCAAATGGTGTGGATGAACTAGAGCCTAGCACAGTAGATTACATTGTGAAGGCTATTATGTTATTCGTTTCATTATTATCAAATATTTGAAGTATTAGATGTTAAAAGTGAAAACTTAAGCTTTACTATATTTATGAAGGTATATCTCTATTCATGTATGTATAATAAAGGAGTTCTTCCTTTCTACATGTGATATGAACATGAGAAAACATATCTCCTTTTTCCATTTTTATGAGTGTGTCAGTCATATGTGTGCATGTGTGTTTTGCATGTGTTTAGGAGCATGAGTGTGCACACATGCACTTGGAGGCCTGGCATCAATGTGAGGAAATCATCCTCAATCATCTTATTCATTGAGCCAAGGTCTCTCAATCAAACCCTGGCAAACATAGCTGTGCTTATCAGTGTTGAGGCGAGCTCTTTTGTTCTCTCTCCCCCTCTCTCTCCCTCCCCCTTCTCTCTCCCAACCCCCATCCCCTGCCTCCACCATGTCATTTCTCTCTGAAACTCCTTTAAGTGAAGCTTAACTTATACTCTCAGTTGCCAACTCAGAGATTCAACCAGATTCTATCTAACTCTTGCCTCACTGTGCTGGGATCCATAAACTCTCATGGTGTACACACCACCCAAGACATGGGGTACCAAGAAAAGAGCTTTAGCACTCAAAGTGCTCACGATGCAAGCAAACTAGAATCTCCTTCTTCAGGTGTATGCTTTCCTAGGCAGTGGTCTCATTAGCCCACTGCAACTACATGAGTCAGCTGATGGGCACAGAGAGAAGTTGCTCACATAGGCATAACAAGGATTCCTGTTTCGCTGGGCAGTGGTAATGCACACCTTTAGTCCCAGCACTCAAGAGGCAGAGACATACAGATCTCTGTGAGTTCAAGGCTAACCTGGTCTACAGAGTGAGTTCCAGAATAACCTGGGCTGTTGTTATACAGAGACAACTTGTCTTAAAAAAAAAAAAAAGAATACATGTTTCCCATGGATGAAATTTAAGAGTGCAGAGGACTAGCATGATACTGGGGTATCCCTGCTAGATGGGGTATGAAGGGATGCCAGCAGTAAGAGGTGGTATACTATAACGTTTCAAGGACGTAATTTCTTTAAAGAACTCCACAGGTATCCCCGCAGACACCAGGCATTAGAAACCTGCTGCAGAGTGGGCACAGATGCTCAGGAAACATTTCTGAGAGAAGCAGTCATGCACAGGATTTTCAGCAATGAGTTCAACCAAGTCAAAGAATTATGCCTTTTCCACTTCATTTCCCCTCCCTGCCCTCAAGCCCAGAAACCTGGCAGAGGATAAGCGAAGATAATGAAGCCCTTGCTTCTCTGACCTTGTTCTTGAGTGAAGAGCAAACTGAGGCTTTGTAAGCAAAAAAGTAAGGCTGGTGTTTAAGATGACTAGGCCAAATGCCTCTGTCATAAATGTTCCTGCAAAAGCAAGGGCAGAAGGTGAATAAAACCACTGCATGTCTAACACCCAGTGAGTTTAGACTCTTTGCTAAGTGCTTATATTTCTGAGTAACCAGTGTTGAACAGTATTTGACTAATATTCAATTAATAAATCTTTGTTATTTGGAATTATATTATCGAGAGGGAAATAAGATTCACTGGGACTCAGTATAGGTTGAATGATGTTTATTCAGGGAGAAATCACTTACACCTGAAATAGATGACTGCCCAGGGTTCCCGCTCCAAGGATGCCACCCAGATGTTCTCTGCAACCCAACCATGAAGTAAGAGAGTTGAGTCCGGGACCCAGACCTAGCTTCCCCCGACATGCATGGTTAGTGAAACAGGTGCGGGTGGGGTGGATATCTCACTACATTATATTTTTCAGTTGATATGTTTAAATCAAAATTTAAAATCTGTTACACTAAAACTAAACTATTATATGGAGACTAACATGCTTTCACATTTAGTTTGACCAAAGAAACTAATATAGTCTACTATATAAAGCTGGTGTGTGTGTGTGTGTGTGTGTTGCTGGAGATGTAACCCAGGGCCTTATACATAGCAACCAAGCACTCCACTGTTGAGCACTAGTGTAGACACTTCATTTTATTGGATTGATTTTGTTGGCAAAGGAAATCTCAAAACAACCTGTGTAGACACTGTTGTGTGGTTACTAGTGTTAACTCTAATGAAGATCTATAATGAAAAGGAACAAGCAGAACAAGGAAAAATATTTTTGGAGAAAAGAAGCACCAGAAAGTGGAATGGAGTTCCTGTGTTCAAGGAGATGAACAGATTAAGAAATGGAAGGAAGGGAGGGAGTGTCAACCTTAGGGCAAGACCTCACCCAGCAAAGTTCCCAATTTGTGAAGAGGAATTAAAGTGAACAGGAATCAAAGAAAAGTTTAGGCAGGGTGGTGGTGGTGCATGCCTTTAATCCCAGCACTCAGAAGGCAGAGGCTGGCAGATCTGAGTTCGAGGCCAGCCTGGTCTACAGAGCAAGTTTTGGGACAGCCAAACTTAGGCAGTGAAGGAAAGCATCAAAAACAGAAAGCTGGTGAAGATGTAATTGAACAATGGGGCTATCCATTTCCAGCAAGCAGATCTTGGCAGCTTCAGCCACATGGTTCTGGCTTCAAAGATAGAAGAAAGAAATTATGAAACCTTCCTCTAAGACTAAGAAAAGCCATTAAGGTCAGGCATGTGTCAGAGGCCTAAAGAGGCCATTTCATGAAGCTGTGAAGGTGAAGCCTGGGTTACCTTGGGGACCCAAAGATACTGGAGATGCCAGAGTCACAATACCTGCTGAGGAGAAAGGCTAACAGGGAGCAGAACCAGCCCAAGAGAAAGAAGTGTGTTGCAGTCAACAAAGCTGAAAGGAGTCGGAGATCTGACACTTTGACATCAGACATAGAGATGAAGAATCTGGGGTTTCCCCAGCTGGTTTTCAGTCTTGCTTTGATCCGGTATGTCCTCACTATGCCCCCTTCCTTATATTTTGGAAAGATAATGTATATTCTGTGCCATTATATGTTGGAAGTATGTGATCTGATTTTTTTATTTTGATTTTACAGGGGATTACAGTTAAGAGATTGTATGAATTTCAGAAAAGACTTTGAACTTTAGATTTTTAAGTAAGTTATAGACTATGGGGACTATTAAAATTGTGATATGGTTACAAATTATAGGGGCCAGGGAATGTGGTAGTTTGAATGTAATTGGTCCCCATAATCTCATAGGGATCTCTCAGGGCTGGGCAAGAAACATGAGGGCCTCTGGAATTAGTTAGCAGGCCAGTCTAGCCAGTTGGTGAGTTCTGGGTTCAGTGAGAGACCTTGTCTCAAAATACAGGGTGGAGAGTGATTCAGAAAGATACCAGCTTCTGCAGGCACACTCAAGCATATTCACCTGTGTACACAACCAATACACACACACACACACACATACACTCACCTGCATGCACCATTAACACATGCACACACCCCTGCATACACAACCAACACACACACACACACACACACACACACACACACACACACACACACAAGAAATTTAAATAATGATTGGATAATAATATATAAAGAGTATTTTGAGTCAGTCTTGGTGGTGCACACCTGTAAACCCATCACCAAGGATGTAAAGACAGGAAAGCTTGTGAGTTTAGGGGCAGCCTGCTCTACATAGTGAGCCAGGCCACCCTAGACTACATGCCAAGGTTCTCACACCAATTTTCACCTCTCAAAAAGGTATTTTACAGTATTCTTGATTTAGTTCCCCCAAACACACTCTTTATTAATATATATTTGTTCCTCTCTCTCTCTCTCTCTCTCTCTCTCTCACACACACACACACACACACACACACACACACACACACGCATACCTTTCTTCTAGGCAAGCCTTGGACTTCTCAGCTTACTCACATCTCACCCTCATTCACCCATCAATTGTGCTGATAATACTTCTTGGGAGGTCACCAACAGCAACATCTCTTGTTATTTTGTTACTAATCCTGTTAAGTTCCTCATCTTATGAATGTAGCAAATAAATGAAATGGCCTCTATCATGGAGGGCAGATTCATCAAGGTCTCCTTGAAGTCCTTAATAGGCGGTTTGTGAGTTCAGGGACTTGGGAGTTCCTTGTCTGGTCTATAACAGTGATGTGAAAATCCAAGAAACTTTATTGTTGTTTTGCAGTCAGAACTTGCCTCCATTCAAAGCACCTACACAATTTCTGTAAGTAGTCTCAGACCTTGGTGTCCATGTAAGCAGATTTACTGGCTATTCTTTCCTAATCTTTTATGTCTGCTTCTCATTTCCTACCCAACATTTAAACAGTGGCGAGCTCACAATCCTGTCCTAGAACTTCTACTCTTTGTTCTCTGTTCAGTCCCCTGAGGAAAACACCATAGACTCCTATATCAACTCTTATAACTTCAGTCATATATATGTTGACAAATCCCAAAATGTTTGTTTCTGGCATAGCTCCCAATTTTGAGTAACAGGTCTGCACAGAGAACTGCCTCCACTACAGATCAATTTGGAAATATCAAAGGCATCCCTATATCACTCTATGTCCAAAATCGAACCCACAATCTTATCTCGACATAAATAAAATGGCTCTATTATGCATCCAAATATTTGAGTCTTCAAGTAACTGGGAGGAGGCATCTTTAATTCCTACTTCTCTCTCAATCCCCCAGACCTGATTATTGAGTCAACTCTTAGATATGATTTAGTATTGTCACCATCCAAAAGAGAGAGTACCCTTGGACATAGATGCAAGAGCCTTGTCCCTGGAATGGATAAATCTCCATTACAGATGATCCATTACCAAATACTGAACTGAAGAATGACCATCACTTCTTCAGTGAACCTGCCAGAGAGGGTAGTTTTCTGCCAGCTTTTCCAGCAATAATATCAGCTGAAGGTTATGTGCAGTCCCTGGGATTAACTTACCCACCTCCCTCCATGGAGGCCATAACACAGATTCTTTTCACTCTAATCTTTGCTGAATGTGTTTCTCCATTGAGCATTCCAGCCTAATATATAGGCATACTGGCTTTTTCTATCAGTCTTTGTGAACTGATTAATGTGTACCAGTAATGACAAATAGATCTGTTGTGTTGATAAAATCCAGTCTCTAGAATCTAAATCTATAGGCTGAGAACCAGAGCATGGTCTGTGATAAATCCACCAAGATAATTCATCTCATGGAGGCTCTTGGAAAGCAGCCAATTGATCTTGCCTGGAGTCACCCATGTGCTTTCCATCTGAAATATTTCTGAGGGAAAGAAACTTCTTGACTTAAATAAAAGACATGTACAGGCTTACTACAGTTGAATGGGGTTATTAACAAAAATATGTAGGACTGTGGAGTAGCAGGGGGAATTGTTTCCCAGGCCATTTGGAGAACCTGGATTCTGTGTTCCTTGTGTACTGGTGGATGTAGTGGCTGCCACGAAAAATCAAGAATGTATTTGCCATGTTAAGTCAAAGGCAAATAAGCCATTCTCCTAACATGTTATCCTTTCCTAAAAGAAAACTGGCCACAATGGGACCAGGTTCATGACAAACCATCTCTGAGGTGGCTTAGTCAATACATCTGCTCCATCCAGCTATGTCTAGGACACTGAATTGGGTTCACAGAATTCCTCCTACTAAAATGACTGCAGGGAACACTGAAAGAAAAAGAAGCTGGCCCATCCCCACATGGGGCAGGCATGTTAATGCTTCAGAGGCCACAACCTGCCCTTATTTAACAACAGGAGTAATAAGAAGAAAGCAAGCAGAGAATTTCCAGGAAGAAGGAGAAAACTTTGAATACAAGGGGAGAATAGACCAAAAAGTTAGGTCATGAAGACAAAAACAGGCTGTGCTGAGACTAACGTACAGAGAGCATGAAGTATAGAATGGGCCACAGATAGGAAAACAGTTTAAAGGAAAAGTTAGAAAACCAATGCATAGGAAGGGTCAGTGATGGATGTTTGGAGGGCCTTGTAAACCAGAAAAAGGAGTTTCATTGTGACATGGTCAGAAAGAAGTTGTGTATTGAAGACCAGTGAAAGAATGGAGACTAGAAATCAGGAAGATTTAATGAGGTCGCCTTTGTCATAATCAGGGCCTGGGGATGTGTACTAAATTGGTTGCTGTATGGAAGAGACATTCTAGCTACAGATGGAGCTCAGTGGGAGAGTGTTTGTCTAACACGTGTGAGCCTTTGGGCTCTACACCTAGCACAACTAAAATAAGTAATTAAGCAAAAGTATTGAAAGACATTATATTGTTTACTTTTACCTGGTATGACCAAGAGTGACCCGGGGAAGAGATTCTTAATGAGGAATGACCTAGATCAAGTTGACCTGTGGGCATGTCTTGATTGTCATCCTGGAAGACAGTCTTAATGAGGAATTATCTATATCAGGTTGGCCTATCTGTGGGGGACTGACTTGATTGTTAATTTATGTAGGAAGACTGAGCTCACTGTGGACAGTACCATTCCCTAGGCAGGGGTCCTGTACTGTATTACAGTTGAGAAAGCTAGCTGAGTGGAAAGTAAGCAGTCAGCAGGAGTACACCTGTTTCTCTCTGCTTTTGACTGTGGATATCATGTGACTAACTGGCTTGAGTTTCTACCTTAACTTTCCTGTCAATGAAAGACTGTAATCATGTGTCACAGCAACAGAAGTGAAACTAGAACACAGCCATTCTGAAAGGAAAACTGTGTAGTGGAAGTTAACTGACTCTGTGGGTGTAACCAGTTCCCATGCAGAATGGTGACACCATGCCCATCACAGTCTGTGCAAAATGGATACCATGCCTAGCAGAGCCCATGCAGAATGGACACCATGTCCAGCAGAGCTCATGCAGAATGGACACTGTCCAGCAGAATCCTGCCACTGGGCTCACAAAACACTCACAAATACTCTTGATGGGTCTTGTTGGGTATTTAACCAAACAAACCCTGACTCAACTTTCTGTATTATTTTGCTATTTCCTATCTCAGCTGCACAAAATTCTTCTTCAGAAAGAACTGCCCATGGGCTTCTACACACTATTTTTGTACACAGAGCAAAGGATTTAATCTGGATTGCCTCTCTCTTTTTATCTTTCCTATTTAATAGGTCACTGCCCACTGTAGATCCCACACTGACCTTGCATCCACCTTCTCCCCACACCACAGTCTCTTCTCTTATTGCTGTATTTGGACACCTAACATAAGTTTGTAGTAAGTAGCCACTCTCTAGATTCTCTCCCTCCTATCCTGTACAAGCACACCATCATCTCTGCAAAACATAAGTCTGAGGTATCAGTCCCCACATCCAAATGTCCAGCAATGCCCTGCTGCTGTGTTTAAGAGATGTCTTTATCTACACATACAAGTCATTATTGACTTGGGCCTTCCAAGCAGATGTATTCTGTCTGGTTCCATGAGTCTTTACACTTGAGGAAATTCTCATATAAAAATCTGCAGTCTTAGCCCTCCCTTGGAAAATGACAAAAAGGGGTCTGACTGTGTTGAAGGTAGTGGCAGCTCTGAGCTGGAATGAGAAGCATTTGCCCATTTGGACTGCGGATGTGTCTCTGGTTTGTCAGTCTGTGCTCTATTGTAATGAATTCAGACTGCTTTGGCTGCTGGCCTTATCTGCATAGTCTCTATACACAGTTTTGTTTGCGGCCTGTGAATCCCCTTGCACAAGCTCCCGGTACTACTCCCAACACACCCAAACTGAGTGAACTAAGGTTCAGCAAATGGCAGTAGAGCCTCAGTGAGTGTCCAGTCCTTCCTTCTTTTATCTCACCCCAGCCTTCTTTGAAGAATTCAGTTCAAGATCTCCTTCTCTAAACATCTTAGTTTCCAAGCTGATATTTTAAACACATGCGCGCGTGCGCGCGCACACACACACACACACACACTTTTATATTTTGATGTTTTTGGCCCAGCCCACTCTGAGCCTACTCTTTCACAGGTCCTGCACACAATTGGATAGATTTTTACTTCCATTACTTAACATCGTGTCTGCATATAATAAGAACACAATAAACATTTGTTAAGAGACCACTGGAGACGTTAATTTAGAAATAGGAGTGAGCACACATTGTAAAGAAAGATGGAGCTGGTGAAAGCAAAAGAATGATCATAGTCAGTCATGGTGATGCAAGATCAGAGGCCTCAGCTATGTCGGGAGTTCAAAGCTGGTGTGGGCCACATGCAACCATGCAAAAGTCAATCAATCAATCAATCAATAAAAATAAACTTAAAAAACAGAAAATCAATCTGACAGAGAATTTGGAGTATATGTTCCAAAAGAGGCAGACTCAGCTACTCAATGCCCAAGGAAGCAGAACCTGCTTCCAGGATGCCTTCATAAGTCTTACCCTTTCATTGTCTTCACGAAATTTCTCTCAATTTCCCAAGCAAAAGGCCAGGCTTCTCTCATCTGATGGACTGACGTGAATACAGGCTGGGCCCTCAAGGTCCACTGTGGCTGAAGACTTGGTTCTGGTGATGGCACTGTTGAAGGTGGCAGCACCTTTAAGAGTTCAGACCATGGGAATGGGGGAGTTAGGCAATTCTCAGGTGACACCTTTGATGCTTCTGGGAAAGGGCTGTGATAAGAGGAGCAAGCCTGGCCCCATCCACTCTCTAGCATGCAGAGTGTAATGACTCAATTCTGTAATAGAATGTTTAAAAGAGAAAAAGAATCACATCCTAACAATACCACTAAAAACAACATTTTCTATACAAAAACCAATGATTTTTTTTTTAAACAAGATCAGCCAATAGAATCTGCCAAAATTAATGCTGAAACTTAATCTCAAATGTAACAACATTAAGAGCTGGTGCCTTTAGAAGATTAAATCATGAGGGACCCTCTCTCAGGGATGAGACTAAGATCCTTATCATCTGTGAGGATACAGCATTCATCTTATGTCGTCCCCCCCCCCCACCAAATACAGCCATAAGGTATGTTTCAGAGTCAGGGAGTTGGACCTACAGACACAGAACTTGCAGTGTACATGCATGTACATATACAAACCTAAGACTGGCCATATATAAATTTGATCATGTTGCTAGAAACTATGTTAGTGAAAGATCACATCAATGGTGGAAAGGGGCAATTGTTATCAAGGAAGTGTGTGTTTTCACTTTACCACAGATGGTAAGAATTCCAAAATGAAAGAATGAAACATGTAGCAGGAGACAACTGAGATTATCATTATCACTAAAAGCTAGAGCAATAATGAATGATTTTTTTTATTTATTTTTCTTATTTTACATATCGATTCCAGTTCCCTCTCCCTCCCTCCTTCCCTCTTTCCCACCCTCCCATACCCCCTGGCCACCCTCCCCTCCCATTCCCCCCTCCACATGTAGGGTGATGCCTTCCAGGAGGGGTCATCTGGAGTAGGGACTAGGCCCTCCCTCCTGCCTCTAGGCTAAGGGAGTATCCCTCCATGGGGAATGTGCTCCCAAAGTTCTTTTGTGCACCAGGAATACATCCTGGTTCCACTGTCTGAGGTCCCTTAGACTGCCCAGGCCTTCTAACTTAGACCCATGTTCAGAGGGTCTGAGCCAGTCCAATGCTGGATTCCCAGCTATCAGTCTGGGGCCCATTAGCTCCTTCTTGTTCAGGTTAGCTGTCTTTGTGGGTTTCTATAGCCCGGTCTTGTCTTCCCTCTCTGCATCTGATTCCAGTTCGGCTTAGTGTTTAGCTGTGGGTGTCTGCTTCTGTTTCCATCAGCTACCAGATGAGGGCTCTATGATGGTGGATAACTTAGTCATCAATCTCATTATCAGGGAAGGGCATTTATGGTGGCCTTTCCACTGTTGCTCAAATTGTTAGTTGGGGTCAGTCTTGTAGGTCTCTGAACATTTCTCTAGAGTCAGTTTTCTCTTCAAACCTATAATGGCTCCCTCTTTTCTGTGCTCTCTCTCTCTCTCTCTCTCTCTCTCTCTCTCTCTCTCTCTCTCTCTCTCTCTCTCTCTCTCATCTATTCCTCCCCTGACTCAATCTTCCTAGTCTCACGTGCTTTCCTCTCCTCCCCTTCTCTTTCTCCTAGCTCCCTCTCCACTCACTGTCAAGCTAGAGCAGTAAATGAAGGATTTTTAAACCACAGCAAAAACACAAAATGTGAATAATGGCTGGGGTTCGCAGCACACACTTTTAAAACCACACTCAGGAGGCAGAGGACAGAGGACAGAGGCAGGAAGATCTTTGGGAGTTTGAGATCAGTTTCTACTATGTAGAAAGTTCTAGGTCAGCCAGGGACCCTGCTTCAAAAAAAAAAAATCATGTTATGTAAAAGAGAAAGAGCTGAATGGCAATGACAATGTCATACCTTTATTTGTTTATACTGAAAAGGTTAGCCGACTTCTACAAATATCTTCCTTAATCTCCCTCATTCCTTCCTTTTTCCCTCCTCTCCTTTCCCTCCCTTCCCTTCCCTTCTTTTCTTTAAAGGGAATGGTGAACCAGGCCTGGTGGCACATGCTTATAACTTCCACTATTGGAGAACCTGAGGTAGAAAGATCACACGGCCTTCCTGTGATACAAGGCTTCCTGGCTACAACTGAAGTTCAAATCTGAGACTTTGTCTTAAATAACTAAAATAAAAACCTAGGGACTGGAAAAGTTGATCAGCAGTTAGAAGCATTCATTGGCATTGCAGAGGACCTGGATTTAGTTCCAGTAACTGGTGATCTTTAGTGGCCAGTGGCTCATGCTGGGGGTTACTGGTGTCTCCTGCCAGACATCTCTGGCAGCCCAGATACACACACTTGCAGCTGCTCTGAGGTGTACATGAATGGATTTTCTTTCTCCCCAGCAATCACAGTTCCTTCATTTCGTGTTCACTCTAACCCTTGCAGCAACTTCTGGGCTCCCTTGAAGTCCATGCCTCTAACTCCTAGAGGACTTTTCACAAAACAAGACAGAGCTTCCCTCTGGGGACTTCCTGATCCTATTTGAGAAAATATGCATTCTTACATTTCCCCCATCATTTGAAAGGAATTTCCTTCTAGCCTTCAGACATCCATGCCCACTTTTTGTCCTTTGGGAGTTGATGGTTTGCCAACTTGCCTTAACCAGGTCAAGCTAGCACAGCTCTTGGGGACTATGGAAGACCAGGTGGTGCTTTTCAGATGAACCAAGCAAGATTCTCTCCCTCAGCTTGATGTCAAGTGCTAGCCTCTCTCAGCGCCGCCTAACTCCTTATGCTCTCTAAGGTGGGGGCATCTAAAGCAACCCTCTCTTGGTGGGATGCCACTCCCCACCATACTTAGCTAGACCCCAGACAAGCCAATTCTTGGAAAACCAGGTATAGAGCGATGGCTCTTAACCTTCCCAATGCTGTAACCCTTTAGTATAATTCCTTGTGTTGTGGTAACCCCCCACCATAAAATTATTTCCATGCTACCTCATAACTGCAATTTTGCTACTGATGTAAATAACAATTGATGGGGATGTCCTTCTGTTTGCATGTTTCGCTTACTGGTTGATGAATAAAACACTGATTGGCTAGTAGCCAGGCAGGAAGTATAGATGAGCAACCAGCTGAGGGGAATTCTTGGGAGAGGGAAGAGAGAAGAAAAGCCACCAGGGAGACACCATGTAGTGACCGGGAAGATAGGATGCACAGAGTTCTCTGGTAAGACGAGGCCATGTAGAAATACATAGACTATAGTTATGGGTTAATAATTAAGAGAGAGCTAGCATGTGTTCTTTTACCTCATTCCTCATAGTATCACGTTAAATGGTAGAGGAGACAGAGTAATGCCTCACACCAATATGTCCATCTCATGATCCACCCCAAACTGTAGCAGATACGTTTCTGATCTTGTGGATCACAAAGAAAGCACGAAGATATGATTGAGCTGAGAAGTTTTAAATGAGGAAATCAGCCTAGATTATCGAGGTTAGAATCCACTGAGAGTGGCAGGGTAGAGAGGGAGACATGTAAACGAATAGAGAAGCACAGCACGTGGACACACAGAAGGCCGCATGCCCTTGGATGAAGAGCAGAGTTCCTACTGAATGCAGGCAGTCTCTAGAAAAGAAAAAAGGTATAATTTCTTAGCCCCTTAGCTAAGAGTAAGTGTAGACTATTGGGGGGGGGGAGCAGATTCTATCACCCTCTTAGGACTCTGACTTCTAGGACTGTAAGGTAATAGATCTGATTTGTTTAAATCACTGTTTATGATATGTTAGTCTCACAGTAGTAGAAAACCAGTGTGTGTGGACTGTTTATCATGTTATTTTACATAAAGTAAAGCTGAAGCACAAGTGACTGTCTATGTTTCCTGGGGTCAGACACCTAGTTACACAGAGGCCAGGTACAGGTGTCCAGACCCTGGGTGCTTGTCCACTAATTGTATGCCTCTGATGCAAGAATCAAGAAATTAAGAAGGGTGACTAGGGAGAAAGATTGCTCTGGGGTCAGGAAGAGGGGAAGGGATATCAAAACAGTTATAAATGCAAAATAAATTTGGAAAGGGGTTCCAACAATCGTTTCTCTTAAGCCTAGAAACAGGAAGGTGGGAGGCAGCAAGAAAAACCAGATGCAAACTGGTTCACAAATCAGTAGTGAGGTATGTTATGGCTTCCCCAAAATACCTCTGGGGCATGGGAGGAGCAGAATTGGCTGAATAGTGTTTAAACTAATAAGATTGCTGGGTATGCCTGCTCTTTGAGGTGTCAGAGGAGTCTGACTAAAAATATAACAAAATAGTCATGGGGAGCAAAGGAGGCCTACAGAGGCCTTTGTTGGGGTTCCTGTCTTGAACCATGAAGAATAATGGCTCATCTGGCTCTTACATGGGCTGCTGTCCAAGGGTGGGATGGGAGGCTGGGTCTTTCAGTGTCCATATGCACATAGAAGCCAAGGCCAGATGTTACCACATGTGCATCTACACACAAAGGAGCATCTTTACAAGTAGGCTATTGCCCTGTAGCTTAGATTTACCTTTGGAACAGTGGGTGCAACATGGATAGGGTGGGAGGGAGGGGTCAAAAATATTAAATGGCAAGGTCCTATGTTTATAAATCATTGATCAAGCTGACCCTTAATTTTGAAGACTAATGAAGTTGAGGCCCAGAGATCTTAAGAAACCAATTAAGAGCTTGAGAGACTGCTCAGAAGTTAGGAGCACTGGCTGTTCTTCCAGAGGTCCTGAGTTCAGTTCCCAGTAGCAACACACATAGTGGCTCACAACCATCTAAAGTGGGACCTGATACCCTCATCTGGCATAAAGGCATGCATGCAGATAGGGTGCTCACATTCATAAAATAAATAAAAACATCTGTTTAAAAAAGAGCAAGATGCTAAATGATGATTAAATTACATAACGAGGACTAAGTTTACCTCCTTGGATGCCACAAGTCCAGGGCATCCTATTTCTTGGCTCTATTATCACCAATAGCACTTGTTGAAAGACTACAGGGATTAGGAGAAAAGGGATTCCATGCAGGATCACCTACCTACCCCTTTACCTCAGGGCCTCCATGTCAAATTAGGATCCATATCGTCTTGAGGTCTTTGGTACTAGCGAATAGACATGAACAGAACAGATGGAGGTCTCTGGTTATACTTTGTTCCCCTCTCACGTTGCAAAGTGGTTTCTTGGGATGCATGGGGTGGACCCTCCTATCTTACCAGACCTACCTCACAGATCCTTGCCCTACACTTCACTGTCCTGTCTGCTTGCTACAGTATTGCAGGAACAAGAGTGAACTAAAGCACACTGCTTGACTCATGGCAGGCAGAGTTAACATTCTGAGTTATGGATGCATCCATACTGGGACTTAGGGGTCTAGTGAAAACAGTCTGGGATTCTGGATTCTTTTTTTTTTTTTTTTTTTTTTTTTTTTAACAAGCTTGTTTAAGGGATTCTGTATTCTTATAGAATGCAAGTTTTGCAGGCCTTCTACAGCTGAATAGTCCCTTCTATTACTTTTGTTCAAAGGATTTCCTAATCTCATACAGTAAAAGAGCAAATATAAAATGATAACCAGAAAAAAAAAAAAAAAACGGCATGGAAGAGGACACATTTGCTAAAAGAAACAAAGACAAAAATGTGTGATGATGATTGTCAGAATCTTATTCCCCACTTCTTTTCCAAGCACAACCTGAGGTTTAAAGAAACTTGGCCTTCATTTTTAATATTCATGGTGACTATTCAAGGGGAAGTAACAGTGGAAATGTGACAGAAGGGGGACCCTGGCCAGAGGTGCTGCTACAAGGAGCTATCTTGTAAAGTTAACTTGCTTTGACAAGTTCCAGATGTGATGCACAAGACCAGAAATTCTGAGACCGTGAAGCCCAACACCGTCCCAGAGATGTGATCTGCAAGAGCAGAGAGTGCTTAGACGATCATCTTCTTTCTAGACTGAAAACCAGAATGTATTTTGGTTTCTAATTTTAATTTTAAGGCCGATATTTGAGGTGTCCTGCTTTATACACTCTCTCTAAGGAAGCAGTAATAACTCTCACTTGTGGGGCTATTTCCTCCTCTGACTTTGGTCCCCACATGAATCTACTTTCTTAGCCATGTAATGACTACACAAGGTAGTAGCTCTGTATTCTTGAAGTGTGTGGCTTGGGCTGGAGAGATGGCTCAATTGGTAAAGTCCTTGTCCCACAAGAGGGAGAATCTGAACTGGATCCCAAGAACCCATATTTAAAAATTGGGCGCTTGTGTCATGAGTTTGTAATCCCGTTACTAGGAAGCACAGATAGATGGATCCTGCCAGCCTGGCCTAGTTGGTGAGTTTGAGGCCAGTGAAAGGCTGTGTCTGACCAAAACAAAGTGTAGATTGCCCCAGTGAAAGGACGAAACCCAAGGATGTCCTCTAGCCTCCACCCATATGCCCACATTGTGCACCCTCCCACACACATATATGCAGACACTCACATGCAAAGTACATAAGTCAAGATCTTTGAAGAGATCTTGATCCCTACTGGCTCCCTTATATATAGCCATTTCTCTGAGCTCAAAGTCACTGTTTTGGAGGCATTTCTAGCAGTGAAAGTATAATTGTAGCTCTGCGGTATACAAAACAGCTTCTGGTTTTGTAAAGGGGTACCACAATTTAGCTCCAATTTTCAGGTCATATGAAATTCCAAGGGGATTAGGATGTATTAAAAGGTTTCAGTGACAGGGCTAGAGAGACAGCTCAATGGTTAATAGCATCTGTTCTTACAGAGGACCTAGGTTTGATCCCCACAAACATCTGCAACTCCAGTTTCAGGGGTTTTGACTCCCTCTTCTGGCCCCATGGGCACTGATCATGTGGGACAAAGACACATACATTCAGGTAAAACACTCACATTAAGTAAACATTCAGGAAAGAAAAGCAACAATGTAGGATTTGAATAGTTAAGGTTTATAATCATTTCTATTGGTGTCGTTTATTGGCTTTACATACACATACACACCTACACATCACGTACACATGGACTGTAGCATGAAACTGCAATTGTGATATTCCAGGAGCTAGCAAATATTTTCTATGAAAGGCCAGACAGTAGGACTGGGGAAACAGCATGGCTAATAAAGTACAGACTCATTTCTTTGGGGGAAATTTTCATTTTTAAAAGCCAAAACCTATTTCTGGGAAACACTAGCTATACACCTCAGTTAATATTGTTGTATAAAGCAGTGTTTCAGTAAGTTGCCTTAATAAATAAGTATCCTATTTATAAGTTAAAGTTAGCTAGAATTTGAAAACATGTAAGAATATTAAAAGTTTAATACAATATTTGATACGTTTAAAAAAAGATGTGACCTTAAAGCATATTTCTTCCGGCAGAAGGGGCACCTCACCTTGGAGCTTTTAGGCACATTTCAAAACTTTAAACAATCCCTTTAAAGGCGACAGGCGCTTCGGAAGGGACGCCATCATACTTCACTGCTGCAGTGGGTATTTGTCTTCACACACTAATGAACTGAAACTATCAGCCTTTGTCGGAACTGGCCAGAGGAACAGCTTTAATCCGTGGGAACCAGGCCTGCCATTCCAGCTCGTAATGCTTGACCTCTCAGCCCTATGAACATTCTGGAGCCCAGCCTCCATCTTCAAGGTTACATTTGAGTATTTAAATATGAATCCGATCACATCTCTAAACTTTAGAAATGATAACATCATTTTTCCAGTGTTTGAGGTATTTATTTGTTTTGGGGGTGAGTGTTCTATTTTTAGTTTGTGAACTACCCTCACCTTCAATGCAGTCACAGTATTGTTTTCTTCTTTTTCTTTTTCTCTGCATTTCTAGATTTCTAGATGCTCCTCTCAGAACTTCACAGTCTTCATGTTTTTAATTTTTGAAACTGGGTCACATTTACCCATAGATGTCATATAAAAGGACAGATAAACAAACAACACAGACAGATAATTTTTATTATAAGCAGACTTCCCTCTAAGAAGTTGTTTTAAACTTAATCCTGAGATTTGTATCTCTTTCAACTATGCTATAAAATAATAAGACAAAAATGAATATCTTTTAACCACAGAGGATGAAGTTACTGGTATACTTAAATGGAATTTAAGCTAAGCTTTTTCTTAGATACCTAACTATATTTTTAAAAACTTAAAAATAATGGTGAGTGTCCTAGTAAGACTGAATATGTACAAATATAAAAATAGCATTTTTTTTTTTTAAAGAACAGGATGAGATCTTTATCTAACACCACTTGTAAAAATTTACTCAGGAGCTGTGGAATGGCTCAGTTGTTAATATTTGCTGCTCTTGCAAAGGACTAAAGTTTGGTCCCCAGCACCTACACAGAGGCTCACAGCTGCTTCTAACTCTGGCTGTAGGGATCAGAGGCCCTTTCTGACCACCCTGGGCACTTCTATGCACATGATGTGTGTGTATATACACACACACACACACACACACACTCATGCAAACCCTCACATATAAACTAAAAAGTAAGTCATTTCTGCTGTGAGATGATTTTTTTTTTTAATTGAGCTTTTTTGTTTCTTCTAAACTAGATGGACAACCCACTGTAACACTGTTGTTGTCATATGGGATTTCATGAGGGTGGTGGCCACCACACCATTGCCTGAAAACTGTGCAGGAGTACCCAGTATCTCCTTCATAGTTCTGGAAAGTTCTCTGGCTGAAAACCAGTGCTGCATCTGTTGGGCAATGCTGAAATTCTTATTAAAAGTGCTATTTCCACTGTGTTTAATGTCTTTCTGTTTTGGTCTCTTGGTGGCCTGTGATGATCAGGGTGGAGGCAGAAGGGACCACCTCATCTGGGCCTGTGTGTCCTGAAAGCAGTGTACATACAAACTGTGGTGGTCTGAATAGGAACAATGATTTCCATAGACTCGGGTGTCTGAATGCTTAGTCTGCAGGGAGTGACACTATTAGGAGGTGTGGCCTTGCTGGACAGAGTATGTCACTGGGAGTGGGTTTTGAGGTTTCAAATGCTCAAGTCAGGTACAGTGTCTCTTCTTTTTTCTTGTTTCCTAATGATCTGCATGTAGAACTCTCAGCTCCTTCTCCAGCCCGTCTACCTGCATGCCGCCATGATTCCAGCCATGATGATAATGGACTGAACCTCTGAACCTGTAAGCCAGGCCCAATTAAATGTTTTCCTTATAAGGGCTGCCATCGCCAGTGTCATGGTCTCTTCATGGCAATAAAAAAAAATAATTAATTTGCTTGTGCACCCCCCCACACCTTTAAACATTACTCAAAATGGACTAAAGAACTACACATGCGAGCTAAAAGTATGAAGTTCTGGCAGAACACACACACACACACACACACACACACACACACACACACACACACGGCCATGATTTCCTGCACACCAGAAACACAGGCAGTCAGCAACAACAACAAAAGTCACAAACTCCTTGAAAATTGTAAACATTATGGCTGTGCACACAAGAGCCTGGCAAACTCTGCTGCTTGTGAGGCTCAGTAGCAGTCTGGGTAATTTAACAAGGCCAAGTATCAAAGTGTAAAACCCGTATCAGGATGGGGATAGGATTCAGTGGGAGTTGGTCCAGCATGTACCAGCCTGGAGTGGGTGGGTGCTTTCTAGGCCCCACCCCTTGCCGAGCTCTAGGCGGTGGTCAGGAACAACCCCTGCAGATGCGACCAGTAGTAGCAGTCTCACGCATGCTCGTCCCACGCCCATGCACGTACACACTTGGTTATTTTTTAAAAAGAGGCCAAACTGGGGTGGCTTCTTTCTTTTTTTTTCTGCCCGGCGTGCTCGCCGCTGTTATCAGCTCAGCACCCTAAAAAGACTGTGGCTTCCGTCACTGCTAAATAGCTCGACGCACAATGACCACTACCAAAGCCACAAGCGGAGAAAAGTGCAAAGGGACTAAGGGAGGCCGCCCTGCAGAACCGCCTGCCGTGGGCACAGACCACACCTCTTCCGCCAGAGGCCCTCGGCCGGGCCGTGCGCATGAGCAATTCAAAGCAGCGCGGGAAGCCTCGCGCAGGCGCGATTGGTGTCTTGGCTGGGCGGGCGCTCCCTCCCTGCGGCTGCCTGTGTGGGGGCCCTAACCTTCGTCAACCGTGAGTTTCTGACAGTTTGCTCCTGCACAGCTCTGGCCTGTGAGGGGTCGGGAGCGTGGTGGCCCTGCGAGCATCCCGCGTCTGGGCTTTAACGTGGGGGCCCCGCGGCGGGAAGGGGTGCGCTTGCGCACTGAGCTTCCCGTTGGTGTGGGCTGCTCGCCCTCGGCGCTCGCTGGGGGCGGATGCGCTCCGCCGGGCCTGCTCGGTTGGCTCGCAGCCGCCCTTCGCCCGTCGGTTTGTGCGGGGCCGTGGGCCAGCCTCCCGGTGAGCGGTTTCCTCCCGGGTCTTCTGGGGTCAAACCGCCATCCCTCCCCCACAGCCACGGGCGGGCGGGTCCCCAAGCTCGCACCCCAGCGCGCAGGAGTCCCCGCTCAGCCCCCTGCTAGGCATGCTCCTTGGCTGGTGTTTGCACCTACGTGTGGTTTTTAATGCTGGTTCCCGCGAGGGCAGGTGGTGGTCACTGAGTGGCTTCTCCTTTTCTCACTGTTCTGGTCTTCACAGTGCAGCCCTCCCCTGTGGACATGACTCCGTAGCCTCACTGGGTGCTCACATGGAGGAGCCAATGGAACTTTCCCCCCTGCGTGGCGGTGACAGGGGTCCCGCCGACGACTCGTTAAAAAAATATGAGCAGAGTGTTAAACTTTCAGGTATGTGTGTGTGTCTGATACCCCACTCCTACAGTTGCGAAGATGCCCGGGCAGCCTGCTGCTACACCGCAAAAAAGTAGGATGAAAGAGAAGGGAGAACTGTGATTAAATTACAATCTCAGGAATAAAAGAAAGAAAGAAAACCCACAGACACCTGACTCATCCTGAGTTGTATGTTTACGTTGGATTTCGCGTGACCATGTAGAGCCATAAAATCTAGACAGTATTGGGTTACATTTTAAGAGGATTGGGATCCAACTTTGTCCTTTTAGATGAAGTTGATTAGGTCCAGATATTAGTGGCTTTCTAGGAAAACATGTTTTTTGTTTTTCTGAACAGTTTCTTTGTAGCTTTGGAGGCTGTCCTAGAACTAGCTCAGTAGAACAGACTGACCTCGAACTCACAGAGATGCTTCCTGAGTGCTGGGATTAAAGGCATGTACCACCACCGCCCGTGGGAAACATGTTTGTTGATGCCTAAACTGTACAAACCCCGCTGTTTTCTTCCCTCAGAAAGCTAGGTCTTAGAAATTGACAGGGTAGGGAGGGATCTTAAGTGTTCAGAAGCAGAGCACAGACAGAAATGAATGGGATGATTTGTAGCGCTGGTATTGTAACAACCACTTCCCACTATTCAAAATGCAGATTGAAAATATGGGATCTTACAAACTAAAATGTGCCCCTTCAGCTGGGTGTGGTGGTTCACATCCATAAACTCAGGTGGAGGTGGGCTCCTACAGATCAAGCCTGCCTGGCCTACTTGAGACCCTGTCTCAACCCCTCCCCCAGAAACTTTGTGCCCAGTGCCAGTGTGTTAGTGTTCATTTAACATATGTGTTTTTAAACAAAAGTTGCCTATTCTTTCCTAAAAGCTAGCCATCATCTTTGTCTTGAGAAAATTTAGGCTTGTCCAAAAAGATACTAATTTTGATTTTAATTTGTGAGGTGCACTTTATTTGTTGTCTAAGTGTTCTGGTTTTTTTGTTTGTTTGTTTGTTTTGGAATGATCAAAGAAAGAAGGTCACTCCAGATGAATTTCAGGCTCTGTCAAAGCAGGAACAGTTTCTATGAACTGAACCCCTGAACAGCTTTGCAAAGGCACAAAGTCATATTTACTGATTGTTAGGGAAAAGGTTTTTTCGTTGTTGGGGGGAGGGGGCAAGTGACTCACACCAAAAACCTGATCTAATCTATATGTTTTCTGAAGGAAAACATCACACCCTTGCAACTTTAGTCCTTGCTTTGTACTGTTCATAGTACTCAACAATACAGGATGCTCCTGGTGTACTGGGACCACACTGTGACCAAAGTCATGAAAAGACCGTAAAAGTTCCCTCAGAAAAACACTCTATGGATAACAGAAAACAATCAACTGTTTCCCATAATGATTTCTTCAAGGTCTAAGTACAGTTCATTCTGCCGTTTATCCCAGATACAGTGACTCTACTAATTTTTCCTCTACAATTTGTATATTCCCAGAAGCTTTAACATCACATATTTTTGGTTTCTTGACTAAAAGTAAACTTCTTTATTGTCACAATGAGTACCTTCCTCAGTGTTCCTCTTTATGGCAAAATTTGAGATGCATCTTCCATTCCTGTTGAAGTACCATGAACTTCCTTAAACTAAGCTGTCTGCTTTCTCTTTAGATTTCCCATCCATTTTATAGGCTTTACATTAATCTTAAAACACTGTTACCTAGTTTCCCCTGTCCTGTATTTATTTTCAAAATAACCTGTTTTTCAGTCTGTTTTTTTTTTTGTTTTGTTTTTTTTAATTAATAAGTACAGATACAATGCAGCAACATAGTCATATTCTTGTATAATTTAGCACTCAGTATTCAGTGTGACCTTTCGTCCACATTGTTCATTCATCTGGTTCTGGAATTATTTTCCGAGGAATGTTCCATTGCTAATATCTTGAAAATCTGATGAATTAAGCGGGGGTGATTTTTATTTCCTGACTCAAAAGTTGTAGCTGTTATGTACCCCAACATAGGACATTACAAGTAATACCCTTGATAACTTATAAAACATTTATTCATGGGGTTCTTTAATAAAAGCCAAACTATCAGAAAAACCATTTTAGTAAATACTGATGGGGTCCAGATATAAGTTGATGAAGTCATGTGCCTGGGCCTTACTTTAACTCCTTTTTGTTTGGTGGGGGTTTTAGGACCTTCTTGTCTGTCTTTGCATATGGAGAACCAAAGGATCCAGCACACAGGAGGGGCTTGATAGTATGAAATAGCTAAGTATTCAGTGCAGCAAATGAACAGCACTTTGTTTAGTAGTATTTTTGAATTTTTGTAATACAACAAATTATTCTTGCTTATTAAAGAAAATTTAGGGAAATTAGAAAACCAAAGTACAATGTTTCCATGCTCTACAGTGGGTACAGGACACCGAAGTGCATGCTTTTACAATGGTTACAGTTACCGTGACACAGTTGACATTTCTTGTCACAAAATCATTACTAATGTCTTCTTTTTATTCTTCAAAGATTTCCAGCTTGTATGAAATTATATGATCCCCTAATATGGGAAGTTAAGTCAGTATACAAAATCCCAAATGACATACTCTATACTGTTACTCCATGGTAAGATTGAAAACATACCTGAGTGATGGATGCTTACTCAGTATCCGTTATATGCAGGCACTTTTGTAGATGTTAGAGATAAGTCAGTGATTAAAACACTAATTAATGTTCTCAAGCTAACTATAGCTAGAAGTGTGGGTGCAGCCTTTCATGTACTTGGGATGCAGAGTCAGGAGGATGTCTGTGTTTGAGGCCAGCCTTGTCTACATAACAAACTCTGGAACAGTCAGAACCGCAGAGACCCTGTGTCAACACTCCCTCCCCGCAATGTAACTATAATAGTAAGAATGATCATAGTCATGCATTGAGCATTTACTGTGTGACAAGCTTTGTATGAAGTGTGTATACGCATTTATTTTAATCCTCTAAATACCCAAATGACATGAACACTATTACAACCTTGATTTTCTTCTGTAGATGATAAAACAACAGCTGATGATGTAGTTCAGTGGTAGAGCACTTTACTAGTGTGCAAAAGGTTTGGTCCTAAACACTGCAGTTATAATGATGATAATAGAGATGTAGATGGAGATGAACTCTGCTCCAGACAGACATGACAGGATGGTATTCAGTGGATCCAAGGTCCCACTCTAGGTTCCCCATCTCCAATGTCATGTTATGTCGCCTCTTGTATTGAAATTGTGTGGGATCTCCACGCTTGCGATACAGAGGAGAAAGTGAGGGCAGCTTAAGTAAGTTGTTGCTTTTAAGTGGCTCATTGTAGGAGAAAGCACTGCACTGGGTCTTCTTGGACTCTTTCATCTCTGACTCTTGGCACCCCTCCTCTTCTGATCTGTCTTCTACTTTCATTTTTTTTCTTTAACTTTCTATAGCATTTCCGACCACATAATTCCTTCTTCCTAAAACATCCTTTCTCATTTTTCCACATTAGAACACAACCTATCTAGGCCAGGCAGTGGTGGCACATGCCTTTGATCCCAGCACTCAGGAGGCAAGGGCAGGTGGATCTCTGTGAGTTCGAGGCCAGCCTGGTCTACAGAGCGAGTTCCAGGACAGTCAGGGCTACACAGAGAAACCCGGTCTTGGGAAACAAACAAAGATGTTGGGGACCATCCCTATCCTCACTACCTCAGGCCTCTGAGATAGAAAATTACTGCCTCTTAAGAAGTAAGCAGAATGTTTAGCAGAGCATTCCTAGATACAGGCTTGTTGTTTTACAACCAGTTAAACAGTAGTTCAGGGCATTCCTTCTACTGACCCTTTCATCCTGCCCACTTGCAAACCCCCACTCACGTCCTTCCCATGGTCCTATTATAAGCCTCCCCTGAGAAAATAAAGTTTGACAGCTTGATCAGAATATGGACTTGCTGTCATTCTTCTTGTCCCTTACCCTTCGCCCCGCAGGTCGGGGCACAAAAAAAGAATAATAATGCTGTCTCTTCTACAAGACTAAAATTCTTGGAGGTGCCCAGCTGTACCAGTTTGTTCGTTTTAAAAGTTTACTCATTGCCAAACATTTTTAAAGGGTGTGATTATGAGTGAGTCTTTGTAAGCATCGGTGGTAATCTCTGACGCTGAGAAAGTGATATAACCTAGCTGACTAGGTTTCTATATTTGATTTTACACAGGGTCTCACTCTTTACAGCCTAGCCAGCTGCCTCAAACTTGCTATGTAGACCAGACTGCCCTTGAACTCATGGAGATGCCTGTCTCTCCTCTGCCTCCCGAGTGCTGGGATTAATGATGTATGCCACCATGCCTGGCATGATATTCGTTCTTATTGTGCCAGCATCATAGGGCTTTTACGTAGATTTGAGGGCCAAGCAATGGCATGTGCCTGGAGTACCAGCATTCAGGAAAAAAGGAGGAGGATTGCAGGCTTGAGACCAGCCTAACCTGCATGCATAGCAAGACTGTCAGAAACCAAGTGCTACAGGACAGCACCACTTGCTTGTGTGAGCCCTGAGTTCTGGCCACACCACTGCAGGGAGAAAACCATCCTCGAAAGTAGTGCACGTGAGAGCTCTTGGAGCATAATTATGAGAAACCAGCCCGTGCTTGGCTTCAATTCTACAACAGAATATAATTTTAGATTCTTACTTGTATCTCTTTTGTGTCAGTAGTTTATTAGATTATGTCACTGCTTCTACCTGCTTTAGCTGTGTATACTGTTGTATTTAGTTAAAATTAGCAGTTTTTCTGGGGTCAAAAACAGGATGCTGTTAACTTCGGGTACACATTAAATGAGTTCATCCTCCACCCCACTCCCCTATTAGAGACCCTTAGAAGACTGTCTTTCTAAGGACCAACAAATCCTTCTGTGTCTTAACACTTTCCCAGCCTGTAAGATTTTGTGTCTGATAAAGGAAATCGTTTTCTAGATTATTGCATTGTGCCCCTGTTATGCCATCTAGTGATCACATCACATATCGTGTATTGATTTTTTAGTTTTGAGACAGTCTGTCCTTGAAATCTTAACCCTCTTTTTCCATGCCCTAGGCTCTGGAAGTAACAGCATGTACTAGCACACCCCTCTCCTGGGGCTCAGGTGATCTTCCTGCCTTAGTGTCCTTAGTAGCTGGACTACTGTGTTCATCTCTTGCCCAGCTTCAGGTCTTATTTTGCTGTAAACTTAGCATTTTCATACTGGCAGCGTGTCTCCTAGTGTGTAGCCCCAATACAGTAGAACTTTGCTTTGCTTTAATTTTGGGACTATCTTTTTATTTTTCCTGCTAGTTAACATTTTACAACTTGCAACTTTTTGGAAACTCTGTGGGGTTTCAATGTTTATCATTTTGTTGTGAATTTCTTGGTTTAAAATGTATTTCACTGATTTATCTGTTTGTGTGTGGGGGGTTCTGGACACAGTGATTTATCTTTTAACCTAAGAAATTATAAGCTGAGCAATGATGGGAAATTCCCGTAATGGTACCTGAGAGACAGTGGTGGGAAAACACAAGCCTTGGCCAGAGCTTGGGCTGTAATAAAACCCTGTCCAAGCCTGGTGGTGGTGGTGCATGCCTTTAATCCCAGTACTCTAAGTTCCAGGCCAGCTAGAGTTGTTACACAGAGAAACCCTGTCTTGGGGATTAAGGGGGACTGCCCTGTCCCAAACAAATGTGAATAACAACAAAAACCTTAAGTACCTCTCTTTGATTCTAACTGTAAATTCTTAATTCTTTCATAGGCATTAAAAGAGACATTGAGAAGCTTTGTGAAGCTGTACCTCAGCTTGTCAATGTGTTCAAAATTAAGGACAAAATTGGAGAAGGTAATTTAAGGGTATGTTTTACTATTGTTAAACTGATGGTAATGTTAGTAACTATGGTAACAGATTTTTTTTTTTGCCCCTCTTGGGAAGAATGAAAAGTAATAAATATTTAGAATAAAACCAACAGTCATAACTTAACCTAATATCCCATTAAGACATTTACTAATGTCTTAAAGCACTGTTTATCTGACGCTTTTAAAGCCTATACTGAAAAGTGTACTAAATTGCTTCTTAGGCACCTTCAGCTCTGTTTATTTGGCCACGGCACAGCTACAAGTAGGACATGAAGAGAAGATTGCACTGAAACACTTAATCCCAGCAAGCCACCCTGTAAGAATCGCAGCAGAGCTCCAGTGCCTGACAGTTGCGGGGTAAGCAGCTTGCAGCTGAACTGGCTACGTGTGGTTTATAATTTATGCAGTAGTCTAATAGGAATGATGAAGTTATACCTGAATTAAAAGTTTGCAGTCACCTGCTTGCTCTTGGCTAGTGCTTTGTCCCATACCTTGCGATGGTTAAATTTCCATTAATCCCTTCAGAGGAGATTTCTCTTGAGGTACAGCATGGCTTCTGTTCTTATTTCTTATCTATTTGTAACCTAGTCAGCCTTTGCTTATGGTCTGGGCTTGTTCTTAGTGGGCTTGTTCTTAATTACATGTGCCATTTTTAACTGCACACTTCTCTTTGACTACACACTTAGTTGTTGCTCTCTTTGTTGAACATAATTGCCTTTTTTAATAGACGTAAAATAATTGCACATCTATAGAATATGATGTAATGGTGTATACATGCAAATAATGTATAATGATCAAATCAGGCCCAATAATATGTCTATTTCCTTAAAGATTTATCTTTTTTGTGTGTGTGTTTCAAGCCTTCAGATGAAATGTGTAAATTGCTCTAAACTATAGTGACCCTACTGTACAGCAGAACACTAGGCCTATTACTGTTAGCCAGATGTATTTTGGTAACCGTTATCCAACCTCGTTGTATGCCTGCCCACTAACCTTACCCTCTAGTGATCCTATTTTATTTCCTACTCTATGAGATCCACTTTATTGGCTTCCATATATGAATAAGATAATGTGATAATATGTCTTCCTGTGTGTTGCACCCATACCTAGATATGCACATATACCCCTAAATTTTAACCTGTCTTGCCTAGCCAGAAAATAATCAGTCTTAACAAATATTCTCAACTGCCTCAGTTGCTCATCTTCTCAGTTGTTCAAGCCAGACATGTAGATACCATCCTCATCTTCTTGTTACTCCTAACTAATGTCATCCAAATCTGGTGTGCCTATATTTCCAACAGTGCCAAGGCAGAGGATCTCTGAGTTTCTAGCCAGACCAAACTACAATGTGAGATCTGGGGCCCCCAAAAAAGTCTCTTCTGCAAGTGTGTTCCTCGGTCCCTTGTTTGGCTTCCCGCTGTGAAAGATGGGGTGGTTAGTGTGTGGTCATTGGTTTTAGATGCTACCTCCTTCAGTTTTCCTGCTTCATCAATAACTGTTCTCACCTTCCCTCTAAAGCCCCATCTTGTACAAAGAAGTCTAGCATAGTGAATAGGAGTATATATCTGGAGAAAATGATTTAACTCCTTTTGTGACTTTGGGGATGTTCTCCTTACCTCGTTCCCTCGTTTGTAAAAAGGGAGGATAACCTTTTCCATGAGGGTATTGTGAGGCTGAGGTTTGGTGTTTTGTTTTTTAACTCAAAATTTTTCATACAGTGTATTCTGAGCATGTTTCCTCTTCCCCCAATTCCTTCTAGAACCTCCCCATCTACCCAACTCCACACCCTTTCTCTCTACAGAAAGCAAATAAACAAAGAATAGACTAAGGCCAGGTGTGGTGGTGTACACCTTTAATTCAGAAGGTGGGAGGCAGAGGCAGGAGGATCTCTGAATGAATGGATGAAATGAAATGAGAAAGAAAAGAAAAAACACAAGAAACACGCATAACCCAACAAAACCACAAAAACACAAACTCAGAAACCATAATATATAGGCAAAAGACCAGTAAGACTCCCCAAAAGAAAAGGCCCAAACAAAACAACATGAGACAAAACATCTACAAAAATGTATTTTTTCTTTTCTGTTGGCCATCTGCTGGGCATGGAACCTTCCTTTAAGCATGGTTAAGTTTTCCTTGCAAAGGGGTTATCAATTGCAGATAGCTTCTTGGTTGGGGTGAGAACCTGTGTCTTACCTCCTTGTCCCCCACAGCTCTGGGACCCGTCTGGCTTGAACCTGTGCAGGCCTTGTGTGTGCAGCCAGTTCTGTGAGTTTACACATGCTTCAGTCTGTTGTGTCTGGAAGACACTGCCTTGGGGTCATCCATCCCCTCTGGCTCTTGAGGTCTTTTTGCTTCCTCTTGTGTCTGGTTCCCTGGGCCCTGGCAGGAAAGGTTTGATGAAGGCATCCCACTGGGACTGAGCGTTTCAGAATCTCTTAAGACTGAGTTTATTATAGGTCAGAGCTTTGGAGTCAATGAATGTTACTTATTTTTAAAACCTATTGCTAGTAATATCTGCTAATAATCTGTCATTTGCCACTAACCCAGTTAAAACTGTAGATATATCAGGTTTAGATTGTAACCTTCTGTAACTGACACTGATTTTTGTTTGAAAATTTTATCTTTTTTTTAATGTCAGTTAAATACTTATATTCACTAATGTTCTAGTACATATGTTTTGCCAAATAATAATTATTTTTGTTTGTTTGTTTGTTTGTTTTTCAAGACAGGGCTTCCTTAGCTTTGAAGACTGTCCTGGAACTAGCTCTTGTAGACCAGGCTGGCCTCAAAATCACAGAGATCCTCCTGTCTCTGCCTCCCAAGTGCTGGGACTAAAGGCATGTGCCACCACCTCTTAGCAATAATTCATTTCTTAAAGGCATAAAGTGACAGTGCATCTGACCTTCCCTCTAAAGTTAGTTCACTGTGTATTTCCCACCAGGGGCCAAGACAATGTCATGGGAGTTAAGTACTGCTTCCGGAAGAATGATCATGTGGTTATTGCCATGCCATATCTGGAACATGAGTCGTTTTTGGTAGGTTTTTAAATAGTTTTATAGCTTTAGCTGAATGTTTAGTTGAAATAGCTTTGTGACTTCATTCATAACTTTATTTTAGGACATTTTGAATTCTCTTTCCTTCCAAGAAGTACGGGAGTATATGTTTAATCTCTTCATAGCTTTGAAACGGATTCATCAGTTTGGTATTGTTCACCGTGATGTGAAGCCCAGCAATTTTTTATACAACAGACGCCTGAAAAAGTAAGTAGGAAGAATCCCAGAAAACATTTACAGTTGAATTTGCATTGTAAACCACGATGTTCACATGGTTTCTATTCAAGTTTTTATAGTGACTGGGGAGAGATGAGGAAAATGCACAATGTACATCATGAGCTGTGCACTTAGATGAAAGAAACTTAGAATCTAGCCCATTTTGACCATAAAGCCCTTGTTTCTGTGCTTCATATTTTCATCTTAGTAAGCAGGAACACTGGACAACATAGCTTTCTTTTTTAACACCAAAGTTACACGATGAAGAGATGTTACAAGCTGAAAATTATATATCATACTTAGTATAAGAAAATTAAGACTAATTCTGTAGCCCTTGTTTTTCTTTGGTTTCTTTATACTTGTTTCATTAGAAATTAGCTATTGTGATGTCCCCTTCCCACTACTGAATGGCCAAGGATTTTGCATTCTGTTTCTCTTCATCCCCCTTCTTCCTTGTCTCTACACAGGCCATAAGTAGAAAGAGAGTGCCTAATTGACCCATCAGTTTAAGGATTCATCTTTCTCTGATTTTCAGTCTTAGTTATTAAGTTCTTTTCTTTCTCCCTTTTTTTCTAGGTTTTATAAATCTTTTAAGAATTATTTATTCACCTTTATTTTATGTACATTGGTGTGAATGTGTCATATCCTCTGGAACTGGAATTAGACAGTTGTGAACTGCTATGTGGGTGCTGGGAATTGAACCCAGGTCTTCTGAAAGAGCAGCCAGTGCTCCTAACTGCTGAGCCATCTTTCTAGCCCATTATAAATTCTTTGGTTTTTTTGTTTGTTTGTTTGTTTTGTTTTTTCCTCCAGACAGAGTTTCTCTGTATGTCCTAGAACTAGCTCTGTAGACCAGGCTGGCCTTGAACTCACAGAGAGATCCACCTGCCTCTGCCTCCCAAGTACTGGGGTTAAAGGTGTGCACCACCAACGACCTGGCTTCCATTATAAATTCTTAATTATTCTGGAATGAATTACAGTTTCTGAGTGTGGTTTGAGAGCATTACACCATTACTCAGATTTAAGTGTTATAGGAGCCTGATAGTACTTAATCTTGCTTCTTAGGTATGCCTTGGTGGACTTTGGTTTGGCCCAGGGAACCCCTGACACAAAAATAGAACTTCTCAAGTTTGTCCAGTCTGAGGCTCATCAGGAAGATTGCCCACGAAGCAAGCACCACGGAGTCACTGGACAAAAAGGCTCACTAAGTCGCCCAGCACCCAAAACACTGGATCAGCAGTATGCTGCAAAAACGTCTGTCAAAAGATCCTACGCCAATGCACAAGTTCACATTAAGCAAGGAAAAGATGGAAAGGTTCTGCCTTATATATTTTCAGTTTCAAACGTTTAGGCATGTTTTCCATCAACCAACAGGGGGAAATAGAATGCTAGGGTAGTACTTGTGCCTAAAAGACTTGATAAATTATTATGTGATAATAGTATTGTATGACAAAACAGGAAAATTCCCTATATATTACAAAATTAAGATGTCCTTCTATTTAAAAAGCATTATAGGGAAAATTCTGAAGTGTTTGTCTCCATTTTAGCTGCATAGGCTTTAGAGACTTGGGTGTTGTGTGTGTGTGTGTGTGTGTGTGTGTGTGTGTGTGAACTGTGGCAACATTGTATGGACTGGTGATACTATATGGATTGTGGCAACCGTTATGCATGGACTGTGGTAACGCTGTGCATGGATGGACTGGTGACACTGAACTGTGGTAACATTGTATGAACTGTGGTCATACTGTGGACTGTGGTAACATTGTGTGGACTGTGGTGACACTGAACTGTGGTCATACTGTGGACTGCGGTAACATTGTGTGGACTGTGGTAACACTGCATGGATGGACTGTGGTGACACTGAACTGTGGTAACATTGTGTGAACTGTGGTCATACTGTGGACTGCGGGAACATTGTGTGGACTGTGGTAACACTGTGCATGGATGGACTGTGGTAACACTGGACTATGGTGACACTGGACTTTGGTAACACTGTGTGGACTGTGGTGACACTGGACTGGTGACACTGTGTGGATTGTGGTAACATTGTGTGGACTGTGGTGACACTGTATGGATTGTGGTGACACTGGACTATGGTCACACTGAACTGTAGTCACACTGCGTGTGGACGGTGATAACACTGTAGACTGGTGACACTGGACTGTGGTAACATTGTGTGGACGGTGGTCACACTGTGGACTGTGGTAACATTGTGTGGACTGTGGTGACACTGGACTGTGGTAACATTGTGTGGACTGATGACACTGTGTGGACTATGGTCACACTGAACTGTGGTCACACTGCGTGTGGACAGTGGTCACACTATAGACTGTGGTCACTGTGGACAGTGGTCACACTGTATGAACTGTGGTCACACTGGGCAGTTGTGACACTGCGTGTGGATGGTGGTCACACCGGATTATGGTCACACTGTGTGGACTGTGTGGGTGTTGCAATGTTACAAGTTGCCTAGACTATTTTCTCCTTTCACATAGTGTTTTGGTTCCTGAGAATGTCTTGGGTGCAGCTGTTTTTGTTTTATGTCACTTAACTCTTTCAAAACTATAGCAGAGTACAGCTGGCAGAAAGTGTTACAGATGTAACCCTTATTTTCCTTGTTTTTGTTGGTATTGTAGGAGGGATCTGTAGGCCTTTCTGTCCAGCGCTCTGTTTTTGGAGAAAGAAATTTCAATATACACAGCTCCATTTCACATGAGAGCCCTGCAGAGAAAGTAAGTAATGTAGCTTTGTAGCTCACCCGTCCATCAGCCTCATGCTGACAAGCTCAGGGAATCCTCTGGAATTAGTGCTAGAGCATGGGGTAGAGTTTAGCTTTGGCAGAAGGTAGTTTTACTCAATATTCAATCATCTATATATTTTTTTTTTTCCTGAACTTTTTTTGTGGAGTTTTTAATTCTGATTAGTTGTTGCTTTTCTGGACCGTTCAGAACAGGGCTAGATTTCTCCTAAATTCTCCCCACATGGTAGAGTAAATATACCTGTAAAGTTCCTTCAGGTTAGATGGTTTTAAATTGTGCCAGCAAGGGCTCGAATTACAGACTGACCTAGTATAACTGAGGGTTACAGTTGTGAAATGGAGTTAGGCTTTAGTAATCAGTAATGCTTAGTACTGTTAGAGTGCTTCTCTAGTGTCAGGGAAATCCTGATAAAGTCAAATATCTGCCAAGCTAATTAGTAAATTTTAATGGTATTAGACAGAAAGCCAAACTTTTTTGTGGAGACAGGTTGGCATCGAACTTGGAATCCTCCTGCCTCAACCTCCCCTAGTTCAGCAATTACTAACATGTCTGACTGTGCCTAGTACCCTTAAAACATTTTACTAGACAACTATTGAATTGTAGTCTGTAGTATCTCCTTCAGCAGTTTTGAATGAAGTTTCTAATTCTGAAACTGCTTTTGCCAGCATTTGAAGGCATTATGGTAAATGACACAAAAATAGAAAGTACAACTTTTTTTTTTCTTTTTTTGTAGCTCATAAAGCAATCAAGGACTGTGGACATAATCTCAAGAAAGCCAGCAACAAAAAAGACAACTGTATCTACAAAAGCTGTGGCTAGTGTGATGAGGAAAACCACCAGTCCCTGCCCGGTTGTTCTGACCTGCGACTGTTATGGAACAGATAGAGTCTGCAGCATTTGCCTGTCAAGGTGAGGTGTTTCCAAGAGTCACCGCATGCCACCAGACATGATTAGAATAGGAAGCAACTGGTGGAATATTGGTTTTGTGAGTGAAAGGAAGTAAACATAGGCCAGGCACACAGCGACACATTGGCCAATTAACAGTTGTCATATATTCCTTTGATGAAACTTTCTCTGAAAAACACATTTGCTCTCTCATGCAACTAAGGGTGGGTGGAGGGAACCCTTGGAGACATTTCTTGTACAAGCCATTGTTTCTTCTACTTCTGCCTGTGTTGAATAACAAGGGCCAAATAATGCTTCCTACTCTTCTCTACCTTGGAAGTTTTTCCTTTAGATTTGGTTTTTATAGATTCTTCCTGATTAACTTAAATCTACACAAGTGAGTATATCAGTAACTCAAGATCCCCAACTAAAAGAATTTTTGTATAAATTCCTGTTGTGTTCTGTTTTTCTATTACAATTTTTATTATCTGCCATCTGTTTTTATACTTGGAAATTGTGTTAAAAATCTGTCTGGGATAAGGCCAGGGTGTTGGGGTTAGTGGGGAAAAATGAAAGTAAATAGAAAATATCACAATCAGTTTTCAGTACCTATAACAAATTTATTTATATTGACACCAGGACAGATTTTTATGTGAACTAAATTGATTGCTTATTTTTTTTGGACTTAACATAGTTCAACATTTTTGTGGGTTATTTTTTTGTTCTGTTTTGGTTTGGGGTTTTTTTTTTTTTTTTTTTTTTTTGCTTTGTTTTTGGTTAGTTGTTGAGACAGTGTCTCTCTAGGTAGCCCTTGCTGTCCTGGAGCTCTCTGTGTAGACCACTCTAGCTTCTATCTCCCAAGCTAGGATGGGTTAAAGGCATACACCACCATACCCCGCCAATAGTTCAGTTTTAATGTAACTAGATGTCTTATGTCTTCCTCATAAGGCGGCAGCAGGTTGCCCCTCGGGCAGGCACACCAGGATTCAGAGCACCAGAGGTCCTGACAAAGTGTCCTAACCAAACCACAGGTACGTAGCACAAGAAGTACGACTACCTGTTCCCATCATAGTTAAGATACACATGATCTTCATTACAAAATGACTTGTGAATATGGTGATAAAACTTTATAGGGTATCCAGGGACATCTGTTCTTACCCAAAGGGGTTATGAAAGGAAGTTCATAAAGAAGATGGCCTTAAGGAAATATTATAGAGTTGGAGATTGGCATTGATCACAACCTAAGAAACTCAGGAAACAGCATAATCTAGCTGTAGAGGAAACCATAAGTTTAGTGTTGCTTAATGTAAATGGAGATCAAGAGAAGATTGAAAGTATGCTGGGAAGATACAGGTTACACTTGTTCAACCGCTTGGACTATGGACCATAGATGCCATGCAGGGATAGACAGTAAGGGTTGTATTCGAGGTCATTGCAGGTGTGCAAAGAGCAGATTCTTTAGGTCAGTACCCAGGTAGTCCAGGTGAAAGGTAAGGAATATATGAGTGATCGCAGTGCTGACGGGAATGAAAAGAGAAACAACTAAGGAACTGGCAAGCATGGCTTAGTAGGTGTTATCAAAATGTGCATGGGGTACTGAGGGATAAAGGCATCCAGGGTGTTTAAATCACTAGCCTGAGGGACATGGATGTGGACCCAGAAACAAGATAGAGAACGAAGAAGAGCCTGGGAAGGTAAAATTGGACTGAGCATAGCTGGTTGAGATTTATGGCTCATCCAAATAGAATGTCTTGCAGAGTAAAAGTTATGTCTGAATCTTGGGGAAGGAGCTGGAATTGAGACTTGGTTGAGCATCAGTATATAAATGATAGTTGCAGCTGGAAAGTAGATGGAACTATGAGGGAAAATATGCAGGGAAGAAATGGGAATTCTGAGGAACTCAGCACAGGGTAGAGGAGAGGACATTGAAGGAGCAGACAGTGGTAAAATGAAACTAAGGAAGAACAGTGGTGAGTGGCCAGGGGAACAGAGCAATCGGTTAGGAAGAACTCAAGTCAGGCTGATTCTGGTTTTGTTGTGGTGCTCTCTCACTCAAAAGAACACCAACAGTACCAACCTACCATCTTGAAAGGCATCCGGAGTCTTCCCATGTAGCTGCCGTTGAATTTCCTTTGGTCCTATAAAATGTGCAATTACTTACAACCTTCTGATTCACCGGTGTGTTCAAGAGAGAAAGCTGTTTCGCAGAAAGAATGTTGAATTAGAGTTGTGGTTTTACATTAAAATCTCCCAAGAAACTTAAATGTCTATTCCAGAACTACTTGATGGGAATTCTGTTAAGTCAAGCCTGTGTTTCCTGACTTTTAAGGCTTCTAAGATAATGTTTGAAGTAAAGGTCCACAGCTACCAGTTTAGACGGTCATACATTCACAGTTTTTTTTTTTTTTTTTTCTGTCACAGCCATTGACATGTGGTCTGCAGGTGTCATACTCCTCTCCCTGCTCAGTGGGCGGTACCCATTTTACAAGGCCAGCGATGATTTAACTGCTCTGGCTCAAATCATGACAATTCGAGGATCCAGGGAAACTATCCAGGCTGCTAAAGCTTTTGGTAAGTTTTATATCCTAGAAAAACACAGATGCTTTTGATTATCACCTATAAATTCCTAAATAATTTGTTACAAAATTCTCCTTGTAAATAAACTTGTTCTATATTCATAAAGTCATCTAGTCTTCAGAAATTATTCATTTGCTTGAAAAAAGTCATTTTCTTTAAAATATAAAAATCATTTGCCATTATCATACACAGAGTACTAGTGACTCTAGTATTAAAAGCAGAACTTTACATTTCTTTGTCAACTAGCTAGAAGAAATCGGCTTTGTAATCTTAACTCTTCCATTGTAATTTGACTTTTATTATATAAATGTTTGTAATAGTAAATTTTAATCTTCTGTATATTGAACATCGGGTACTTGGCACTGAAGTGAGGACTACAGTAAGGGAAGGTAATAGGAATGTTTACTTACTAGTCCTCAGTTTCTTTGGTTAGGGTGGCAAAAAGGTAAAACAATTAGTATATGATGTAATTACTTTTTGAGACAGGGGTCTCATTGTATACCTCTGGCTAGCCTGGAACTGACTGCATACCAGACCAGCTTGGAGCTCACAGAGATCCTCCTGCCTTTGCCTCCTGAGTGCTTGGGTTAGTGTGATACCACATCCAGCTCATGAGCTTAAATATTAGTGACACAAGTCAAGACTAAGACAATGCATTCTATGGGGTGCTTGAGAATTACTTCAGCCTCGCTCTAGTAGCCCAAACGCAAATCGCACCCTGTGTCTGTTCTCCAAGTAGTCTTCCAGTTGCTACTTCCCAGCATGGGTGTGCTTCAGTCAGTGGGTGATAAGGTCAGTCTCTCAGTTGGCCTACCTCAAGAGTAACTAAGCCCCAGAACCAGTGGTTCTCAAGTGGAACGACATGTCAGAACTGACTGACAGTAGAGAACTATATACTTGTGCCACGACCCTGCCTATATGGAAAATACAAATTAGAAAAATGGAGTACTATATTGGGAAGGGTTACTTCTGTTTAGAATGCTGCCTTTGCTTTGGAGCACCAGTTGCCAAGGTCTAATGTGCCAGAAAAACTGTGTCTTAAGAAGAGTCTCAAAATAGACTTGCCAAAAAGTAGTAGCCCCTACTCTGCAGTTTGTGCCTGTCTACCTGTTATTTTTCAGCGTTAGCAAGCTAAACTAGTGCACACAAGGGAGGAGTGACACTACTGTCCTGACATTAGGATTATAGTACAAAGAACAGGACATACTTACGTTTGCTCTCAACTACTTAAAACTATCCACCTCCCATTAAACGGCTTCACCAGAAGGTTGGGCATCTGGAGTTTGTCAGCCAGTACCAAAACATCTTGTTGAAAAGCTTGAATTTCTTTCCCTCAGTTATAATGAGGGCCAGTAATGGAATTACTTCAAACAGGTCTTACAAACTTGAGCAGGGTGTGGAAGACTCAGTGCCCACAGACTTGCTGTTTTGTACAGAGTGCTGACTTGCCAGTGTTGTGCAGAGCCTGTTGTATTGTAGGTGGTCGTTAAATACTTGTTGAATTGTATTGAGTAAATTAAAAGAAAACTTTGAGCTGAAACAAAAGCCTGACACAATATATCCTGACTGAATGTGTTCATTAGGTTGTTTCCCTCACTACTAACACGTGTGCTAAAATTTGTGCGTACATATATAGTATAGGATTTGCTGAACTTTATCTTAGGATGTCAGAGCAAGCTAATAAATTTAGGGATAAAACTGTAATGGTGTCTTCCTCTGGCTAGAATTTCCTAGCAAAAGTAGAAGTGAGTTTTAAAAGTAGAAATGGACTCACATGTTGTATTCTCACTAAGCTTAGTTTGTGTTAATTTGCTTTCTTAGCTTTCTCCATCCCTAAACTTCTCATCCTTTTTCCTGTCTAGTAACTATATTAGAAAATAAAAAGGAGGCTTTTATAACCAGGATTGCTTTATTGGCAAGCTTCGTACTCTATCAAGGAATTTACATGTGCATCTCATTATTTAAAGCTGCATTTCTGTTTAATGAAGAAGTATATAGTTCATGATTATCTGTGTCTGTCCTTATTTTTGCCCATTCTGATAATCTAGTTTATTGATTGATTTTGTTCATGACCTTGCCTGGCCTGGGTATCTGGTGCTACCCATTGTGAGCTGACAGTAATAGAGCTTAAGTCCTGGTCCCAGGAAGCATTTACTATTACAGATGGATAGTTGAGGAGAAAGGAAGAGTATGCAGAGGATTCGGCTACTCTTAGGATAGGTTGATCTAGAATATCCAAGTAAATACAGTCTCTAGTAAAACAGACAGAAACTGAGCATCTGTGTGTGCCAGGAATCAACAGGTTTGAGGAGTTCAGAAACATCTTAATCTTCAGGGCACTCACAGTCCTGTGGGTGACACAGACAAGTTTCATTAGTTGTCACAGTAAAGGTAATAATTTAGCCCTCCACTGATTAACAGAAACGTAACAAGGACTTTCTGAATACAGACCTCACAAATATGATTCTTGAGCTAAGCAGAGGTTATGTACACAGGCATATCCTAACACAGGGAGCTATGCCCAAAACATGGAGGTTTGGAAGGAGAGAAAGGTAGGAACTCCGGCTCTTTAGAGAAGTTGGCTGTCAGGCGAATCCCTGGCATAGCTCAGGGAATCCCTGCTTTCTGCCTTCTGCCCCCTACTTCGTAGACTGGCTTTTATGAAGGTTGAACACATTCATGAGGCACATGACTAAACTTACATGTTCTTCAAGGGTTACTTTTGATATATGCAGATAATTCTTTCTTTCTTTCTTTTTTTTTTTTAGGCAAATCAGTTTTGTGTAGCAAAGAAGTCCCAGCACAAGACTTGAGGAAACTCTGTGAGAGACTAAGGAGTCTAGACCCCACCACTCCCAAGATAGCAGTTGATCCACCAGAGTATGTCTGTCTAGAGAACAATGCCCGTAAAACTTCTTCCCGAGGACAGACACCTCCAGGACAACATTCAGAGGATTCCTTGTGTAAAGGGGACAGTGATGGTTGTGGGAGTCGTCCCAGGGAGTGTACTACCAACTTGGAAGGCTGGGATGCAGTACCTGATGAAGCCTATGACCTGCTTGACAAACTTCTGGATCTAAACCCAGCTTCCAGGATAACAGCAGAGGCGGCCTTATTGCATCCATTCTTTAAAGATATGAGTTCCTGATGCAGTTTTCCATTCACTGTCACTGCCATGTGTTGTGAGGTGGGGTGATCACAGGTTCTTGTTTGCATCCAAGTCCAGGGAAGCATGAATAACTTATTTTAAAGTTACAGTACTTGCTCTGATGTCATATTGTAAGCAGATGGGGACCTTTTCAAGATCCAGGGGGAAACCTCTACATGATCTTGGAATTAAACCACCAAGTAGAGTCAGATCTTTAGTTCCCTGATTTTCTCTGCTTCCAGAGCAGCCTTAGCCTGATGCACAGGTTCAAGGAACAGGTCATAAAGTTCACAGATATGACAGGGAATAATAAGGGAGTGAAAATAAGGGAGTGTGTATGGTCTACGCTGTGTGTGCATGGGGAACTGGCTCTTGGTGGTGTACAGGAGAGACAGTGATCTTTCCTATTAGTGTGCATATAAACAAATAATTACTGCCGGGATATAGGAGAAATGATACCACTTCATACAGTCATGTCTTGTAAGTTACACAGTGTGTACTGCAGTTTCTGGTTCTTCATTAGGTGCATTTATTTATATTGGAAACCTAATAATGTGCATATTGTTGATGAGGCAAACGTGCTGCTTTTGCTCTACAACTGTTTTTTCACACTATCTAGTTTATTAATTAGGTAACTGCTACAAGGAAAGGTAAGAGTACAGCTGGGAACACTACGGGGTTTTGTCTGCTAGGAGCATCCAGACTCCTGCATTTCTGACCTAAGTTGACCTTGCTTAGGTGGATTGGGAGGAAAGATAATGATGTAGACAAATGTGCATTTTTTACATTCTAAACTGCCCCGTGTCTATGATAGCATGCCAGGCTTCCCAGGGGTCAGGAGGGTAGACTTGCTGAAGAGTTCCCTTCCTATAATCATAGGTCATCAGTATACTCATTTTGCTGTTTTGAACCCTGGTAGATCAATGTGTATAAACACTTTGTCTTATGCTATATTTTTTTTAAAAGCTTGAATGTTGTGGGGATATGTATTTAATAATAAATGCTTCCTTTTAGATTCTTATGTCAGACTACTCCTTTAAAGAATGGCAACTTATTCAGGCACACATGGTATGTGTCTATCGTCTGCCCAGGTTGCTTGAGCCATGGAGAGGGCTAAACAAGAGTGGTGAGGAGAAAAACAAAACAACTTTTACATATTTCTTTCCAGCAAGACATGATGGGGCACACCTTCAATCTCAGGACTCAGCAGGCAAAGGCAGACAGATCTCTTGAGTTCCAAGCCAGCCTGGTCTGGATAATGAATTCCAGGCCAATGAGGGCTGTCAAAAAATAAATTAAAATAGAATTATTTTTATTCCTTCTGAGATTAATGCGCAATCCTTCTCCACTATATAGAGGGTAGTAGATGTACAAATACTGGCCTAGCTGAGTGAAACTAAAGAAGATGGAAGAGTCTGTAGCAATGTTCTCTTTGACCTAATTACCAGCTTTTTCAAAAGCACAGTCTCAGTAATCAACTTTGATTCACAAGGTGACTCTCAGTGTAAAAGAATTTACCAAGAGAGGCAGCAACTGTCTCAGAACACTTAGAACTCAGAGCTGTTGTTTTAACTTCTTTTAGGACAGGATTTGATTGGCATGCAAGATACGTTAATAAATATATGTAACTCAGAAAAAAAAAAATAACCCAGCAAATAATAATGGAGTTCAAACTTTGAGCTGAATATCAGAAGTATGAAGTAGCCAGCCACTAACTAGCTTCTTACTGCTACCTCAGGCTGAAAGGGCTGATCCACAAGCTCTCGTCATGGCTGGAGAATGAATCTGTTCTTTAAATACCTCTCAGTGGTCCTGGGATCAAAGGTGTGAGCTCTGATTCTCTTTTAGATTGATTTATTCTTGTGTAGATCTGGGTGTCCTTGGACTCACAGAGATCCATCTCCCTCTTAATCCTGAGGCCTAGGAATAAAGGTGTGTGCCTGGTTTCTATGACTTGTGGCTGACTTTGCTTTTCTGAATCTTCGGGCAAACCTTAATAAGTCATATATAATATATTACCACAAAGATAGCCAGTATGACAAATTAGTTTTCAGGAAATCTGGTAGATGTATCAGTTTTGAAGAAACATCCCTACTATGTTAATCATAATTAGTAAGGAACCTGTATGTATGTTGATGTGTGTAAATGAGAGTTGGGGGCAGGGGATTGCCGTCAGGTGTCTTCCTCAGCTTCACCTTATGTTTAGAGACAGGGGCTCTCATTGAATCTTGAGCTCACCAATACAGTGAGGGTAGTAGCTGGTCAGCAAGCCCCAGGGACCTGCCTGCCTCTACCCTTTCAGGGCTAGGATTACAGGTGCTCACCATTGACCCCAGCTTTCTATGTGGGTCCTGGGGATTCAAACTCAGGTCTTTGTGCTTAAGTGGAAACCACTTTACTGACTGAGTCATCTCCCCCCAGCTCCTTTGTGGTTAACGCCATCTAAATACTTCCCTAAAATAGTCATTTCTAAGGAAAGATTAAGAAGGTTGTGTTAGGCATGGTGGCACAGGGCTGAGCTCAAGGTTAGCCTCGGCTTGGTAAGCAAGACTGTCTCAAAGTGACTAAATGTTTTCCTAGTTCCTGGAATATTTGACTACTACTCTTCATGGCCAGCTTTTTAAAAATTCTTGTTGCTTGAACTTCAGGTTGTTAAGGTTATTTTTGTTTAGCAGGCCTTTAGACATTTAGAACTATTAACATAAGCTACAAGTATTGGGTTTTGAAACAGGCTGTACCCCAAGCATTTTTAAAGAAACTTTCCCTAATAAGGAGATGATTTTGCTTTCTTTAATGACCCAAATTAAGAAAAATAAATAAAAAGTGGAACAAGGATTGTGACCCTAATGAATCCAACTGAATTTGTTTCAGAATCTGAACAAAACTCATCAAGTAATGTTAATCCCTTAGTTTCTGGCATCAGCATTGTAGGAACAAATTTGTGTTACAGATGTTAGAATATTGATTGCATAAAGTCTTGAAACCCATAAAATGTGTAGTCCTAGGTCCTAGAGCTTTCTATTGTTTATGTAATTTCAGCCCAATACGTCACTGTAAAGTTATTTATCTTAAAAAAAAAAAAAAAAAAGGCCATATTTGTCAAGTAATACTGCCTGCCAGCGTCTGCAGATGTCCTGTTTCCTCCCACATGAGTGCATGTCATCCAGTCTTTAGAGAACGCTGTCTCCAAGGTCGTGTCATTTTGCTTCAAAAATTTTCCCCATCTTCTTAAAATTGAAGCTGCTCTTCCCTGAATTTTGTGAGAGAGACTGTGTGTCTGTGTGTGTCTTTGTCTGTCTGAACTGCCATCTTTCTTTGAAGGGTAGCCTGTCACTCAAGTTCCAGATAAGCAGTCAGAAGTAATTGATGTCCCCCATTACACATGAGGTTTTCACAGAATAACCAGAGTCACCGATAAGGTAAGGCTTCCGCCTTCAATGGCGCTCTGGATATTTCAAGTTAAAAACCGTGGTCTCTGAGCAGCAGCAGATTGGGTGAGAACGATACAAGAGTGAAGGTGGAGACAGAAGCCGCAAGCCCTGTGAGTGGAGCATGAGCTCAGTGTGACCAGCTGGTTTTCTCAGTGGAAGAAAATTAACTAAAAAGATAAAATAGTCCTTGAACTTTGTTTTTAGTGCTTTAGAAATTGACACTTGATGGAAAAGAATTCAAAAGGGTGAGTAACATTCAAACCTTTTTGAAGAATATTGTATTTTCCTAACCTTTGTAAGGTAAGAGCGATGACTAAGAGACATGTGAATGGTTTTGCATTTCTTTTTAAGCATATCCCGTGAGCAGAATAACCCTTTTGGAAGGTAACACCAGTGAGAAAATTCTGCCTTGGACCCAACTGAAGCAATGCTTTTTAAAAAAAAAGTAAATAGGACTAGAGAGATGTGGCTCAGCAGTTAAAAACATTTCTTGTTCTTACAGAGGACCCAGGATCAGTTCCCAACACCTACATGGTGTACAGCCATCCCTAACTCCAGTCCCAGGGGATCTAATACCCTCCTCTGACTTTGGGGACATCAGAAGCACATACAGGCAGGCAAACCCTCAAGCATGAAAATAAATCTAAAAAAAAAAAAAAAAAAAAAAAAATTTTTAAAGAGAAGTAATAGGTTTCACATTAGAAAACTTAATCCCAACACATAAAAAGTGATTGAAAATTAATAACTTCATCTCTAGTGCTAGATTCAGACAATGTAGTGCTACCAACAGGGAACCAAAAAAGGCAGGACACCCAAAACCTGTGAGTGTCTTTTTGAAAGTATTACCAATGTTTCCTTAAAATACACTTTTCTCTAAGGTGGTGAGGTAAATGTCTTGTGTGTGTGTGTGTGTGTGAGTGTGTGTGTGAGTGTGTGTGTGAGAGAGAGAGATTTTAAAAGTTATGTATATGCATGTCTGTTTGAGACAGATTTTTACCCGACTGGCCTCAAACTCAGAGATTTTCCCCTTCCTCTTCCTCCTCGGAGCTGGAATTAAGGTGTGTGCCATCATAACCAACCTCTCCATGTCTCCATGTGTCCTGAGTTTGGGTGAGTTGAGGTCATTGGAACTCCTGGATCTGGAACCATAGAAGTTATAAGCCCACCTGACATGGGCACTGGGAACTGAACTCAAGTCTTTTGGAAGAACAATACATGCTCTTACTGGCTGAACAGTTTCTTTGATGCATACCTTTAAAAATAATTACTTTGTTTATTTATTTAAATGATACATGAGGACTGTCTTGGTTAGCTGGGTTTTGGGGATTGTATACCTGGCTTGGCAGCCTTAACCCCTGAGACACTTCACTGGCCCTCTAGCCCCTTTCACCTCCATTTACTTTACAATCCTGTCAGTAAATATTCATACCTAATGCTTCTTTAAATTAAAACAAAAGTGCTCTAGCATTGTACACCTCCTTCTGTGTCATTCATCCCAGACACGGAAAACAGCCGCATGTAGAGTTAGGTTCTTGACAGACACTACTTGAAATAATCCTTTTGTTAATTAATTTTCTTTCTTGGCCATAATTCCAGACTAGGAACTTATCTTTTTATTTTTTTTAAATTTATGTCTTTTACTTTTTGAGATTATATTATAATTTTATCATTTACCCCTTCCTTTTCCTCTAAGCTGTCCATATATTCTCCTAAATACGTAACTATAGCCTGCTCTTGTCTGTCAAAGCCTCTCTCAACAAGGGTGTCTATGTTTCCTGTTTGGATTTTTTTTTTTTTTTTAAACAGGTGTCATGTAGCCCAGGTTGTCCTGTAGTCTTCTTTGTAACCATGGATGCCCTTGATCTGCCTCCTCTTTCCAAGGGCTGGTGGTAGCCATGTGCCACCATACTCAGAGTGCCTGCTTTTAATGGATGTCTTTATTCTTTGTGTGCATCCTCTTGGTAGCTTTTCTGAAAATTGGCATATGACTAAGATAGACAAGAAACTAGAAGGAGAGAAAAATGGAATAGCTTGCTCCTGCTTATTTTTCTACTTCCTCACGAAAGTGTGACTATGATCAAGGCAGTATTCCAGTTAAGAACAAACCAAAGGGGACTTTGGACTTTGTAGTTGCCATTGCCTGAAATGTCTTCCCTTCTGTCCCAGTCTGTGTGTCCCAAATGCATTTGTTCATATCAGCCATCAGCAGCCTACCCGTCTCCATATAAAGCCTACTGTGGCCACTCCGGCCCAAACAGCGGTTTCCATGAAGACCTGTAGTGAGCACGAGCCCCTTGAAGGTAGAAACCACTTTCAGCATTCCTTCATATTTCCTGCTGCTAGAGAGACTCGAGTGGTCGGTCTAAACTTTAGGGTTGCCTGGGAACTTAACCCCATGAGAGTATTTGAAGCCCCATCATAGAACACCCCGGTCTAAAGATGGCCCCTTTTTAATTCTTAGACATCTAAAGGGTTATACTGTTTTCTGGTGATGAACTGTCTATCCTGTGGCTTCCCAGCTCCCCCATGGTCCATCCGTCTTGATATTAATTCCTCCCCTCTCCAAGTTGCTGGTACTTTGTTCCCAGAACATTGACCTCAGTGGAGGAGAAACAGCTGGTAGACATTTTATCTACAGTAACCCTTCACAACCTCATATTAGAGACCACTGAGCAAGAGTTTCATAACTCTGGTAGAGTCCCATTTTTAAGTCTTGCCTGTGTCAAATGCCACAACAATAAAAAGAAATCAAGTGTGTATAAAATACCATGGGAAAGCATAATGTCCACACTTGATTATGCCTTGCTAATATAATTCATACATGCAGGACCCTGCTTGTTCTGGAATTTTTCTAAGGTAGCTTCAATTCTAAACTTGTTCTGAGAAATCCAATATTTTCTTTGTCCAAGTTGCTGTCTCCCTCAACTGGGAGTAATAAAAAGTTGTTAGAAATGGCATTTCAACCTTGTGACTTTGAGAGTATGCCCCTTAGAATATGGGCATCTGAGCTGTCTGTGCAGGGGATTGATGGATGTGTGTCCCTGGGTGTCTTCAGAGTGGGGCCTCGAGTATTCTAATTTCACAATCACATTTAAAAGTGTAAGCAGCACAACTGAGGATGCCTCCTCGCTTATACTTTATTGATTGGCAAAGAAACCCTGACAAGAGGAGCATGAAATGTGAGTCAGCCAAGGCTGAAGTCAGTATCGAGTACACAGCGGGGGTCACCTGCCTATAATTCAGAGCAGTACAGGATGTGTACAGCATTAGCATAACTGTGTAGCGAGTCCCTGTCCTTTCCTTCCTTCATGCTTTCTTTCACGCAGGAGAGCATTTTCCTTAACATTGTAAGTATATCTGAAGGGGTAGAGGGGTAGTTGGGAGCAAAATTACTGCTTTTGTAGAGGACCCAAGTTCTGTTCTGAGCACCCATGTTGGGCACCTCTGTGTACACCCAAAATCATATGCACACACCCACACAATTACAAATAAATGTTTTAACAACAAGGATAAGGAGAACAAAGAACATTGGGCTATTTTCCTGTTAGATTTTTAAACTTTATGTATACAAATATTTTTGACAGTATGCTTGTATGCCACATGTTGTGCCTGGTTCCTACCTGGAACTTGAATTAAGGGTGCTTGAGCTGCCATGCAGTTGCTGAGAATAAAACCTGGGACCTCTGCAAGTGTTCTGAACTGCTCATCCTCTCTCTGCCCCCTTCTTGTTTGTTTTTCATTTAGACAAGATCTCATGTAACCAAAGGTGTCCTTGAACTCCTGATCCTCTGCCTCCCAGGCGCTGAGGTTATAGTTGTGGGCCACTGCAACCAGCTGCATCCAACTCACTGAGTAATGTAATCCTGGACGCTGTGACGTTGTCTCTGTCCACCAGATGGCAGGAATGTCTTTGGCATGTTCTGTGAGGCAGCTATCCAGACATTAGGACAGATTTATCAGTAAGACTTTGAAGACATAAACACGAAACACAGACTGTCACACAAAACTAAGTTTTCAGGCAAACAACTAGTGATGGTTTAACTGCTTTCTGTCCACAGCTTCTCATTTGTTCCAGTTTCAAGCTCTGCCCCTGACTCATCCTTCAGGCATCACCCGTAGTGACAGAAGACTTTCTTGACCTTTTCCTGCCCAGTCCTCCACTCCTTTCCTGCTTGTGAACACACTACTGGTCATTCAATGCCCTGTTCAGATGTTGTCTTCTCAAACATCTTGGTTTACTTACTTAACATCTCTCCTTTGGCACAAGTAAGCAGAACCCCATGGTAAGGAATGGCTTTGTTCCCACAGTACAGGGTAGCCTCCAGCTACACTTACAGGACTGTTCTACCAGTCCATTCGGCCTGTGATCTGAGACAGGCCCCAAAACAAGGCTGTGTCATCTTACTCATGTACCTCTGTATCTAATGCTTGAAGTAATCAGGCCTCAGTAAATACTTGTTGACGAATGAGCGCACATAAGCTATGTAGTTCTATGTCGGCACATGGCATGGCTGCAATGAGGTATGTTTTGTGGTTTATTCTTTGAGGTCAGTGAAGCAGAGAAGAAATGATTCAGAAACCTGCAGCAGCCTTTCTTAGCTACCACAGCCTTCATGCTCAGTCAGATACTATAGCAGTTGTCTAAATAGCTTTTATGCTGGCTTATATTTTCAGTGACTAAACAAAGGATTCATCACAAGATTTTGTAGGAAGTTAAACATTGCTTGCAAAGCATGAATTTATGAAGGCCATTGAAAGCAGTTTGTGGGTGAGATAAAAATAAGCACTAGAACGCATGTTGAACTAGACAGCTATGAGAAATAACGCTGTGTGCAACACTTAGAAAGAAACAGACTTGGCCCTGAAAAACCCTTCAAAACTACATCTTAAGCAGCCAGTAATGCTCCCAATAGCTCTTCAATCAATGCAGTCCATTTAGAGATGAACATAAGTATATTTGGTGCCCTGCTCTTAGTGATGGTAAAGACCTGGCCAAGTGAGCCCTGTCCACTGTAGTTGGCATTTTCTTTGGGCCACCAACCAGGTCCCAAATAAAGACAGAGACATTATTAATAATGAATGCTCAGAATCAAAACAACTCTGAGATACCATCTTACCCTGTCAGAATGGCTAAAATTAGAAACTCCAATGACAACTTACACTGGAGAGGATGTGGAGAAAGGGAAACACTCCTCCACTGCTGGTGGGAGTGCAAACTTGTGCAGCCATTTTAGAGATCCGTAAGGTGGTTCTTCAAGAAAATGGGAATCAGTTTACCACAGGACCCAGCAATCCCACTCTTATAGCCAAATGATCCACATCCATGCAGCAAAGACATCTGTTCTGCTATGTTCATAGCAGCATTATTTGTAATAGTAAGAACCTGAAAGCAACGTAGATGCCCCTCAACTAAAGAATGGATAAAGAAGATGTGGCACATCTACACAATGAAATACTAAGTTGGGGGGAGGGATGGAATCTTGAAATTCGCAGGCAAATGGATGGAACTTGAAGAAACCATCCTGAATGAGGTAACCCAGTCACAAAAAGAGATATGGATTTTAGACATAGAGCAAAGGATCACCAGCCTACAATTCACACTGCCAGAGAAACTAGGATACAAAGAGGAATCTAAGATTCATACAAGGAACCTCAGAGAAGGGGAAAGGAACAAAATTTCCTGAGCATATTGGGGGGTGGGGTGGGGCAGTGAGTGGAGAGGGAGCTAGGAGAAAGAAGGGGAGGAGAAGAGAGCATGTGAGTCAGGGGAGGAATAGATGAGAGCAAAAGAGAGATACCATAATAGAGGGAGCCGTTATAAATTTGAAGAGAAAACTGACTCTAGAGAAATGTCCAGAAACCTACAAGGATAACCCAAACTAACAAGCTGAGCAACAGTGGAAAGGCTACCTTAAATGTCCTTCTCTGATAACTAAATTATGTGCCATCATAGAGCCCTCATCTAGTAGCTGATGGAAACAGAAGCAGACACTCACAGCTAAACACTGAGCCGAACTGGAATCCAGATGCAGAGAGGGAGGACAAGACCAGGCTACAGAAACACATAGAGACAGCTGACCTGAACAAAGGAGAGCTAATGGGCCCCCAGACTGACAGCTGGGAAACCAGCATTGGACCGACTCAGACCCCCTGAACATGGGTCTCAGAAGACCTGGGCAGTCTAAGGGACCTCTGATAGTGGAACCAGGATGTATTCCTGGTGCACGAAAAGACTAGACTTTAGGAGCACATTTTCCATGGGGGGGGGGGGATGATCCCTTAACCTAGAGGCAGGAGGGAGGGCCTAGTCCCTATTCCAAATGACTTGACAGATTTTGTTGATCCCTCCTGGAAGGCATCACCCTGTGGAGGGGGGGGGGTATAGGAGAGAAGGAGGGAAAGGAAACTGGGGTCGATATGTAAAATTAAAAATAATAATAATAATGAATGCTAGGCCTTAGCTTATTGTCTCACTAGCTCTTTTAACTTACTTCAATATGTTTCTATTCATCTATACTTTGCCTCAGGGCTTTTTACCTTATTTTCATTCTGTATGCCCTACATCCTGCTTCCTGGCTGGCTGGCCCCTGGTGTCTCCCTTTCTTTTTCCAGCCTAAATTACTCCTCCTACTTACTCTCCCTGCCTGCAAGTCCCACCTATACTCCTCCCTTGTTATTGGCCATTCACCTTTTTGATGAACCAGGTGCCTTAGGCAGACAAGGTAAAAACAGCAACACATCTTTATGTAGTTAAACAAATGCAACACATCTTTACATAAACAGATACAACTTTACATAAACAAACTCAACACATCTTTGCTTAGTTAAACAAATATTACACAACAGTCCACCCTGACTCCAGTGCTGCAATAGCCTCAAGATGAAGGACATCATGTGTTCCTGTGTGCCTGTGTGTGTGCAAGCCTCTAAATAGAGTGCTAAGCTCTCTAACCCAGCAGTGAAGTCCAAACACTAGCTAAAAGAAAGCTGACATCTAGACACAAAGCTGTTACATGTGTGAGATGCCTGGCATATCTTTTTAAGTCCTTGGGCATGAACACAAATGCTGGTGGCTTCCCTGTGCTACCTTCACAGCTAGAAGAAAGCTGCTCTGGAAAGTTGGTGGGTTCACTTTCCCCTCACCTTTCTGCTCATGGTCACAGGGCATGCTAAACTCCAGCAAGGACATGCAAAGCACCCCTGGGTCTTCCCTTCTTCCCAGCTGCCTTCTTCCTGATTTCATTTTCAGCCCCTGCCCCCTTTCTGGGCATCTTTGCCCCTACCTCTGTCAAGCCTCCATATAGTTAGGGAAGAAAACACTGCATGCATTTCTCTACCTCCACATCAGATCCTAACCTGTCTTTCACCCTCAATAAATCATGAGCTACACCTTGGTGCACTCAATAAAGAGGAATTGTTTTGATAATCCAAACAAAGCTAAGAATGTTTAAATTCCTCCCACTCTCTCATCACCACAATATGAGACGAATCCAACTATGTTGTAAGAGCGTGGCCTCAGGCCGGCACTCTAGAGTTATGAAACGATGCAGCAAACTCTCCTTGTATAGCAATGTTATCAACCACGAACTCTAGCCTTAACCCTGCCATTGAGAAATCTGGAGTACGTTCTCCTCGTGCACACAGAGTTGCAGAAGATCCTATCTAATGGACATCTGTAATATTCATAAGAATATATGTGATGTAAGGCTCCTCGGGTGATTTTTCTCCCCAGAGACTGTATTTATACAGTCAGTCCAAGTAGGGGCTTAGTAATTCTGTGTGAGCCCTCAAGCCTGATGCTTTGTTGCACATTTAAGGGATGGCAGATGTTAGAATTGGCAGCTGGGAAGCTTGCAGTAGGTAGAAATGAGAACACTATGTTCCTTTCCATGTGCAAGCATACACACACACACACACACACACACACACTTATGATGAAATTGAAATAAGGAGAAAAGTATGGCCTTTAGCTTTTTAGTTTCTCTGGGTATAAACTTTAGAGAATTTCCTTTCCCCCATTATTTCTTTGTGCATGTACATGTGTACATGTGTGTGGAGAAGCCAGAACAATGTTGGGTCTCAGGTGACCCACCCCCCCACCTCCACCTTTGAAGTATGGTCTTTCATTGTTCTGGAACTGGATAAGTAGGCTAGGGTGATTGACAAGAATCTGCAACTAAGATTACAAGGCATTCACTACTTTCTTTGCTTAATTTATTACTTTGGAGACAGTGTCTCGAAATGGAGTGTTAATTGTCCTGGAACTCACTCTATAAACCAGACTGGTCTTGAACACCGAGGTCCACCTGCCTCAGTTCCCCAAGTGCTGGGAGTAATGACATGCACCACCACACCTGGCAAGTTCAAATATATTTATTGATTTGGGGGAAGGAGAACAGGGTTTTACTGTGTAGTTCTGGGCTAAAATTCACTATGTAGACCAGCTGGCTTCAGACTCACAGAGATCTGTGTGTTTCTGTCTCCTCCTAAAACGCTGGGATTAAAGGTCTGTGCTACCACTCCTGGTTTGCACTCAACTTTTCTTCTGTGGGTTCTGGGGATTAGACTCGTGCCTCTGCTATTGACTGAGCTATTTCCCCAGCCTTTTACCCACTGAGGTTCCAGGCATGCTACACCATTCCCAGCTTCATTTTCGTGTGCTAGAAAGCCTCAGGTCTTTGTACCCTTTAGAAACATAGCTTTCTTTGTCTTTCCTCGAAGCAATGACATGGTTCACATGCCTGTCATCCTTGAGCCATTGACAGGTAGTGTTAATTTTCAGATCTCAGGTTCCTCCCTTTGCTCATCTAGCATGTTTTTTGTTTGTTTGTTTGTTTTTCCCTAGAACTGACATTCAGTGACTATTTGTTGCTGAAAAACTTGCTTTGCTTTGGAGCTGTTTTATGCAAGCTTCCAATGAAAGACCCACAGAGCACGGACCTTCACGCTCCCACTCAGGAAAGGTGCCCCCCCAAATCACTCACGAGAAGCGGTCTTGATGTAAAAGCATGAAGCCTTTTATATTCCAAGTGCACTGGGGTCCACAGTCATACGCCACACAGGGCTAGAGGACTGAAGACCACGAGAGCAGAAGTAAGATAGCTTTTATAGGATTACAACAAAGCCCGCGCATCTTAAACCAATCATCTCATAGCATCCAGAGCCTGTGCGGTGCAGACCAATCAATTCAAACCATCCAAGACAGCGCTTTATAGACCAATCAGTTTTCTATAACCCTGGAGGTCTGCATTTTCACAGCTCCTGGGTGCTGGGTGGGGTGACAAAGCTCACATATTCACAGGTCCTGTCCTAAATGGCAAAGAATGTGACCTTTTGCCTAGTTGCCGCCAGGGGACAGGGTTTGGTATTTAGAGCTTTTTTTTTTTTTTTTTTGGACTGCTAGTTTTTTTGTGGTCATGGGAGAGCTAGGCTGTATTTCTTCATCCTTTCACCCACTATCCAGTTTTCCTTCAGGACCTTAAATCTGATACATTACAGTAGAAGAGATGGGCATGAGAAAGGGTGAGCAGAGAGGAAGAAATGGGTGCAAAACTTGCTCCAAGGCCCAGGAATTCTCTAGTGCTAGATATCTTAGCACAGAATTTCATTCTTGAGGTTCTTGTGGTTCTGGGGCACATTCCCTGGGATCCCATTACAGGAATAGTCTGGTTTTTGCAGAGGTCTAAAGGTGTCCTGAGATTACACATTCAGGTCACGGATTGGAGCCTCAACTCCAGTGAGCCATGATCGCCTCATGGTAAAAAGTGGGTCTTCTGGATCATCAGAGAACATTTACTGGTGTGCTGACATTTTGTTAATCACTTTTGAGATGTGATGCTAGAGAAATACCTAGACCAGTGATTTCCAACCTTTCTAATGCTGTGACATTTAATATGGTTCCTCACATTGTGCTGACCCCAACCATACAATTATTTTTTTGTTGCTACTTCATAACTGTAATTTTGCTACTGTTAAGAATTCTAATATAAACCAGGCAGTGGTGGCACACACCTTTAATCCCAGAACTCCAGAGGCAGAGGCAGGTGGATCTCTGTGAGTTCGAGGCCAGCCTGGTCTACAAGAGGTAGTTTCAGGACAGCCAGGGCTATACAGAGAAACCCTGTCATGGATAAAAAGAAAAAAAAAAAAAAAAAGAAAGAAAGAAAAAGAAAAAAAGAAAAAAGAAAGAATTCTAATGAATATCTGATATGCAGGATTATCTGGTTTGTGACCTCTATGAAAAGCTTGTTTGACCCACAAAGGGCTTGAGACCCACAGGTTGAGAACCACTGGTCTACTGGATCAAAGTGGTTACCTATGCTTGTGTTTTAAAGGGTACAGGGCTTAAGAGGACACAGAGACAGATCGTCAGGGCCAAGTTTGTCAGAAGAGCTTTCACCATGGTAGGAAGTCTAAGGAGAGTTCAGCCCCATGTGGCAGAGTTGGTGTCTCTTCTTACAGCTCTCTGACAGAGGGGAACATCTCACAGCACACACCTCCCGCCAAGCTCGATGATTCCTCAGCTGCAGGTTGGAGAGGAAAATGTAAACTCATTTTCCCAGGTGGAGGCCTATTGGCAACAGCCAATGCTCTCAGTAGAATGCCAGTCAGTGTTCCAGAAGGAAGGCTGCTGCAGGCAATGTCAATTCTAGGGAAAACTCCATCTTGACTATGTTAATGAGAAGCAGTCGGTTCTAAAGATGTTAGTGCTTCCTGTGCTTTTCCCCTTCTGTGAACCTTGGCTTCCCCTTCAGCTCAGATCAAGGGCCACCCTTCCCACCAACTGGCTCACCTGTTAAAAGGAGTGGGTTTGACTCTAGGATTCAAGTATAGCAAGCAGGCAGCTGCTTATCTGCCAGAGTCAAACCGGGATTCATGGACTCAAATATGTGGGCATGAGTGGTTGATGAAGGAAAAACATGCTTGCAAGATGTAGATTTCCATGATGAAAAAAGGACAAAAGAAAGAGAAGAGGAAAAGGGCCTCGGGACCCTCTTCTCCCAGGTACCTGGAGTCCTCTTGTTAATGACTTCCAGGGTACCTTGAACTTCTCCATAAACATACTTCCACTGTCTCTCTTCAATTCAGAGAGCATATGATCCATGAAGACGAGGTCCATCCTGTTCATGTCTCACTCTTGGTTCTTCCCAGGTTTCCAGGCCACTGGGCCCGTAGCACATACATGACCCATAAAATACATTTCATCTTGACAATGCTGAAAAGTAATAGGATTTCCATTTTAAAAGAGAAGTTGACACTCAGAAGGATTTAGTGACTCGCCTGCATTCACATTAGGAATCTGAAACTCAAACTCAAAGGCAGGTAGCTAGAGCTGCTCTTTGCCTTTGCATACCCCTGGAAACTGCACCAAGCCAATGTCACAGCTCCATTACACGTCTGCTCCTTGTAACAGAATGAAGCACAGTCCCCTTTAGATGAACAACTTCATAGACCAGTGTCAAGAGGCCGCGGGATACAAGAACATTAGAAATAAAGTGAAGTCAGGCCTTTTCTTCAGTTCTTGCCCATGATTCAGCCTTATTCGGAGTTCCAAGAGAGAATTTAGTTGACCAGAGGAGGGCAGCATTCCTGCATTGAGTAAGACTGTGTATGTAATAGGGGAAGAGGAAATCCCCCCAAAACAATTCAAGAGAGGTTACAAAGTACAAGTGTATGCTGGGGATCCAAAATAAATAGCAAGTGTCCACTACAAGAAGGCTGGCCACCAGTATCCTGAGCCAGGAATTCGTTGCCCTCCCAAAAGCTACCCCCCCCCACATTCCAGGATGTGTTAGTGGAAGAACCCACCACAATGCCATCTTTGAATCCCTGCTGGGCGTCCCTGCCCCCCAGTCACTTCTGTTGCTCACACCTTCCTGTGGGATTATTTCAAATCCCTATTTCCCCGATGACCCAACATCCTCCTGCAATCAACTGGCAGGGGTTGAAGCCTGCCAACACCTCAGGTAGCAGCCTTGCCCTGCCCAGCACCCTTTCAGCAACATCCTGTGCTCACAACTTTCCAGCTCAGCTCCAAATGCCAATTTTGGTTTGTGAAAATTTCCATGGCCTCCTGCTAAGCTATTCTTCATATATTCCAGCCCACAAACACAGCACTCAGCTAGATTTTGTCCCTTTTGTGCTGGTCCCCAGTCCCTACCCTGTGTTCTGTGCCATTGTCACCTTACAAAGGACACTTCTGGCTTCTTTTAATAACTTCACTGTGAAGGAAGGGTCTATCTTGGGAAACCAGGGAGGGTAAGGAACTATGCATGCCATCCTGGCAGAACCAGTACTGGGAACCAAGGTTTGGTCTATGGACAGTAGTGTCAGCCTACTGTTATTAATAAGACTTCTAAATCAGCTACAATGTACTCAAAGAGCTCACAGGTCTGTGGTTACAACAAAGCCTTGAGTTTTTGGTGTTTTTGTTCTGTTTTGTTTATTGTAGAAGAAATGAGTTCAGAATTTCTCCTTAGCAAGCACCTTCTATGGTACCAGGCTCTGGGATTAGCATTTTACACATGTTGCCATCAATGCTCACTACTATTATAGAGTATACACAAAAGGCAAAACAGTCTTGAGAAGTTCTGATATTTATCTCAAGTTCATACAGTTAGCATATGGTAGAACCAAATTCAGACCCAGCAAATTGTCTATGTTGTCCCACTACACTCAGGTTCAAACCCATCTCCCACACCTGTGTTTTCTCTCCTTGGAGTGTGTGTGTGTGTGTGTGTGTGTGTGTGTGTGTGTGTGTGTCTCCCAAAGGCCTCTAGGATTTTTCTGCTGTTTCATTACCTTTACTGAAGTATAATTTGAAAGACAAAAAAGTAAAGTTAAAGAAACCCCCCCCCACACACACACACTTGAAATAAAGGACAGTCTGACCTGGAATTTGCTAACTTTCCCTCACAAGGCCCTGAGATGGCAGGATACCAAGAATTCACATTGCCCCTCCTTTCTGCGAGTCAACAGGTGCTAAATAGGGTCCTTAGGAAACAAAGCGATAGCTGCATCTTCAGTTTGCCCAGACAAGATTAACTAGTATACCCTGAGGCCCTAAGGTCTGTTGACCCTAACAGCGAGACCATCCAGCCTCAAAGGGTCACATACTCCCACCCTAAGCTTGTGGGTTTTGCCTTTAAAAACACCTGGGCCTGGGGGATGGGGCTTCTCTCTAGCCTGTGTGCTGAGGGAGCCCATTTGTGCAAACATTTCCTGTTCATTAAAGCCTCTTGTGTGTTGCAGCAACTGGACTGGACATTGAGTTCTTGGGGGTACCGACTGAAACTGGGAGACTCTTCATTCTGAGGGTCTTACAAATTAATTTATCAAGTTCACCCATATAAGGAAGGATATACTTGAACTTAAGTAAATTTATACAGTTGTACAGTCAGTATAATAGTAATATTTAGGTTTAGAAAACTTACCATCCACAAAGATTCCCCTACCCTATGCAGTCAATCACTGCTGATAATCCTTCTATCCTTTTGACATTCCAGAGATGGCAAATCAATAAAATAAAAACTTGACCTTGTGACATGAAGTTTATTCATGTTGTTGCCTGTATCAGTGGTTCATTCCACTTTTATTGGTGAATGGCTACCCCTGTATATATACAGATTGATAAATCATTTAAATAATTTACAGTGTGAACTATTACATTGTGATCCTTCTGCACACTGTGTGAATATGCGTCTCTGTAATTGGTTTAGTAAACAAGCTGACGGGCCAATGGCTGGACAGGATACAGTTAGGTGTGAAAGCCAAACTGAGAATGATGGGATGAGGAAGGGTGGAGTCAGAGGAGTCACTGGCATCTGCAGAGAGAGCAGGAGATGGACTTCCCATGTTAATAAATAAGGGATATGCATTACTTTAAAAAATAAGAGCTAGTTAGTAGTAAGCCTGAGCTATTGGCTGAGCATTTATAATTAATATAAACCTCAGTGTGCTTTTTGAGAGCAGCTGAGGAAACTTCCACCAACAATTGTATAGTTATGAACTTTTGCACATTAATCCTCTATGTAATTATATGACTTCATATACCTATGTAGATACTTAGGAGTGGAATTCCCGGGTAATATGGCAAATATGTTTAACATCTTAAGAAGTTGCCAAAGTATTCCTTAGATTAACTGTATTATTTTATGGTTCCAGTTTTTTCAAACTCTTGCCCAAATTCAAAAACATCGACCTCTGGCTCTTGGGATTCTAGTAGTGGATGGTAGTGGTATTAATTTGCACTTCCTAGGTAAATAATAATGCTGATCATCTTTTCATATATGCTTTGTTGCAGTAGCCATTCAAATCCTGCTGGTCATCTTTGTTCTTATCAATTTCTCAAGTTGAATTCTTACACTTCCTTTTATGCACACACACACACAAAATTTAAAATCTAGTTTCTCCTATTGAGATAAAACATCCAGTATTTGTTTTTTCTGAGTCTTTTTTTTTTTTTTTTTTTTCATTTAACATAATGATCTCCGGTTACATTCATTTTCCCCAAAATGTTATAGTTTCATTTTTCATGTTATATATTGTAGTTATAAGTCTTTTACCAGCTCTATGACCTTCATGTACTTTCTCAGATTTTGGCTTACTTTTTCTTTCTTTCCCCCCCCCCCCAGTGGTCTCTTTCTAAAAAGCAAAGCTTTTAACATTGATGACATTGAATTTGCCAATATTTTTTTCTAAAGGACCATGGTTTTGGGTCTCATGTTTAAAAAAATTTTAGGCAAAGATTAACAAACATATTCTTCTGTGTTTTCTTCTAGATTTTTATGGTTTAGTTCATATATCTAGATCAATGATTCACTTTTAATTCTTGCATTGGATTTATATGAGGTGGAAAAAAATCCTATTTATTTATTTTCTTTTTTTTTACAAAAACATTTATATTCAAAAATATTAACAAATCTAATTATTCAATATGAAAGAAAAATAAGCAGGTTGTGACAAATTCTATACAAAATAAATGCTCACATCTTCTGCTGCCCTATAGAGCACACACTGTATATTCAGGTTCCAATTTTTTCTGCTTCTCCCTGGTCTACCCTTGTCTCTCTCTCTGTGTTTGTGACACTGGGGCACTTTTTAATGCTACCCTTATACAATAAAGCTTGGTGTGCACTAAAGAGTTATTGTGGCTATTTCCTTTTCTATTTTCTTTTTCTTTTCTTTTTTCTTGTTTTTTTTATATAATTTTTTATTTAATTTTATATAACAAAGTCCAATTAAATGAAAACAAACATTTATACACAATATTTGGGAATTTGGGCGTCGTACTTTCCAAACTACTTCCTGCTGGTAAGGGGCGCTGTCTTGGGGGATTGGAAGAAGATTCAGATATCCTAGCTGTAGTCTGTAGGGCTGTTTTGTCCAGCTGTTTGGAATGTAGGATCAGCTTGTACTCTGTTTCAGGCAGTCTGGTGTGATCAAACCACATTAGTCTGGAAGGAATCTACATCTTTTCATTTTCTGTGGAAACAAAAATAGAAATCCTTTTCCCCAGTAACTTGTCCTTCAACTTAAATTTTGGAGTCAAAGCGTTTTTTTTTTTTTTTTTTTTTTTTTTAATTTATTATTTTACATGTCGATCCCAGTTTCCTCTCCCTACCTCCCTCCCTCCCCTCCAACCCTCCCTCCCTCCTTCCCTCCCTTTTACCCTCTCTGCCCTTTCACATGCACTCTAAACACCCTTCCCTCCCAACCCCCCACCACAATACCATATGTAGGGGAATGCCATCCAGTTGGGGTCATGTAGATCTGACAGGTCCTGTGAAGTAGGGACTAGGGCTTCTCTCCTGTCTCTAGATTAAGGCAGTTATCCCTCCATGGGGGATATGTTTGCAAAGTCCTTTTGTGCACCAGGGATACATCCTGGCTCCACTGTCTGAGGTCTCTTAGACTGCTCAGACCTTCTGGCTGAGACCCATATTCAGGGGGGTCCGAGTCAGTCCCCTGCTGGCTTCCCAGCTATCAGTCTAGTGGCCCTTAGCTCCTCCTTGTTCAGGTATGCTGTCTATATGTACTTCTACTGCATGGTCTTGTCCTTTCCATCTGCTTCTGGGTTCTAGTTCGACTCAGTGTTTATGTATGGGTGTTTGCTCCTATTTTCAACAGGCATTAGTTGAGGGCTCCATGGAGAAGTTAGTTGTTGATCTCACTCTCCGGGAAGGGCATTTATGATAGCCTTTCCACTGAAGCTGAGATTGTTAGTTGGGAGCAGTCTTGTAGTTCCCTCGACCTTTCTTTGTGTTCAACTTTATCTTCAAACCAATATTGGCTCCCTCTTTTATGTTCTCTCTCTCTGTCTCTGTCTCTCTCTCTGTCTCTCTCTCTCTCTTTCCTATTTTCCATTCCTAACCAGGCTCAATCCTCCTGGTCGCACATGCCTTCCTCTCCTCCCCCTCATTTTCTCCTACTTCTCTCTCCATTCGCTGTCCTCCCCCACTTTACCTGAGCTCTGGGGGACTTGTCCCTTCCCAGTTCTGTGAGGGACTTTATATGAATCTCTTAGAATACAACTTGTATCCTAGTTCCTCTGGTGATGTGAATTATAGGCTGCTGATCATTTGATCTAGTTCTAAAATCCATATATGAGTGAGTACAAACTGTGTTTCTCTTTTTGTGACTGGGTTACCTCATTCAGGATGGTTTCTTCAATTGCCATCCACTTGCCTGCGAATTTCAAGATACCATTATTTTTTTCTGCAGAGTAGTATTCCATTGTGTAGATGTGCCACATCTTCATTAACCATTCTTAAATTGAGGGGCATCTAGGTTGCTTCCAGGTTCTTGCTATTACAAATAGTGCTGCTATGAACATAGTTGAACAGATGTCTTTGTTGCATTGATGTGAATCCTTTGGGTATATGCCTAAGAGGGGGATTGCTGGGTCCTGTGGTAAACTAATTCCCATTTTCCTGAGGAACCGCCATACTGATCTCCAAAATGGCTGTATGAGTTTGCACTCCCACCAGCAGTGGAGGAGTGTTCCCCTTTCTCCACATCCTCTCCAACATAAGCCATCACTGGTGTTTCTAATTTTAGCCATTCTGGCAGGGGTAAGATGGTATCTCAAAGTTGTTTTGATTTGCATTTCCCTGATAGCTAAGGATGTGGAGCATTTTCTTAAGTGTCTTTCAGCCTTTTTGATTTCCTCCATTGAGAATTCTTTCTTCAGTTCTGTACCCCATTTTTTAATAGGGTTATTTGGTGTTTTGTTGACTAGTTTCTTGAGTTCTTTGTATATTTTGGAGATCAGCCCTTTGTCGGATATAGGATTAGTGAAAATCTTTTCCCAGTCAGTGGGCTGCCGTTTGGTCTTGTCAACTGTAAGCTGCCTTACAGAAGCTTCTAAGTTTGAAGAGGTCCCATTTATTAATTGTTTCTTTCAGTGTCTGTGCCCCTGGAGTTATGTTCAAGAAGCGATCTCCTATACCAATTTGTTCAAGGGTACCTCCTACTTTCTCTTCTAAGAGGTTCAATGTGGCTGGATCGATGTTGAGGTCTTTGATCCATTTGGACTTGAGTTTTGTGCATGGCGACAGACATGGGTCTATCTGCAGTCTTCTACACACCCTCATCCAATTGTGCCAGCACCATTTGTTGAAGATGCTGTCTTTGCCCCATTGTATAATTTTAGCTGTTTTGTCTAAAATCAGGTGTTCATAGGTGCGTGGATTAATATCAGGATTTTCAATTCGATTCCATTGGTCTACCTGTCTATTTTTATGCCAATACCAGGCTGTTTTCAGAACTATAGCTCTGTAGTAGAGCTTAAAGTCAGGAATGGTGATGCCTCCTGAAGTTCTTTTATTGTATAGGGCTGTTTTGGCTATCCTGGGTCTTTTGTTTTTCCATATAAAGTTGATTATTATCCTTTCAAGGTCGGTGAAGAATTGTGGTGGGATTTTAATGGGGATTGCATTGAATCTGTAGATTGCTTTTGGTAAGATTGCCATTTTTACTATGTTTATCCTACCTAACCAAGAGAATGGGAGATCTTTCCATTTTCTGGTATCTTCTTTAATTTCTTTCTTTAGAGTCACAAAGTTCTTATTATATAGGTGTTTTACTTCTTTGGTAAGCGTTACACCAAGATACTTTATGTTGCTTGTGGCTATTGTAAAGGGTGATGTTTCTCTGATTTCTTTCTCTGCCTCTTTGTCGTCTGAAAAAAAATAGGGCTACTGATTTTTTTGAGTTTATCTTGTATCCTGCTAGTTTGCTGAAGGTGTTTATCAGCTGTAGGAGTTCCCTGGTAGAGTTTATTGGGTCGCTTATGTAAACTATCATATCATCTGCAAATAGAGACAGTTTGACTTCTTCCTTTCCAATTTGGATGCCCTTGATCTCCTTTTGTTGTCTTATAGCATTAGCTAGAACTTCTAGTACGATATTGAAGAGATATGGAGAGAGAGAACATCCTTGTCTTGTTCCTGATTTTAGAGGAATTGGCTTAAGTTTCTCTCCATTCAGTTTGATGTTGGCAGTTGGTTTGCTGTATATTGCTCTTATTATGTTTAGGTATGTTCCTGTTATCCCTGACCTCTCTAATACCTTTATCATGAAAGGGTGTTGAATTTTGTCGAAGGCTTTTTCCGCATCTAGGGAGATAATCATATGGTTTTTCTTTTTCAGTTTGTTTATATGGTGGATCACGTTGATAGATTTTCGTATGTTAAACCATCCCTGCAATCCAGGTATGAAGCCTACTTGATCATGGTGGATGATTTCTCTGATGTATTCTTGAATTCGGTTTGCCAGTATTTTATTGAGTATTTTTGCATCGATGTTCATCAGGGATATTGGTCTGTAGTTTTCTTTCTTAGTTGTGTCTTTGTGAGGTTTGGGTACCAAAGTTATTGTGGCCTCGTAGAAAGAGTTTGGTAACGAACCTTCTGTTTCTATTGTGTGGAACAATTTGAGGAGTATTGGTATCAGCTCTTCCTTGAATTTCTGGTAGAATTCTGCACTGAAGCCATCTGGCCCTGGACTTTTTTTCGTTGGAAGGCTTTTGATGACTGCTTCTATTTCATTGCGGGTTATAGGTCTATTTAAGTTGTTTGTCTGTTCTTGATTTAATTTTGGTAAGTGATAGTTATCCAGAAACTTGTCCATTTCCTTTGAATTTTCAATTTTTGTGGAATACAGATTTTCAAAGTATGACCTGAAAATTGTCTGGATTTCCTCTGTGTCTGTTGTTATGTTCCCCATTTCGTTTCTGATTTTGTTAATTTGCATGTTCTGTCTCTGCTTTTTCGTTAATTTGGATAAAGGTTTGTCTATCTTGTTGATTTTCTTAAAAAACCAACTCTTTGTTGCATTGATTTTTTGTATTGTTTTCCTGGTTTCTATTTTGTTGATTTCAGCCCTCAAGTTGATTATTTCCTGGCGTCTACTCCTGCGGGGTGAATTCGCTTCTCTCTGTTCTAAGGTTTTCAGTTGGGCTCTTAATTCTTTTATGTGACTATCCTCTGTTTTCTTCATATGGGCACTTAGTGCAATGAACTTCCCTCGTAGCACTGCTTTCAAGGTGTCCCATAAGTTCGGGTATGTTGTATCCTCATTCTCGTTGAACATTAGAAAGTCTTTAATTTCTTTCTTTATTTCTTCTTTGACCCAGGAGTGGTGCAATTGCACATTGTTCAGTTTCCATGAGTTTGCAGGTTTTCTGCTATTTGTGTTGTTGTTGAATTCCAATTTTAAAGCATGGTGGTCCGATAAGATACAGGGGACTATTCCTATTCTCTTGTATCTGTTGAGGTTTGTTATGTCTCCTAGTATGTGGTCGATTTTAGAGAAGGTTCCATGTGGAGCAGAGAAGAAGGTATATTCTTTTGTCTTTGGATGGAATGTTCTATAGATGTCTGTTAGCCCCAGTTGAGACAAACTTCTGTTAATTCTTTTGTTTCTTTGTTGAGTTTCTGATTTGTGGTCCTGTCTAGTGTTGAGAGTGGTGTATTGAAGTCTCCCACTATAAGTGTGTGAGGTTTTATATGAGCTTTGAGTTTTAGTAGTGTTTCTTTTACGAATGTGGGTGACTTTGTATTAGGGGCATAGATGTTCAGAATTGAGACTTTGTGTTGATGGATTTCTCCTGAGATGAATATGAAATGACCGTCTTCATCTCTTTTGACTAGTTTTGGTTTGAAGTCTAACTTGTTAGATATTAGGATAGCTACACCTGCTTGCTTCTTATTTCCATTTGATTGGAAAATCTTTTCCCAACCCTTTACCCTGAGGTAATGTCTATCTTTGGAGCTAAGATGTGTTTCTTGTATGCAGCAGAAGGATGGATTCTGTCTTCGTATCCATTCTGTTAGCCTGTGTCTTTTTATAGGTGAGTTAAGACCATTAATGTTGAGGGTGAGTAAGGAGCATTGATTGTTGATGCTTGTTTGATTTAGGTTTGTTGTTGGCAGTGGTATTGTGAATATATTTGTTCTGCTTCACCCTAGGTTTCTGGTGTAGTTGGATTATCTGTTGCCTACATTTTTGTGGGCGTAGTTACCTTCCTTGGGTTGGAATTTTCCTTCCAATACTTTCTGTAGGGCTGGATTTGTAGATACATATTGGGAAAATCTGGTTTTCTCCATCTATATTGACTGAGAGTTTTGCTGGATATAGTAGCCTAGGCTGGCATCCGTGTTCTCTTAATACTTTTAGAACATCTATCCAGGACCTTCTGGCCTTGAGGGTTTCCTTGGAGAAGTCAGGTGTAATTTTGATAGGTCTGCCTTTTTATGTTACCTGTCCTTTTTCCTTCGCTGCTCTTAATATTCTTTCTTTATTCTGTATGCTAGGTGTTTTGATTATTATATGTCGAGGGGTCTTTTTTCTTTGGTCCAGCCTATTTGGGGTTCGGTATGCTTCTTGTACTTTCATGGGCATGTCCTTCTTCAGATTTGGAAAGTTTTCCTCGATGATTTTGTTGAATATGTTTTCGGCACCTTTGAGCTGGGCTTCCTCACCTTCGTCTATGCCTATTATTCTTAGGTTTGGCCTTTTCATGGTGTCCCACATTTCCTGGATGTTTTGTGTTAAGGATTTGTTGGATTTATGATTTTCTTTGGTCGATGAATCTATTTCTTCTAGTTTATCTTCTGCGCCTGAGATTCTCTCTTCCATCTCTTGAATTCTATTGGTTATGCTTGTGTCCGTGGTTTCCGATTTTTTGCCCAGCTTTTCAATTTCCAGCCTTCCTTCTGTTTGTGTTGCCTTTATTTTCTCAATTTCAGTTTTCAAGTCTTGAACCGTTTCCTTCAGCTGGTTAATTGTTTTTTCTTGGCTTTCTGAACTTTCCTTAAGGAATTTGTTCATTTCTTCCACTTTTGTGTTTGTTTTTTCCTCCATTTCTTTAAGGGATTTTCTCACATCTTCTTTGAGGGCCTCTATCATTTTTATGATGGTGATTTTTAAGTCGTACCCTTCTGTTTCCTCTGCTTTGTCATTGTGTTCCATTCTAGTTGGTGTAGATTCCCTAGATTCTGGTGGTGTCATGTTTGTCTTTCTGTTTTTAGGTGTTCTCTTGTATTGCCTTCTTCCCATAGTTTCTTCCAGTAGGTGTTGGTGGTGTCTCTTCCCTCTCTCTATGGTCCTTCCCCGATGGGCTTATGTGGATCTGAGATTCAATATCTGTAGCTCTGTGTGGTCCAAGCTCTCTAGGAGGTTTCTCTGCAGACAGGGATCCAGGGATGGGGTCAAGGATGAGGATCCAGAAGAAGATGCCAACAGGTACTCACAGTGGTCCTCTGGCCAATAGCTCTGGCCAATAACCGGCAGAAGAGGATGAGGGCTGAGCTTGAACTTGAGAAGGTTTTGCAGGGTAGTGGGATCTCACTGAAAACTGGCGCTCTCCCGCTGAGACCTCGTTCTTTGGCAGGGGCCCGGATTTGGGGGTCAAGGATCTTGCCCGCAGGAACTCCGAGTGGACCCACAGAGATAGGCGGATCTCTGGGAGGGGCCTGGGACTCCAGCAGAGGACTGGAGGCGGGGTCAGAGACCAAGCCGGTGGAAATTACAGGTGGTCCCGCGTGGATAGTCAGGTCTCCTTTGTTCGGAGTTGCTCTGAGAGGTCTCCGAAGTAGGGTGGACTGTTGGCTCCACCCTCTGTCCCAGTGCTCTACCAGAGTGGCAGGACTGTAGGTGGGGTAGGGCACAGGGTGGGGGGGGTAGGCTGGAGGTGGGGATGGGTGGGGGTGTATCAGAGCTCCAAGGGTGCTCTCGATGGGGACCGGAGACAGGAGCAGCAGGATCAGGGGCCAATCCAGGGAGTTCAGGCGGGGGAGGGGGAAAAGAGGTTGTAGGGGACAGGCAGCCCCAATTGGGCCCAGACTCACCTCTGGCCAATAGCCGGTGGAAGAGGGTGAGGGCTGGGCTGGAACTTGAGAAGGTTTTGCAGGGTAGTGGGATCTCACTGGAAACTGGTGCTCTCCTGCTGAGACCTCGTTCTTTGGCCCTATTTATTTATTTTTGAGACAGGGTTTGTCTATATTGCTTTGGAGGTGGTCATTGAACTAGCTCTGTAGACCAGGCTGGCCTTGAACTCACAGAGATCCTCCTGCCTCTGCTGGGATTAAAGGCATGTGCCACCAACACCCAGTTTATTTATGTATTTTTATGTTGGCATCCAGTTACCCTGGCATCCTTAACTAACAAGACCATTTAAAAATATATATATATAAGGTTATATTTTAAAATAGGCTTAAAATGGTTTGTCTTAGCATTGCTGTCAAGTCAGTGGACTGTCAATGTGTCTGGAGTCTGTTCTGTGTTTCATTTATCTAAGTGTCATTAGGGTCAACACCACACCTCTCTGACAGCTGCAATTTTGTTAAAAAATCTTCCAAACTTTTGATTGTAATTGTTTCCCTTAGGTCCTTTGCATATCCACATAAAGGACCAGTTTATCAAAACAAACAAACAAGCAGACACCTTCTGGGGGTTGTTACAAATTCAAGTTACAAATTAGTCAACATTTGAACCGCTCTCTTCATCAGTGAGGACTGAGCTGGTGCTCTGCCACTGAGCTGTGTCTTTAGCCCTCTTTTCTTTGTGTTGTTACTTTGTTTCCTGAGACAGGGTGTCGGCCTGGACTTGAATTTAAGTCTTCTTGCTTCAGCCTGGAATTACTTGCCTGCTCTGCTAGGCCTGGCAACATTTGCTACCTTAACATTTTTGCATCCTATAATCTATGAACTCAGTGGCTCATTCCATTTGTTCAGACCTTTTTTCCCCCCACTGCAACAGTGTTTTGAAATTTTAAGTTTAGTTCTCAGCTTCCACATCACAACCATCTGTAACTCCAGTTTTAGGAAATCTGATGCTCTCTTCTGACCTGTGCATGTACATCCAGAACAGATAAATAAATATTGATCCTATTTTATTCCTTTTATGCTCCTATTAATGAAATTTCTTTCTTGATTTCATTTTCCTTTTATTATCATTATATAGTTTTGTTGAGATAGGGCCTCTCTCTTTTATAGCCCTGACTGTCCTGGAACTTGCTATGTAGTGCAGGCTGGCCTCAAACTCACAGAGATCCGCTTGCCTCTGCCTCCCCAGTGCTAGGACTAAAGGTGTACCACTGTTTATTAATGGGGTATCCTGTGCCCTTCTAGGCTTACTTACTGGTTCTAGTAGATTTTTGGTGATTCCTTAGGTTTTTCTCCAGATAAAACCATGGTATGTGGAAACAAAGTTTTACTTCTTCCCTTCTAATTTGCACATCTTTGATGACTTCCTTGCCTTTTACATCTGTATAAAGAGGAACAGAGGCAGTGAGAGCAAACACTTTTGCCTTTCAGTAGATCTTGGATTCTTACATTTCAGAGAGAATCTTGCAGACTTCCAGCAAAGGCAAAGCCTTTCTGCTTCATCTCCTGCATTCTTGCCTAAGAGACCCAGAACTCATGTTTCTCATGGGATGAGTAATTCCCATATTTCTTGCAAGGGTAGAGCACAGGTTTCCTCAGCATCACAGTTTTAGTACCTTGGAGGAGTCGCTCTTGTTTTCAATAGTACCATTCCATAGGGACTCTGCGAATGATAACTGAAAATCACTAAAGAATACTTGAAACCCTGAAGGAAGACCTTTTTAACCTCAGAGGACCTAGGATGAGCCTCAAGACTCAATGACCTTTGCCCTCCTCCCAAGCACCATGGTGTCCTCCTGCAGGCTATCCCCCAGTTACCTCTCCAGAGCACCTGCTGAGCTGCAAACAGGCTGATCACCCCAAAGCCCTAATACCACCGTGCTCACCCCAGTCTCTGGTTGTATTACCTATTCCCATCTTCCTCTGCTCATCCATCTCCTACCACATACCAGCAGCTAACTCATGGACCCCAGAGATCTCTCCATGTCTACACTGTGGACAGATGTTTCTGTCCCACCCTGTCCTGCAGTCTTTTAGTCTCAAGCAGACACACAGGAGCTTATATTAATTATAAACTGTTTGGCCAATGGCTCCGGCTTCTTACTGTCTAGGTCTCTCTTAATAATTAATCCATTCCTATTAATCTGTGTATTTCCTCATGGTCTTGGCTTACTGGGGAATGCCCAGGCATCCTACCTTCCCGGTAGCTACATGATGCCTCTCTCAGGACTCATTCTCCCTGTGTTCTCCTAGTGTCCATACTGCACAGCTGTATTCTGACACCTAATTAAGCACATGACCTCAGCAGACTGGTGCTAGCTAGTTAGTAAGGCCTTTCTCTGATGACTTGGATATAAGAGACACACCTACCAATGCTGATAAGAAACCCATTATCAGCCAACAAGACAGATGCCACCTTTGCTTTGAGGTTCTCACAGCTTCTGTGGGGACAGATCTTCAATATTCTGTGTCAGTTAAAGGACAATGGGGGCCAAGGATTAGTTGTGCTGAGCAGTGAGCATACCACCCACTAAATCCTGTCTCTCCTCAGCCAAAAGCAATGTCCTGGAGGCCCTTGAGACCTTCTGGAATCTTCTGAGGACCATGTCATGGCTAGCCTGGCCACAGCCAATCCAGGAAGTTGTTGAAGCCCACACTACCTCCACTGCCAGAAAGCTTGATGAAGGCATACTTGACAGGGATGCCATGGACACTGGGACCCCAAAGGTTGGAGGGCTCTCTTCTTATTTCTACCACATCCTGGAAGTCCCTGAGGCTCTGGGCAACCTGTCCACAACCGCAGAGGTTGTACTCATCTCACAGTTCATGTTCTTGCTCCCTGGAGAGTGCATGCCTGCTTAGCTGCTTTGCCCGTTTCCATTGTACACCCCGAGGGCTGTGAATTACAAAAGTAGCTTTTCTAAGGTCAGTTCAAGCCAGCCTGGCTTTAGTCCCTCATTCTCCTTTGTCAATGAAGCAAAGACAGGGTTGTTCCCGGCTTTGTGTCTTGCAGTGAGGCAGCCCTCTCTCCCTGCCCCCCACCTCAGAACCCCCAGTTCTGCCTTTCACTTGATCCTGCTCTGAAGTGGGCAGAAGATCTATTCCAGGCACAACAGGGTATTTGGCTCTTATTTCCACCTTTCCCTCCAGTCCTTATGGAAATGCTGGAAGGAGGGAGTAAGTTGAGCTGCTTTGCAGCAGCTCACAGGTTGAGCAAGAATGAATGACCAAAAGTAACCCTCCTGGGGAATTCCCCTCACCGGCATCACACCGGGTGTGTTGGGGTACCGCCTCAGGCTGGAGGGCAGGATGGGTCTGGTTTCTTGAAGCTGTTAGAGGATGCCATCCTCTGAGATTTGTCAAACAGGCATTTCTTTCCCGCTTTTAGAACTGGATGTCTTTTAAGAGGCCTCTGTCAGGGCTTATCCCTTCGGGTCGTGGTGCCACTCTTGTCAGGGCTCTCTTGGCAGCTCTCCTAGATTACCCATCATTCCCCCTGATGGCCCCTCAGCTTTCTATTTTTACCCATTTAACAAAGGAAACGTTGGTGGAAAAAGTAGGTGAGTATTTGTGGAGAGGACTAAGTTCAGCATGGTTTTTTCCAAGCTACCAAGGCACACCTAATAAATGCTGCACATTCGAGCCTGTGAATATTATTTTAATTAATTGAATTTATTTATTTTAGCCCAGTGATACAGTTGTATAAACCCCAGCACTCAAGAGGTTGAGTCAAGACAGTCATTCTGAATTCTGGGCCAGTGTGGATACACAAGACCCTGCTCCAGAGACAAAAATGGGGGAGAGCCTACAAAGTCCCATCCCTAGTCCAGGTACTGTTCACACTTGAGACTTGTGGGGGGGGGGTTGTGTGTCAGTCCTCTTCAGGGTGTGGGGAGCCCTGAGATAATGTTACCCATACTCCAGTACATGGCCCTACACCATGTACATATAGGCAGCACCGTGTGTACTCAGTGTGTATATGTGTATGGATGCATGCATGTGTGCATGTATATACATATATGCATATATATATATATATATATATATAGAGAGAGAGAGAGAGAGAGAGAGTGTACATGAAGTTGGGAGGAAAAAGTAAGTGGAGGTATAGGAGAGGAAGAATTGGAGAAAAGGGATTTGAAAATGGACTTGACCCAAACAAATATGCATGTATAAATATTCAATAAAATATTTTTAAAAGATAAAAGAAATGCAAAGTGGAAAAATAGCCAAAAAAAAATCAGAAACACACATGCTGGGAGTGTAACTCATCAGCGGAACACTGTGCTCAGGGCCTGGGCTCAATCTCTAGCACCCCATCACCTCCAAATGGCAAAAGAAAACATGCCAATCAGGTGATTTTGATATGCAGTTACTTGCCATTTATGGTCACTGGTACATCTATTGTCTGAAAGTGTGGTCCTCAGGTGAATAGCATCATGCTGGGTTAGGAAATTCGGAATCAAGGCCTCACAGAGACCTACATTTTGAAAATACTTGGTGATTGGTAAGCCACTACAGCAGGAGAACAGTTGCCTGGCTAGTAATGTGAGTGTAACTGGGGAGCCCTGAACTGTGGTTCCCCGTTACAGTAAGGAAGAAGGAAATATGAACAGCTCCAACTCTAGGTCCTCTCAACCCTTAATTTAAGCATGGTGTTGGGAGTCTGCATCTCTGTTACTATTTTTTATAGTAGGCAGACATCTGACTGATAATTGGGCTATGTATTCTGAAGTGAATTTGGGAGGAGTATGGGGAGTGTAACGGAGCCTATGTGGGCAGCTGCCTGCACCACTCAGCCACATCCTTGTAGCTCTACACCATGCCTCTCAGGGATAGGCAGACCTGCATCAGTAGTCATCCACATACCTACCACCCTGTGCAGAGGCCGTCCTCAGAGATGTCCCACAGTAGCTTTAGCACCGCAAACATTCTCACCCTAAATCCATTTCCGCTTTACTAGGTTTTTAAAAGATTTATTTTTATTTTTTGTGTATGTGTGAGTGCCTGCCTGTATGCCTGTGAACCTCATGCATGCAGTTCTAACAGGGGCCAGAAGAGGGCACTAGGTCCTGGAAATGGGATTTAGGCAGTGTGTGAACTGCTATGTGGGTGCTGGGCACTGAATCCAGGCCCTCTGCCTAACCTCCTGAACCATCTCTCCAGCCCTGCTTCTTAATATTCTAGTTTTCAATGCTTCTGCTTTTTATCCTATTCCCAACTTTTGGCTTGCTCCCTAAGGGAGTGTCCCCAGCCTCCTGTCTGATCCTTCCATTAACCTTTCAATCTTTAGCAGTTAGTTCCCTTAACACCCCTACTATGCTGGAAAGCAGAAGATTCAAAGTCAATGCAAGATACAACCCAGGCCTGCGAGAGTTGGCAGCCTTGCGTGGTATCCGTGTCCGTGTCCCCACTGCTCAGCCTTACTGCACAGTCAGGGATTGTGCTCATTGCTAACCAATGTGATCTTCCATTGTCATAATCATAACCAAGTTGTCCCCAGTTTGAGCACAAAGCCACAGCTCAAATAAGTCAACATTCCCAGGACTGTAAGTTCTATATGACACAGTATTTAAACCCACTATGATTGCCTCCAACAGAATTGAAATTGATGTATGTAACCCAGAAGTGCAAGTTCAGCAGTCAGCCACCACGCTGTGGACAGAAAGCACCCCTGCCCTGTAGTGCATCTTGCCTTGCCTGTGAACTTGCAACTGAAACCATGCTGCAAGGGGTGTGGCCACTACTGCAAGTCACTGGTAAGGCAAGATGCTATTATAATAGTGGTCACCTTTTAGTTCTTTTTGTTTCAGGACTGAAATACAAGGCAGGTCCCACTCAAGGGCCAGCAGGCATAGAGAAGAGGAAGAGGATGAAGCAGGACACAGACACTGTCACCCCAAATATGGCTATTTTCTTATTCCATGCAGTCTTTCTCCCCTACTTTAAAAGCACTATTATTGGGGGGGGGGTAGTTTTTGTTTGTTTTTGTAAAGGAGGACAACATTCCAGATGGAAAGTTAAAATACTAAAGTTGGAGAGATTGTAGTTAAAAACTTGAATTTGAGGGTGTTGGTGGCTCATGCCTTTAATCCCAGCACTTGGGAGACAGAGGCAGACAGATCTCTGTGAGTTCGAGGCTAGCCTGGTCTGCAGAGTGAGTTCCAGGACTGGATTTAAAGCACTATAGAGAAAATCCTTTCTCAAAAAACAAAATAAAACAAACCTTGGATTTGAGACAGGAAAACTTCTAGACTTGGCCAAAGCTATTAGCCGCAGTTTCTGTACTAGAAATCACTACTACTTCCCTCCCTGACACATGTGAGAAATTAAATGATGCCTATGAAGCACTTGGTAGGGTAGCTGGCACATAATAGGCACTCAGGTAGAGTTTCATGAATCCCTTAGTTTCCCCAAGAAGCTCTTGCTTTGTAATTAGCAAAATTTATTCTTAGATGACCAAAGCTCCTCACATTTTTTTTTTTTTGTCTATATTTTTTCTTGACCTATGTTCTAGTTTCCTTTTGTTGCTTCAATAAAACACTCTGACCAAAAGCAATTCAGGGGAGTTCATAGTCTATCAATGAGGGAAGTCATGGCAGGATGTCAAGCAGTAACTTGAGGGCAGAAACCATGGAAGAGTGAACACTATTTTCTGGCGAACTCTTCTACTCACTTACACTTAGCTTGCTTTCTTATACAGGCTAGACAACCTGCCTAGGGATGGATGGGGAGCTATCCACAATGGACTGGGTTCTCCCCAAATCAATTAATAATCAAGACAATCGCCCCACAAACAGGGTTTGATAAGGATCAGGATAAACAATTAGGCCAAACAGATGTTTATTCAGGGAGAAATAACCTAGACAGATGAACACCAGTAGGTTTCACCGGATGCTCTCCTCTCTGCATCCTGCCAGCAAGAGAGCGTTCTGCGGCTCCTCCTCCTACCTAGTTCCACAGGTCACTTCCACCCCTGGCTCCACCCCCAGTGGGCATGGTCAGTGCCACAGAAGGAGACAAAGTGAATATCCCACTACAATTCCCTTTTTAGGCTTGACACAAAACTATATACAAAATAGTGAATAACAAGTGTGCTCTAAGAAAAGGGAAATCAAGAACAAAACGACCTACATATTCTAGTCCTAGGGTGAAGGCAAAACAGGGTTTACAATAGAGTTGTCCTAAGCTGGAAAGTTTAAGTCTAATACCTAATATATCTAACTAGGAAGAGAGAATAATAGTTGTGATAGTTTAATCTTTAACCTCATCAAGACCTGAGACGGAAAATAATGATACTAGGGTAGACAGGAAGTGCAGATGGGCAACTTCCAAAAGGTGCAGCTAGGACAGAAACAGACTATCTGGACAGTCACCCAAGGTCTCATAGCAACATTGGTACACCCAGTTTTGGTTAAGGCCAAGAGTACTTGACAGACCACAACAACAGCAGGGAGGTAGAAAGGCTGTCTTACCCTGACTTGGCAAGGTTCAGCGGTCTTCTATATTTGTCTCCTGTAAGCACACAGGACCGCATGATTTCAGTGGTCAAGGTGGGGGCAGTTCTTTGCCCAAGAGGCCATAGCTGAAGCGAGGATGAACTCCAGAAGGAGCAACAACAATGTCCAACATATCTTCTGGAAAGTGCATGGTCCTGTCAGGAGCAACAGTGTCTCATGTCAACGGAGTACTAATAGTAAAACATTTAAATGACATGTTCTGCAGGTTTATGAAGTGATTGAAGATTAAACATCTATGTCTGACTAATCTCATAGGTAAAGGAAACATGGGTAAAGATAATCTATAATACTCAGGAACTTAGCTAAAAAAAAAAAACTGATTGAAACTTCTCTGAGTAAAGCAGGGACAAATACCTAAATAATATAACTATGTACATATATATATATATACACATGAAAATCCCTAAAATAGAGGTAGAGTAGAAATGTCTAGGCAAGAGGTAGAACTATAAAGGGCAGCATGATAAATATCCCAAATTGTATCAATATACAAAATTTTTTGAATACAAGCAAAAGTATACATACATAGAATATGGCAAGAAAATGTGCATAAATTGTATCAATATACAAAATGTCTTGAACAGAAGTAAAAAATATACATGCATAGAATATGGTAAGAATAATGTGCATAAAACAGCATAAGTGGAAAGATTTTACACAATATGACAAAAAATATCATATACAATTCTTCTGGGATGAGAATATAAACTTAATTTTACATGGGTTACCACAAATAAGAATATATAACAATGTAGGCTGTATAATACTAATATCTCACTATAGTAAAACAATGCACAAGAAGATAGGATAATCTACCTATATCCATTCTGAACCATACCTTTCCCAACTATACCCTATTCCTGTCTATAAGAGATACCCAAATCTAAGCATCACCTTTCATACCCAACCCTAAGTTACTAAAACCAATGCTAAGATGAATATTATCCCTAAATTCCAAGGGTAGGGAAAGGGGGCGTTGTTATCTTAAGGTTACTTCCTGCTGAAAGGGGACAATGATTGTTCCATAGGATCCTGTAGGAAGAAAATTTTAAGCAACCAAATTTCTCAACAGAACTGGCTGTGACACATGTAGCTAGTCACTGTGTGGCAGGAAATGCCTGACTGGAGTTCTATCTGAAATTCTGGCCAGGGTGTAATAAGTAGGTGCACCATTACAGCTAGCTAGTCTGGAGTTGTCTCGAGCAAAACAGTCTCAAACCAGTTTTAGGGTGATGTTTGTAGTCCAGATGTGTCAGGTTGAGTCAAGTGGAAATGATGACATGGGGCCCCATCTTCTTTCCGGAGAGTTCAAAGATTGCTGTTAGGAATTATTATTATTCCTGTGGAAAACTTAAACAACATCAATATCAAAGTAAAATTTTCAAGTTTTAAGGTATGCATTAGGGAAAGGCAACAATAAGCATTAAAATGTATATGAGAAAATTAGGATTTCAGAGAGAAAATTGCGTATAAGAGAATGAGTCCCCAGATTTTGTTTTCTTCTGCCTTACTTACAATTAGCTTCTTAATGTAAGGCAGAAACTGTGAATTTAATCTTAACAACATGCTTGAATTTAGAGAAGGAAAGCCAAATCCAACTCCAAAGCCAGCATTGGTTTACATGAATTGGGACTACAGGAATACTAAATAGTAAAGAGAAATAGATTTCTGTATAGAAATAGTTTACCAGAATTTTTACCATAAATCAGATTCCTCTTCATTAAGTGATTGTTTCTGGAGAGGTACCTACATGTTCAGTGTCTTTTGGCTGTTTGAGGATAGGTGTTCTCTGTTTTCCTGTAAGGACAAGAACAGAACATTTCCCCTACCTTTGAGAGGTCTCCACACATCTCATGGGACCTAATTTGTTGGATGACTTGTCATTTTCTTCATTAAGGTGTTTCTCTTGTTCAATTTGGATATTGATTAACTTAGATAGTATTTGTTACGAGTAAGGTTTTTCCCTCCAGTCTGGTCTCACTGCCACACCAGCCCCAAATAACACACAGAGACTGTATTTGATATAATGCTGATGGCCAGGTACTAGTTTCTTATCGGCTAGCTCTGTCTTAATTATTAACCCATTTCTATTAATATAAGTATTTCCACGTGGTCTCATCTTACTGGAGAGTAGGGCTGGCATTCATTCACTCTCTTCTGTATCTACATGCTGACTCCTCCCTACTCCTTCTTTGAATCCTCCTAGTCTCCTAGTCCCACCTATCTTGCTTTCCTATTGGCCAACAGTGCTTTATTCATTAACCAGTATGAGAATCATATTTACAGAACGACATCTCCTATCATCTCCTCTTTTCTGTCTAAAAAGAAAGAAGGGTTTTAATCTTAACATAGTAAAATACATCACACAACAGTTATCAAATAAGAATCACAGTTAACAATATTTAGTCCATTAACATTTAGTAAGATTTAAGAAAATATTTCATCATCTATTCTATCTTTGTGAGTTTAAAGTCCTATATGTAATTTATCTTTAATCCTAACTAAGGAAAACTATAACCATAACTATCTGTCTTCAACTCCTTCAAAGACCATAGATGGATAGTATATAAACTCTAGAAATGACAGAGACAACTCACTGCCTGGTCAGTCACCCGAAGTTCTTCTGTAATCTTCCATCTTTAGCCCATAGGCCATAGAGTGTCTGGCAGACTCTGGTGTAATTCTGCTGTCCTGGAACTTTGATAGTTTTAGTTGTGGCAGTTACGCCTGGAGGTGTCCCACCAAATAGCGTCTGGATGCAGACGATCCTTCTGATCTTGGTCCCTGTAGAATAGCTCTTAACAAACTATGGCAAGCAAAATTTTGTTAAACAGATAAGTAAAAGGAGCCTTGTGGAATTGCTGGGACCGCAGGGCTAACCGTGGGAAACACACAAGCAGGGCAGGCGCCAAGCAGCTCTGCGTGAATGCAAAATGGGGAAATGGGCAAAAGAAGAGAAGCGGCCCTTCTCAGGGCCGCTGTGGAAGCAAAGGAGTTGTAGGGCAGAGGCAGATGTCCCAAAGCTGTGGTTAGTCTACCTGGTTAGGCAAGGGACCCTGCCCGTTGGGGAATGGCGTCTGCCGCCTGGGTGAAACCCAGGTCCCGTGAAAATCTGGATCCCAATTCTGACACCAGATATTGCTGTTTAATAATGATCAGGATAAACAAATAGGCGGAATAGATGTCTATTGAGGGAGAAATAACTCACAACATAGACAGATGAACAACAGCCGGTTCCTGGTCCCAAGGATGCCTCTGGAAGTGCTCCTGTCCCCGTGCTGCAAGCAAGAGAGCATTCCCCAGCTCCTCCTCAGACCTAGTTCCACAGGTCATTTCCGCCCCTGGCTCCACCCCCAATGGGCGTGGTCAGTACCACAGAAGGAGACAAAGTGAATATCCCACTACAAGTATCCATAGTTTTTCTTCTCTTGTAGATACAAATGCGAAACCCCTACCCCAACATAATACATATCCTGGTTTCCATTCTAAGGTCAATACATCCTTGAAATACACTGGCTGATTTAGTTTAGAAGATTTTTCTATTGTCCAGTGTCTTTCTGCAGCTGTTTTTCCTTTTTAATCAGCATTAAGAAAGTTTAATGTTAATAAAGCATTATGTAATCTGTGTTTGGGTGCCTTGGTTCCTCCTGCCTGTTTATGGAGCATTTCTTTTAAAGTATGATTTGATCTCTCAACTATAGGATTTTGTGGTATACCTGTAGGACCTTGCATGGAACCCCTAAGGCACCTGAAGCTGTTGGCTGGAACTCCTTGCCCCAAGACTGTTGTTGGTACTCTTCCCATTTTGATAACACACACCTCGTGACAACACATACCTCATGACAACACACACCTCATAGGGAGGAGCTAAGACTAAAGTTCCTGTAATTTTCCACTGTGCTGTAAATCAGTATTTAAGCCCGTTCTTGCCCCTCAATAAAGGGCATTCTCCATTTGATGTTCCTACATTGCCATTGAACGAATGACCAGCTGTCTTGTCTTTATTTCAATCTCTAGGCCTTCACCTGATTCGTGGAACAGATTGTACCGTGGGCGCTACAATACCAGTTATGTGCTTTATGTTATAAGACTCAAAAAAATGTTTCAATTTGCTGGAGACATATGCTGGAGCATTGTCAGTTTTTATTTGTGTAGGTATGCCCATAATGGCCATTACCTCCAATAGGTATGTGATAACAGAGTCAGCCTTTTCAGAGCTCAGAGCACTGGCCCATTGAAACTGTGGAAAAATGTATCTATAGTGTGATATACATATTTTAATTTTCTTAATTCTGCGAAATGAAACACATCATTTGCCATATTTCATTCCTATTTATACCTTTAGGGTATATTGCCTGGTGGTAAAGGAGTTTGGTTATAGAATGAGCAAGTAGGACATTTCCTTACTATTTCCTTGGCTTGTTCCCAAGTGATAGAAAAATCCTTTTTTTAAAACTTTGCTATTCACGTGGTGTTTCTTATGAAACTCTGAGGCTTCTAGCACATTTCCTATCAATAACTGATCAATTTCATCATTGCCTTGTGCTAGAGGACCTGGGAGATCTGATGTGTGTTTTATATATATATAGGATGAGTCTTCTTTCTGAAGTATCTTGTAGCTGTATAAACAATGAAGTTAATTCTGTATCGTCAGGAATAAATTCTGTAGTCTCAATGTGTAAGATGACTCTCTCTGTATATTGAGAGTCAGTAACTATATTGAGGGGTTCTTTAAAATCCATAAGTACCATGAGAATGGCATACAATTCTGCCTTTTGTACAGAATTGTAAGGTCTTTGAACCACTTTACTTTTTTCTCCTGATTTATATCCTGCCTTACCTGATTTGTTTTCATCAGTGTAGAATGTAGGAACTCCAGAAATAGGTGTTTTTCTTATAATGCGTGGAAGGATCCAAATCGTTTTCTTTATGAATTTGATTCTTTCACTTTTGGGATAATTGTTGCTAATCATTCCCCAAAAATTACTGCATGTTCTCTGCCAGTATTTATTATCTTTACATAAGGAGGAAATTTCCTCATTAGTTAAACATACTATAATTTCTGCTGGGTCCCTTCCTGTTAGTTGACAAAGTCTTAATTTACCTTTTATAATCAAGTCAGAGATCTTTTCTATGTATGTTTTTAGTTTTAAATTCTGTTTATGTGGTAGAAATATCCATTCTAATATGATATCTTCTCTCTGCATCAAAATCCCTGAAGGATATTCTCTAGATGGTAATATAACCAGAATACAGTCTAGGTTTGGATCCACACGGTCCACATGTGCTTCTAGTATCCACTTTTCTACCCCTTCTAATTCCTTTTCAGCTTCAGCTGATAGTATTCGTGGACTATTCAAGTCCTTGTCCCCTTTTAGGGCCATTTTCAAGTTTTTCAAATCATGCCCTTCTACTCCAATAATGGTTTGCAGTTGAGAAATCTCTCCTAGTAATTTTTGAAGATCATTAAGAGTCTGGTAGTGATTTCTCCTGATCTGTACTTTTTGTGATCTAATTTTCAGTAGACCTATTTTATATCCTAAGTAGTTGATAGAATCTCCTTTTTGTGTTTTTTTCAGGTGCAATTTGTAATTCCCAGTGAGGTAAAACTTCCTTTACTTTCTCAAACATTTTTTCTAATATTTCTACTTTAGAGTCAGCTAACAATATATCATCCATAAAATGATAGATTATGGATTGTGGAAACTGTTTATGAATTATTTCCAGCGGTTTTTGTACAAAATATTGGCACAGGGTGGGTCTATTTAGCATTCCCTGGGACAAAACCTTCCATTGATACCTCTTCACTGGTTGAGAATTATTGTAAGAAGGTACCGTGAAGGCAAATTTTTCTTTATCTTGTTCTTGTAAAGGTATAGTGAAGAAGCAATCCTTTAAATAAATAACTATAATAGGCCATTCTTTGGGTATCAAAGAAGGCAAGGACATTCCAGGCTGTAGAGAGCCCATTGGCTGGATAACTTTATTGATGGCTTTCAGGTCTGTAAGCATTCTCCATTTACCAGATTTCTTTTTGATAACAAATACAGGAGAATTCCAAGGGCTGGTTGATTCCTTGATATGTCCAGCATTTAGCTGTTCCTGAACCAGGTTTTCTAAAGCCTCTAACTTCTCAGAGGTCATAGGCCATTGTCCTACCCAGACAGGTTCCTTTGTTAGCCATTTTAAGGGTAGGACTTTTGGTTCTTCTGTTTGTTCAGCACTTGTATTCTGTTTTTGTACAGCCTGGATATTGGGTATCTCTCTTGTATAGTCCTTTATAATATTTTTTTCTGCAATCATGAGGTAGTTTATGGTCCCATCAAATACTGGAGGAATGTTAATTGGTGTATTCCATTGCTGTAATAGATCATGACCCCATAAATTTATCACTACATCAGCCACATATGGTCTCAACCTTCCTCTCTATCCTTCTGGTCCTACACATTCAATACATCTCATGCTCTCTTTTACCTGAGACAGGGTTCCAATCCCTAAGAATTGAGCATTTACCTCTTGCAGGGGCCATTTTCAAGGCCAAGATTTATTAGTTAGGATAGTTACATCAGCCTGTGTCAACAATCCCTTCCAACAGTCTGTTATTCATAGTAACTATCAATCTAGACCTTTGACTAGATAGAGGTTTGCCAAAATATATGTTTTTTTTTATTTCCTCTGTCATGTTTGATTCAACTTCTATCACTAGTTTGTCATCCAGAGCAGTATGAGTTTTACAATAGGCACAGGATTTTCTAATTGTCCTGTGGGAGATTGTCCTCTACTGTGACTGGGAATGTTCGGACCACCTTTGACATGGGGGCCTTCGAGAGGCCCCACAAGGAGTTTCCGGATGGTAACGGGTTTCTTTGCTTGCCTATGGTCTGTGTACACTCATTTGTCCAGTGTTTGCCTTTGCCACACCTTCTACATAACCCAGAAGATCGAGGCCTTCTGTTCAATTCATTCCTGGGAGTGTTGTTTCTGGAGATGCTTTGCCTACAATTTCTTTTTAGATGTCCTATCTTACCACAGTTATAACACCTGACATGTTGATATCTTTTCAAACATTTGGAGATGGCTTCTCCTACCCAAGCTTCTATGTCACCATAATTAAGACATCTGTTATCTTGATGTCTTCTCAGACCTTTAGATATGGCTTCTCCTACCCAAGCTTCAGTGTCACTATAGTTAAGACCTCTGTTATCTTGATGTCTTCTCAGACCTTAGATATGGCTTCTCCTATCCATGCTTCAGTGTTATTGTCATTATACGCAATGTTGGCTGTATGTAGGATTCATTCATCCAAGGGTGCTGATCCATTTTTAAAGGCCAAAGCACCTGTTTGCATTGAGGGTTCGCATTCTCATAAGCTAATGATTCTATGAGTATTTGCCTAGAATCTATGTCAGCTACCTCTAATTGTACTGCTCTAGACAATCTTTCTAGAAACATACGAAAATGTTCTCTCGTATCTTGGTATAGGATTCTATCCTCTACCCTAGTTTATGAACCTTATCTGAACCTATTCAGAGCTGCTGTACTGCATAGAGGCAGATATGTTCATCATAGGCAGCTTGGGTTTCTGGGTCAACATAAAGATGCTCACCAAGAATTTTATCTTGAAGAACTTTATAACCTTTCTTTAAGCCCTGACGTTCAAGAGATTTTGCTTCCTGTCTCCATAAAGCCCTCATTTCTAATTGAGAGGAGTTTTCAAGGACAGCTGATATTAATTGATCCTAATCCTTAGGCGTTACCTTGTTATTCCTTGCCCATAATTCTATTAATTGTTTCATATATGGTGAGTGCATGCTTCTTTTTAAAATATTTCATACATATAGGTTCCCACTGATATGCAATGACACCTTTTTTTTTTTTTTTTTGCTGGTTTTAATAGATACAGGGAAAGCTCCCCTGACCCTAAACGGTGTAGAAAATTTTAAGTCTTTTTCATGCCCTGTTACCTTTAGTTCTTCTTCTGATGTATCAGACTGAAGGTCTTCTAAAGCCTGAAATCTATTCACCATTGTTTCTTTGAGAGTCTGAACTTCTTCAATCAAATAACTTTCTAGAGACTTCATTGCATCAGTCAGTTTCTTACTTTCTCCAACTACAAATGATTCCATGTTTTTAATATTCTCATCCTTAGATATTATCTGAATGGCATGTAAACTGACTTCCAGAAACAATGTTCTATCTGCTAGCTTGCCATTATCCTCAGACATGGAAGAGATTCTATCTGCCAGTATTTCTATCTGATGTTCCAGTTTTTTAACCTTATAGTAGCTTCATCTGACCAGGAACGAGCTGTTTCTGCTAGCATGTTAATACATTGCATTGTTTCTGTTTTGGTTATTGAGGCATCAGACATAGAACAAATTCTGTTTTCTACTTGGTCATTTTTATGTTCCATGTTTTGTATTCCACCTGTCAGCTCTCTATGCCATCTTCAATATTCTGACACTTTTCCCCTAAGCATTCTATATTTTGTGTTCTGTCATTTTCAATGTTTCGAATCCTTGTTATTAAGTCTCCTATGGTTTGCTCTAATCTCAAACCATTTCTTTAAGAGTATTATGTTAATGATGGAACCCGTTGCTATTACAAAAAATGTATATATTGGTCCAATCATAATTTTCTTCTGCTAAAATTCCTTCTATATATGAAGTAAAAGAATTCCTAAAGTTCTGCATTGTAAAATTATCTGCCATAGGTATGGAACAATTGATCTCAGATATTATATCAGCTTAAATTTCAAAGGATGTTACAATTACTTAGTTGTAATTCTGCTGTCCTGGAACTTTGAGGCTTTTAGTTATAGATCTCAACTTGTGGTAGTTACACCTGGAGGTGTACCACCAAATAGCATCAGGAAGCAGAGGATCCATCTGATCCTGGTCCCTGTAGAATAGCTCTTAACAAACTAAGGCAAGCAAAATTTTGTTAAATAAAGGAGTGAAACGAGCCTTGTACAAATTGCTGGGACCGCAGGGCTAACAGGTGCCGCCTGAAACTGGTGCCGCCCAGCCTGTGAGCACACAAACAGGGCAGGCCCAGAGTCCGGGCCTTGTGTAGCAACACACGAGCAGGGTGGGTGCCACAGGGATCTGTGCGAATGCAATGTGAGGGAATGGGCAGGAGATGAGTAGTGGCAGTGGTCTCAGGGCCACAGTGGAGTTGTAGGGCAGATAGACACAAATGTCTCACAAGCTGTGGTGTCTGCCTGGTTAGGCAAGGCAACTGTCTGTACAGAGATGGTGGGGGAAGGGAATGGCATCTGCCCAAGAGACTTCATCTGACAGCAAAACTTGTTTCCTTTAGCTTCTATAGCAAGAATTGTATATAAGACATACACATCTTTAGAAATATTATAATGCAAAGGTTTAGTATTCACAGATTCCACTGGATGGAATCTATTTCATCTAGGTGTGGCTGTGTTCACCAATAACCCCAGCACTTAGGGTACTGAGGCAGGAGGAACCTGAGTTGGAGGCCAACCTGAGTTACACAGTGAATCTTTGTATTTACATTTAAGGAGAGCCTCTCCCTGTAAGAAAATTCCAGGTCTAAAGCCTTAAGAATGAGAGACCTCAACAATCTCTCTTTTCTATTTTACCTAATTAAATTGTGAGCTTGAGAGGACAGAAAACTAGATAACTAGATGATTCTTTTCTTTGTGTGTGTGTGTGTGTGTGTGTGTGTGTGTGTGTGTGTGTGTATGGATAGCCTCAAAGGCCAGAAGAGGGCACTGGTTCTCTGCCCCCTCCCAGGAGCTGGAGTTATAGGTGTTTGTGAACTGACTGTTACCCAAGATGCTGGGAACTGAACTCAGTCCTCTGGAAAGAGCAGCAAGTGCTCTTAGCCACTGAGCCATCTTCAGCTCCAGATTAGCCATCGTTATGATGAGAATGTAGGCCCATTCCTTCATTCAGTCTTGCTTAAACTTTCCAAATTGTGAATTGGAACTTTTCAGGAACTTCTGTAACCTGTACCTTAGTGAATACAACTCAATCAAAAAGCAGAAGCCTGGCTTCATGAAAAACTCAAAAATGGCATTGCGATATTTTGCCTGGTAGGCTGGCTATTATTATTATCATTATTATTATACTTTTTTTTCCTCTGTGGGAAAGGGATCCTTTAACATAGCCATTTTGCTTGACTTATCCCAAGTTACTGTTTCTTTTCTTCAACATTAAATTTAGAGGTCTCCAACCTTAAGAAGTATGTCACAGTTTAGGAAACCAAGTCTAGGCTAGAGGACATAACCCTCAGGCCACAAGCATCCTGGTGGGTCTCCTTCAAGTGGTGACTCAGGGGTCTACATTCCTGTCCTCTTATATTGTTGACTTCTGGACTCAGAGGTCACCCCAGAAAGGTAAGTAAGAACATGGAGAATTGTAATCATTTTAATGGACGGGCCTCTCAGAAATATACACATTTTTTTCTCTAGTGTATTGGCCAGAATCTAGTTTTGTGGCCTGAACCTACTAGGGACTTCCAAGGGAATGCATGAAATGCAGTTTTCTCATGTATTTCACAAGAAATAAATGCATCATTGACAGTGTTTGTTGAGGCCATTCCCTGCTCTGACAAACCCTGTTTTTCTATCCCACCCTCCTCTCCAGGTGACTCACAAGGAAATCTAGATAGCGTTGACACAACAGGCTGGTTAAGAGAAAGGTATAGACCACAACTATAGTGGGAATGTAGAGATACCGATGCAGTAAGACTGAGATAGACGGAGAAAGCCACCTATTACATTCAACCTAAGATCAAATCAAAGAATGAGTATTGATCAGTATTGAACCAATTCATAGGAAGGTTTGCTAAAATTCACAGTGCGCTCAAGAATTATAGGAAGAACTCAAACACATGCTAAGAAATCAGTAAGGTTGGGGGTTCTTAGGAAACTTATAGTATCAATTCACAACTCCCCAGCTGATGCCATTCCAACAACCCCTTCCCTCTGGGATGCTCTGGCAATCCCTCTGCAGTTGTTTCAAAGGTTGGGAAACTGTTTTGCAGGCAGCATGTCCTGCTGGTGACATTGACTTTGGTGCCCCTCTGTATCACTCTAATGTTGCCACAAGCCTGCTTTGAAGGCCTGAAGTCATCTGTCTTTGAAATACAGTGAGAAGAACTGAGCATGTAATCCAGCTTGGTCCCCAGCCAGAGAGAGCAAACAATCCTGTTTGTGACACCCTGAGTGCACAAGGACCTTCCAGGCTAGCCAGGAGGCCAGAGAGAGCACATATTCATTGAAATGCCAAAAAGAGACAACTCATTGCCCACATTTTAATGAATGGGCTCTGCTTGTCCCCTGGAGCAGCCTCAGCAAGGACACTATAGGGCTGAGATTCGTCTTCAGATTTATACACGCAGTCCCATCTATCCTGCTTCTTAGTTGAAAATTAGGCTTAAAATATAGATTGGTACCAACCCAATTGGGGTAGACAAACGGCATCCTCTATAGCCCACACAGAGCCCATTACTAAGCAGGGACCTCAGATAGGATTGGGGCGAGGCAAGGCAAGGCAAGGAGGATGTATTTTCTGTGGATGAGTTAGAAGGACTGAAAGGATGCTGAGCTGAGGTGGTCTGTGTGCACACCAGCCATGAGGAGCCTGAAGGTATTGCTGTTCAGAGCTGAGGGGCCTGATGGAAGCAGAGCTTGTGCCATTGGAGGTAGAAGAGCGTGATTGCAAAGTCCTGCTCAGGATTTGGGCTGTGGCCAGAAGCTCACCAGTACAGGCCAAACCTAGTGGCCTCAACGTCTCATGTGGAAGGAAGCCAGCATTCAGGGGCCTGGCTTAGGGTGGGGTTTACTTTCTCCAGGCCTTGCCACTGGTGTTAGAGGTTCCTAGCCCTCTGCCCTTCAGCCATTTGGAAAAGCACATATTTAACTTTCCTGACACAGCTGACAATCACAAGCTGACCATTTAGCATCACCAAAGTCACACCGACAGCCATTCACAGCTCTACAGCTGGAAGGCAGAGACTGATGTCAAGCTACCTAGACTTAGTGTACCTACTCTTAGGAGCTGAGTGACAGCAAGGCACATGAGGGGACCACAAGTGCAGGTTCCAGAGGCAGAATTCAAAGAAGGTAACAGACATCTCTTCCTTTGTCCCTATGGCCATTCACCCTCGATGTTGTTTCAGAGCCTGCTGGCTTAAACACTATTGTTTCAAAGAAAGATAAGCCACACATGTAATAATTTTTTTGGCAACCCAACTTTAAAAAAGGTAAAAGTTGAAACACTTGAAATTGACTTTAATCATACATATTCTACCCAATGTACCTTAACCTATTATCACTTTAACATGCAATTAATATAAACATTGCTAGTGAGATGCTCTACATATTTGCATGTGCATGTTCACGTGTGTGCTGTTGCACATTATATGCATGGGTGTGGAGGACTCCTGTGAATCCTCAGGTGCTATCCACCTTTTGTAATACTGGATCTGACTGGCCAGCCAGTGAGCCAGGACTGCTGATCCTGGGGATAGGATTCACTTTACCTTCTGGGTTACCTCACCAGCCCTTTCTCCTTTCCTTTTTCTCTTTGCTAAACTTTTGTGTACTTTTCTCTTATGGCAATTTGTATGGGTTACAGTTCCAGGAGCCTGTGGCCAATGTAGCTCTGATGGTGGCTTATACAACTGCCTGAGGCAATGCTACCAATAGCTCATCTTCATTAGCAGCTGAAATAGTCTCCAGCCAGCCCTAGGCCTGTGCCCCTCATCTGTAAAGCTCAAGTAAGATTGTCACTTGTATGGTTGTAATAAACATTGAGACAGATCGCTGAGGCTTCACAAAAGCTCAGCAGTCCTCTGGCATGCACAGCTCTTCAGTTGGAGTGCCCCCATCTTCTTACTTCTTAACTGCAAATCCTTTTAATTTCTTTTATGTAGATGATGACTGTGTGTGTGTGTGTGTGTGTGTGTGTGTGTGTGTGTGTGTGTGTGTGCGCGCGCGCGCGCACGCGCACGCACGTGTGGAGGTCAGAGGACAACCTTGGGTGCCATCACTCACCTTCTACGTCATTTTGGGCACAGTCTCTTGTTCCTGCTGCATATGTGAGAGCTGGTGAGCAAGCTCCCAGAGCTCCTCCTGTGGGTTCCCCTTCTCACCCATTTCATGAGCTTATTGGCATTAGAGTTATAAACTTCCTCCGCATCCAGCTTCGTGTGAAGTCTAGGGATCCAAACTCTTAAGTTTGCATGGCAAGTGCTTTGTCCACTGAGCTAAACACTGTTCACATTTTAGTCTTATTCAATGCTCACCTCCTCAGTGAAGCCCGCTAAGTTGCTCCCCAGTGCTAGGCCAATTGTTTAGCCCTCTCTGCCATTTCTACTTTGTCTTGTTATTGGTCTTGTTCTTTTGAAGACACAGGTTTACCCCCTTTTTTAGCATCTCTTACTTTTGCTGTTTGGTAGGGAATTTTTGTTTTCAGCATTGGGTGTTGTTATTTGTCCTAACACAGCCCAGGAGTCGAGTCACATGGTGAGAAGGCTGCCTAGTTCTTGGAAAGTGTTTGCATGCTCCTCCCAGGTGCAGCAAAGAGGAGTGAGTTTTCTTGATCAGACCACTCATTATTGCGTGCTGCGGTTATTCAATTAAATGCTTAGACTACCCTTTATAACCCTCTACCGAAAACATGGTTTTGCCACGTGTGGCTTGTCCATGTGGTTGTACGCAGCTTGAATTCCTGAGAACTTTATTCCTGTGAAGCCTCTTAACACTCAGGGCATAAACTGTCTGGTGCCCTGCCCTGTTCTCACCAGCCCCTGCCTCTGGAGTGGGGAGAGCTCCTCAGGAGGCACAGTCCAGCTTCTGGCGGGAGGGGCAGGGACAATTGATCCATCTCTCTCTCTTCGCTGGCTCCCCAGTGAGCTAGCTCCTTTCCTCAGGTTACAAACCTGACCCAGCAACATCCTCGTGTCTCTGTGCCTTCTGGGGTCATTACTTTACCCCTTGCAGTGTCTCCCTAACTCCCCCTTTCTCTTGGCAAGATTTCCTTAAAGTAGATAAGATTATAATGTCGGATGTAGATAGGATAAACCTTAGCATTTGCCTGTGGGTTGCCAGGTACTGGGTGCAGTGAATGTCAGACATTGTGTGACACCCTCCACCCACCACCTGGGCTAGGTAAAAGCTGTCTGATGTTGCAGCATGTGTGTTTTCAGGCTGACCACCTCGGCTTTCTGGGGAGTATCCTTCAGAAAGTCAAAGACTACCCCCCCCCCATTACCTCATGAGAGGCTCCAAGGTAGTGCTGGTTCCAAAAGAGCACAGGCAAGCCCAGAGAGAAATGCTGCTTGCTACAACACGAGGCTACCTTAACCTTACCTTCACCTGACTCCTGCACCGGGAAGTAGGAGGCTCCAGTGAAGGAGTGTGTGCATGTGAAAAACGTTCACTTGTGGGACCAGGGGAGAAAGTAATCATCTCCCCTCAAGGCTGAGCGCTTCCTCTGAAACCACAGGGTCTCAGAAGGATCAGCTTCAAAGGCTCATTTCAAGGCAATAAGGGCTTTCAAATTTCCAGTCTCTGACAAAATCCACAAGCCACTCTGGCGCTGGTGTGCTTGCTGTCTCTATCCTCTTCATACAATGATAAAAGCTTTGGGAGCTCCAGCTCTTAACCTGGGTACCAGTCTCAAGAGGATTAGGTGCTCAGCCCAAATGGGGGCGGGGAGGCACCCATAGGGGACCTTGGGTTAACATTGTTCTGTAAGCTATACACGATTTTAAAGACCCAAGGATGAAGTGCAGGAAAGCATGCAGAGTCCCTGTGAGCAAATACTGACCTTTAAACCTCAGGTTATCACAAATTGTCTGAAGGAATACTTTCCTGTTTTTTTCTGGATGAGTGGACTAAAGCGCCAGTCCAGTTATAAACGACCTCGGTAGTTCAATTTGGGGCTTTTAAGCCATTAAATATCCACAGATTCAGTGCCCCAGACTTAACAGCATTGCTTCATCGGAGAAAGAATTCTGTGCTACCTGTGTCAAGCTGTACAAACACTCGGGCTGAACAAAGGGCGTGGAGTTCCGTTGTTAACCCTCACCAAACTCTGGGCCTGACAGGTGGGCTCCAGGCTGTGTGTGGACTGTGATGAGCCTGGCCACCTTAGGCCCTAAGGGCTCTGGAGAAGGTTATCTGACTATACTAGGCTCCTTTGCTGTCTCCTGCTGCATCCTGGCTTGAAAGGGAATCAATAACACATTCTTTAACTTCCTGTTTGCCTTTCGCTTCTCCCCTTAAATTCCTTTGAGATGAAAAGTGCTCAGGGACAAATTGAAAATAGCATCAAGTAGACGCGCTCCTTCCAGGTGCCTGAGTCCTCCCTAAAAAGCGCCTGTGCCCCCAGAACACTGAAGGGGATGGGGGTAGGCCTCTGAAAGCCTGGGAATGCAATGCTAGTGGGGGACACCGGTCTCCTTCCCTGGCTCTGAAAAGAGCCCAGCTCTCATTGAGAGAGTGTCAGTGGGGGTCCTACAGCTGGGATGTGAGTGGAGAGACCAGTGTGGTAGGAGAAAGGCCTGTTGTGGAACCCTGTGCTGCCCATCAAAGGCTGGCTCGGGGCTCCGCATCTGATCCCCTCAGCCCAGTTTTTTAAGCAGCTGTCTTGACCATTTCCAAGGTTCAATTGAGGGATCTTGTCCCTCCCCTAACCCAGAATAATCTAACTGGGACTGAGGAAGCTTTAAGATTTCTTATCTCACAGGGCTTCCTGGAGAATCAATCAGCTTCCTTTTTCCCTACTGACCGGCACTCTCCGTCAAAGACGTCCCTTTCCGTTGTGTGCAGTGAGATAAGCACATTTACAAAGACGAAGGGCCCCTCTCCCAGATATTTCTTTCCCTTCATCCTGCTCCACCCCCTCTCCATCAAGAAGGTCCTGGGCCTAATACGAATATTAACATGGTCAGAATTAACGCTGCTCATCTTAAAAGCAAGCAAACAAACAGAAACTTACTATGAACAAATCGAGGAATACACAGTACAACAATATAAATTGTAATTGCCACACATATCAAGGTCATGAAAGGCAAAACAAGAGAACATTTTAAAAGGGCAGATGCTAAAGGGATGTGACTCCCGCTTGAGATACAGGTGTCCTTTTGCTTCAAAGGAGCTGGTTGGTGAAGGCTGAATGAAGCTTTAGCCAGGGTGGACTTCCTGATCTTAATAAATGGTATGGCTATGTGGGTGAACAATGTACATTGTTTACCTTAAGTTCATGATTAAGAGGGGAAAATATTCTGTATCCAACAAGCCCATTTTCAGGAGTTGGACCCAAATCCATAATTTTGAGAACTACAAGTTTTATTTTATTTTTTTCTAAGAAAGAGGCCACTCAAATGCAGTTGTCCTAACACAGGCTTTCACAATCTAACGATCTAACTCGTGCAAAGAGTTGGGTGGTTTTCATTAATAGAACTGGCTGAGTATAAATGATTGTACATACAGGTGCTAAAATTAATAGAAAACATCTGTGTATCAATATGGAGCAACCTGTATAATAAAAGAATCAACTATAAATCTATGCACACACGTGGGATGAAACTGCATGTTTAATATTTTAAAATTAGAGATCAGAAACATGAACAACAAAACTTAAAAAATTGCCTGTAAGAAGATGGGCTAGTGAGGTGAATGTTTAGACTCTTTATAATAATTGCATTTGATAGATTTGACTTGAGTCATGTAAATGTTTCATGTACTCAAAAACTTGCTTTAAAATATTAAGGGGGTTTCAGAAAACTGAGCTGTTAAGTGCTACCTTTCCATAGCCCACGTTCTGTTCTCGTCACCTAATTTCCACACCTGTTCTGTCTCTCGCACACATACTCAATGAATCTTAATACACAAAGTGCTCACTTTTAGGTTGTGTGTCTATGAAAAATATAACAAAACAATTGCCCCTACATCTCATTAATACACCCTGAGAGGAGCTATTGCAGGGACTTCCAATTCCTCTGCAGTCCCTAGCTGGTATATCACACGGATAACAGGGACTGCAGGGAGGAGGCTTGGTCTGCTGGTCCAGGCTTGTAACTCCAGCTCCTAGGGGACTGAGTCAGAGTAGCAAGTGCTGCCTGGGAAACATAGAACCCATTTCTAGACAGGAAGTGAGACTAAGGCCCTGGGTTCAGACCCAAGGGACCACAAGAGGAAAAAACTAAACAAAGTCCACTTTGCATGCATTTTGCTAAAGTGCAGAAATGTTGGCACCTTGTTATACAAGAGGGGTGTACATGTGTGTTTAGAACAGTTGCATAATTATGTGAAAATGTATCTTTAAACACCAATATTCTCTGCTACAAGAGAGGAAACAGTATTGAAACTGCTCAACAAAAGTCACTGGATGAACTCCTAGGTTTTGTGTGTGTGTGTGTATGTGTGTGTGTGTGTGTGTGTGTGTGTGAAGTAAACATGCATCCTATCCTAGTTCAGTCTAGAAAAGACCTAGAAATAACTTATCAAAGTCAGGGCCCACATGAGTTCTAGAACACCCTTCCTCTAACAGTTGAGAGATTTTTGGTCTTCCTGATGCTTCAAAATCATTCCTCATATTGTGGTGACTTCCAACCATAAAACTTCATTGCTTGTTTATAACTAATTTTGCTACTGTTATGAATCATAATATAAATATTTTTTAAAATAGAGACTTGTCTTTGGGGTCTCCACACACAGGCTGAGAACGACTGCAAGTCTAACGGGACTAAGGGACTAAGGAGAAATGTGATGTCAAATTTAGAGCAGGAATTGTACAAGAAATCCCTGAAGCATTGCCACCCTAGATTATGAGAACTCAGGACCAATGACAGAACTGTGTTGCGAAGGACTAACTTTACAGATACTCACTTATCACCCCTTGGTCACCCCTTGGCCAATCTGTCAATATTGATATTCACTGTGATAGGAAAAAATATTAAATCTTGAGTTTGACAATTCTCAAAAGATAAATCACTTTCATTAGGGGTCCATGAGTCTTAACTTTTTCTTTTTCTTTCTTTCTTTCTTTTCCTTTCTTTCTTTTTTTTTTGGGGGGGGGGACTAATTGGTAAGAAGTAAAATACAAGTATTCTATCTCTCCTAGAGGAAGAATTGCAGTGGGTAACCAAGTATAGGTAGGAGTTTTTATCTCCTTCCTATAAGGATGACAACCAAAACATCAAGATCCAATTAGAAAATTACGATTTTTTTTAACTTTTAGTGAGTCAGTAGACCCTGGGAAGGAAGTGATCAATAGTTGATAGTATCATCAAAGAGAGGCCAAGTGTTCCATGCTGATGGAGGGAACACATCACATTGAAGCAGTATTTTCAGAAATAAGAGGGGGAGAGATGTAATTAAGATCCACCTAGTCTGGGACTGGACAGATAGATAGCTCAGCAGTTAGGAGCACTGGCTACTGCTCCAGAGGACCTGTAAGGCTGTCTGCAACAGCTGTAACTCCAGTTCCAGGCAATCTTACTTTTCCCTGGCATGTACATGGTACAAGGCATACAGTACACAGACATACACATATGCAAAACACTTATATACACTTTATGAAAACCTAATTTTATTAAAGATTTGATTGACAATTTATAGAAAAGTAGATGAACAAAGATTATTAAAATGACACCACAGAAATGTAAGGATGAGCCAGGCAGTGGTGGTGCATGCCTTCAATCCCAACACTTGGGAGGTAGAGGCAGGGAGATCTCAAGTGAGCTCCCAGCCTGGTCTACAGAATGAGTTCCAGGACAGCCAGGTCTCATACAGAACTGTTCAGAGGAACTTGCATCACTCATTTTGCTTCAAAATCGTGCAGATGGGAGAAGAAGTGAGTGAGGTGGCAATGAAAAGCAATGTCGGCCATGAATCCGTAACTGTTGAGCTTACACTGCCTTTCTCTTGCTTCAAACCTTCAACCACCTTCTCCATGTTCTTGGATTTTTCCACAAAAAAAAAAAAAAAAAAAAAAAAAAAATTGAAAACACCTACTATGTACCAGGAACTAGATTGGGCATTGACCTCAGCCATGAATTTGCATCACAGAAAAAACACAGTCAAACTTTTCCCTCATGGCTTAGACATTCAGGAAAGGAGAAGAATGTGGTGGCAACGCCCTCAACTCTCCAGACTTGAGATGAATATGCAGTTTCTGTTGCCAGACTGGAAATTGAGAGCAGAAGGCAACCCTGTCTAGCAACATGGTCTAAGGCTGGACTCATTACTCAGGGGCCAGCTGTACAGTATGCTCTCCACCCAGGGACACATGCAGATGCCCACCAGACTGAAACAGGGCCACCTGCGGGTTTTGACAAAGGACAGTTAGAAAGAAGCCTAACAGACTGGCCTTATTTCCCTTTGGCCCTTCTATGGAATTGTGCGCTTTGACACTTACACGACACCCTCCGGTCCTTAACAAGAGTCCCATAGAGACTGGGCAGTGCCCTTTGGCTGCATGGAGGGCAGGGACCCAGAATTCCACACTGCTAGCATTCACACCACAATCTCCTCTTATTTCTGAGACCCACCCTATTTGCACTTTGGCTTCGTGGGGCTTGGGGGCAGAAACATAAATTCAGCTGGTTACTGTTCTGCCTGATGGGGTGACCTTTATCCTACATGTCTGGGATGTTTTCTCAAAGAATAAAAGGGGGGAAAATGGCTCTGTCAAAGACCCATAGTACCGTGAAGATGTCTGGTTTGAGGAATGAGTTTGGGCACAGGTTCCCCTGGCTGTACTTGGCTAGTTGTTTGGCTTGCAATGGAGCAGTTTTTCCTGTGGGAACCAGGATGACTGTTTACTCACATTTTTATTCCAATATTTACTACAAAGAATACAAAAAGGAAGTCTTACCTTGAATAGACACATTCACAGATAACTTCCATTCAGGGAAGGGAGTGATCAGACTTTGGTTGAGGAGGGAAAAAGAATTCCAGTTTCAGCAGCAAGTCCCAGGAGGTGAAAGTGGTAAAGCAGACTTGAAAGACTGAAGCTGAAGTTGGAAAGGGTGTGGTGATGTGTGATTGTTTTTCACTGTCACTGTCACTGGTTTGCACTGTCACTGATGGGATTTGGAGTCGCCTAGGAGACACACCTCCACAAAGCTGGTTTGTGTTTTTGTTTTATGAACTTCAGCATTATTTCCACTGTAGCCCTTTGAATGCCACAGATGTTCTGTGTATCATAGACCTGGCCTCCCTACCTACTAGAGGCCAGATGCAGCCACCCTTCTCTTGACCCACTACGTGGTAACAACCAAAATGCCTATAGATATTCCCAAGTGTTCTACAGCGGGTAGTAGGGTTGTTGCAAAATTGCTCCTAGTTTATAAAGACCTCATTCTTTTTTTTTCTTTTTTAAGGCCTATGGGATATATTTTATGAAACCTGTTTCCACTTAATCCTCACAGACCCTAGGGAAATGCATTATCACTGAAATTACATGCAGCGGAAGAGCTTAACTTACCCAGACACTCCTGCAAGCAGATCCGGAGCCCACCCACCCCCAGTCCCATGGCAACCACTCACCCTCTAAACCACGAAGCTACATCAAAGAATACCCCAGTCTCTCTTAACATGGAGCTATAAACCACATGGTGTGTGCAACAGCAACCCCGCCCTCCTCAAATCATTTTCACAACTGTATGTGGGTATAGGCACAAGAGTGCAGGTAGGCCAGCAGAGGGTATTGGATTCCCTGGAATTGGAGTTACAGACTGTTGGGACCTCTGTGGTGTGGATGCTGGGAACTGAGCTTGGGTCCTCTGCAAGATCAACAACACCTCTTAACTACTGAATGTCTCTCCAGCCCTCTAGTTCAGTATTTGAGACATGGCACCATAAGTAGGTATTTCGCTTTGGGAGATGCCTGTCAGAAGAAACTCTCCAGCCTCAGTGGGATTTTTAGTCTTTTTTTTTTTTTTCCCTTAGTCAACTATTTTTTTTTATTTAATACAATTTTAATATTTAACAGCAATAAAAGAGGTAACATTATATCAGTAGATATTACACACTAAAATACTTGATTACATCTTCCTGTGATACTATGTGGCCATTGGAGTAAAAAGGACAGACAGGGGAATTGAAGGTACCAAGAGGATTACTTGTTAATGAGTAAACTCATGGCAACATCCAGGAAACTCAAATATCTATCATCGCAATCAAGGAGCACACCAACCTGTCCCACTGGCTTTTATCTATATAGCGATGGATTACTACTGGGTATGTGGTGAGGAGGCTGCAATGACTACCCTCTTTCACATACTCGAGGAGAAATGCACCCTCAGATTCAACCCCTTCATTTCTCTTCTTTAACCTGGAATCCGTACGGACTCCTACAGCCCAGTACCAAGAGTCCTCCAAATCCAGCTCCCAGTAATATTTCCCTGAGATGAAGCTCTGTGATCCATAGGGGGACACAGCATCCAATGGGGCCCACAGAAGTATCCTGATGGTGAGGTCTGAAGATGACTCTTGTGACATTACATAGGTTCATCTTGTAATGGAGCGTGACTATATTTTCAAACAAAATGTGTGCTTGGAAGGACTGGAACCTTTCGGTCAGTCCAGTGATGGGTAGGGCATGGAGTTCTGGTTTTATAGCCTGGGGCATGCTCATCTGTATCATCTGTATTGACTCACTTCTTTGGAACATGTCATCCAAACCCTGGAGCTGCACCAAGCATGGCTCCTGGGACATTGCCACCCGCTGCTGACACATTTCTCTTAGTTCCTTGCACTTTGTGGTCATCATGGCTTCACTTTCACCAAGTTTCTCTACAATACATTGGCCTTCATTTGTCATACTCTCAATGTGTTGCTCTTCCTCTTCACAGGGGACTGGATACTGTGCCCTATAGTCTGTCCTGATCATTTCTTCCCGCTTAGTCAAGTCTTCCATCCACTGAGTTGTCATTCTGGTTTCTGCCTCTGATTCTCCTGATTTTCTTGAATTTTCCCCCATAAAGAGGCCATTTGTTTCAGAGGTCTCTCCATTTGGCCCTCAGCAGCTGCTTCAATGGGACACTGCCCTCAGGGGAGTCAGAGCAGAGGTAGATCCTATTCTCCACACAGGAGATCCTCTTCCTCCTTGTGGATCACATACTTTTATGCTCCTCAGGGCTCAGGGACTTCATGAGGTTTGTCTGGTAATGGACACCAGCTTCTTCAAAACAATGCTAGTTCTAAAGTTCTTCTGTTGAGATGGTTCTATTGAGATGGACAGGGAAAGGTGGAGGTGGGCCTGATAGAAACTGTGACCACAGTTATGGTGACTGGTTCTGTCAAGTCGCTCACACAGATGAAGCAGGTGAGTTCTTCCTGGAAGGCATGGGGGATGTCTGACTCCATTTTCCAAGGAATTATCTGTGGCCTCAGCGGTGTTTAGAGGGGACACAACAGTATCAGCTCAGCTCTGGGGTCCAATCCTCAAGGGCTAGAGGTGGTAGATCTGGCAGTCTCTGGAGGGCAGAGGGTATGGAAACTCACTTTGTGTGGTCTAGAGAAAAAAAACTGGGGTTTTTAGTCTTGTTGTGCATAGTCTAAGAAAACACAAGCTGCTGCCCCTGTGTGCTCAGCACCCACAAACACACAGACGAGGACACTCGGCTATTTGATGATGGCTTACTTTGTTGATTTGCTCACACAGTGGATGAACTTTACTAGGTTGGTCTTTGGTAAATCACAAGCCAAGATTAGTCCAAAATGGCCTATGAGTTGAGCCTCCCCATGACTTTTGCTAGTTCCTGAAAATGCTGTTTAGCTTATTTGTCACCCGTTTGCAGCCATCAGAAGCCCAGGCTTTATCGCTCAACTCTTGAGTTGCTTCTTCTTAAACTTCCAGAACTCTTGTAAACAACCTTCCATATCCTGTGATAACATAAACTCACCACTTAGCATACCTACCATTTAGACCTTGAAGTCCTATACTAGCATCAAAAGGTTTCCTCATCATCCACTGGAGGAAGGAAGCCTCAGAGGGACTGGTGATTTGCCTAAGGCTGGTGAAGGCTAGGATGGTCAGACTTCTTGATGCAAAGCTGCTTCCTCCTTGTCATGTTACTGGCAGATGGGGTCTGAGTCCTCTCAGCCAGGACAGCTTTCAGTTTTCACACCACTAGCAGAGCCCCACTGTGACAGGATGAATGGAAGTGTGTGTGTGTGTGTGTGTGTGTGTGTGTGTGTGTGTGTGTGTGGTGGGGGGGGGTGGAGTAGGAATGGGTGGGAGGAACTACGGAATCAGGAAGGGAGGGGGAGGGAAAAAGGGAGGGTCTTTCTTCGTCCTGGTAATTGCGAGCCCAAGGGTGGCGTTTCTTGGGGACATGTCCATTAAGAAAAGCTTGCCTTGTTTGATGGTGAGAGGAGGTAAAGACCATGGCTGCAGGAGTTGACACCACTGCATGTTACTCAGAGGGAGGTGGTTTTTGCTTGTGTGAAGGGCACATAGGAAGGGCCATCTCCCAGCCATTACAGATTCAGGAAAGACTGAATGCCCCACAAGAGTCACTCCAGACTGCTGTGAAAAAATGGGACCAACGTGTTTCTGGGACACTCACAGAAGGCTACCAGAGACCTCCCTGCCTCTCCCAGCTCTGAGCCACCACCCTCTGAGGACCCAAAGTCTTATATCACAAAAGCTACATTTAGAAAGTAGAGGTTTTATAATTGGCACATTTCTGTAAACACATTGCTTTAATTTTGATTTTATGGTTCAGCTACTCCCTGGAACACATGGTCTGTAAAGTATTTATGGTGTTGTTCAGAATCTATATACATTCTCTGTTCCCCATTCAGGTAACATGGAGCTAGGAACTTGGCAAGCATCCTGGGGAAATGACTAGGATTATACTGAAACCGCAGAAACAGCAGCAGCAACAGACACCAAAGGGTTATAGAAAGAACAAGAAACCTTAAATGCAGGCCTCCCAGGTGAGGAGGTCCAGTGAGGACATTGCAGAGGTTCCTGAAAGTGGCAGGTGAGTGATTTGATTTTTGTTTTGTTTTCTGGGACTGGGTCTCTTATGTATCTTAGGTGTCTTCAAAGTAGATATACAGCTGAGGGATGCCTTTGAATTCCTGATTCTCCTACCCATAATCTCCTGAGTTCTGAGATTTCAGGCATGTTACCCAAGGCTCTGTGCACGCTGGGCAGGCATTCTACCAACTAAGTTACCGCACCAGCCCACAGCCTCATTTTCCGTGAATTTGTTGCTCCGACAGTCCATTGAAAAGCACTTCACTTTGGCTTCCCAGACGTTCTGAGCCCTGGGACTGCATATGGTTCTTGTGTCATTATTCTGGGTGCTGGGGGACCACACCCTGTATGGCTTCCCAGCCATCCAGGATGGGCAGCAGAATTCTTCAAGCTGTGTTCTCTCTACCTCCTTTAAAGAAAAACAAGTCAAATCGTAGTACATAAAATCTGACCCTGAACCTGGGGAGAAAAGAGGCCAGTGCAAGAGAAAAAGACTTAAACATTGGGCCCTATCTTTGAAATAAACCTACTTCTGGCCCTCCTTAAGCTCTGCCCAATAGCAGATCTTTTGCTGGCCCTGTCTGATGGTATCTGATGGTGGGGAGCCAGACTTGGCGTGAGTTTCTTGGCACAAAAAGATGCCTCACTGACTTTTCAAGCACAAGGTGGAAAACTAAAGTAGGAAGATCAGAATCAGAAGTAAAAATAACCCTGGCAAGACCAACAAGAGGACAGTCAATCGCCAATAGCGATCATTTTAAAAGACAGCTGCCATTAGAGGGAAATGTTTGCTGACTTCAGCCATTGGCGTTTTACATTTGAGTATTTTGCTGTTGTTGCCCTCCCAAGCTATAAATTCCTGGGGCCATGCATCACCCATTGCCTCCCCGGTGCTGTGGATCACCCACTGCTTCTGCTACCCAACGCTGGCTGAGTTCCATGCCTAGTCATGCACTGAGTTCTGCCTTTGGCCTCTGGAGCAAGACTGGGGGAGGGGGGAACACAGGGCCGAGTGTACATCGGGAAGTAAGTACATGGTGTTCCTGCTTTAGGCTTCATTCTTAAGCTCTTCAGTTGCTGGTGTCCAGTGATGACTAACTAGAAAGAAGAGATGTTTTGGGGTCCAGATGGAAGAATTAAGCAAGTGGGCCTAAACAGCCAAGTCCAGTAAGGAAAAACAGCCCATGTCATCCTAGGGGAGAGAATTGTAACAATAAAAGTAAAGATGAAGCCTTAGACCTGAGTTGACCATGAGAGCGGGGGTTTCAGCCCTGATCCCCCAGAGCCTTCGAGCTCAGTGTCTCTGGGCCAAGTGGCTGTTGTGTATCAGGGTGACCCAGCAGAATCTGAACCCAGTAGACAGAGCTGGACCACAACTATGTGCCTTTGGGTTGCTAGGGCCTTACTTACTACTGGGACTGAAGCTGCTTATTTACAGGCAAACTTCAGTATGTCAAGAACCAAGTGTGACCCTGGGAAGGTAGAGTAAGGCCCCTGTTGGGAGGAGGCAAAGGTGCAAGCACCAGCTTACTGTCCTGAGGAGTCCATGTCCTTCAAGAGCCAGAGAAATGGTTCCTGAAGCATTGAAGGTCTGCTGCCCTCAGCTGGAACCTGACTTCCTGCTGACTGGAAGGTCCCAGTGTCTTCAGGAGGTTGCTTATTTAATTCAGTCTTACTTTAAATCTCTTTGAAGGGATGTCTTGGTTGTGTCTGTCTCATCAGATTTGGAAGTCTGGAGAACATGTATTATCCATTTAATGACTGTGGTTTATGACTTCATGAGACCTTCACATGTGAGCTAGGAATAGATGCAGGTATTTGACCTTAAACTGTCAATACAGAAGGCTTAGACCATAGCTGATTTGTCTAAGATCACACAGCTAACTGGTGTTAACTAACATGCATGTAGGCCCTAGATGTCTGACTCTAAACTGGATATGAAAATACTGCTAGAGTAAACGCTTGATTTGTAAAGTTTAAAAACAACTCCGAGGCAATTACTCAAACTCATTAACATGGCCCTGGAATGTTTATGTTCATGTTTAAATGTGAGTAGGATTTCTATCCCAGGAATCTACAACTGCAAACAAAGTCATAAGCTATTTTGTAGGTGCTGGAGAAGATGGCTCAGCAGTTAAGAGTACATTCTGCTCTTGCAGAGGACCCAAGTTTGGTTCTCAGCATCCATGTAGAGTTGTTCACAACCACCTGTTAACTCCAGCTCCAGGTGATCCAACAGCCTTGTCTGGCCTCTGAGGGCACCTACTCAACACACACATACACAACACGAATAATAAATTTTAAAAACTTATTCATGTATATGAGTACTTTATTTGCATGTATTCTTACATGACAGAAGAGGGCATCAGATCCCATCATAGATGGTTATGAGCCACCATGTGGTTGCTGGGAATTGAACTTAGGACCTTTGGAAGAGCAGGCAGTGTTTAATCATTGAGTCATCGCTCCAGGCCCTAAATTTTTTAAAAAAAATATTTTGTAAATGATCCTCAAAATCTGAGCATCCCTACTCTGCTGCTCCTACGGTGCTCCTCGGGTCTGCCCCTCCCTTCTTCCCTCCTCTATCTGAGTCCTCCCTAGTTGTTTGCAGCCCTGAGCTTCTAGAGCACACATTCCAATGCTTGCTTGACATCCCCATTTGGATGCATAACGCTGCCACAGACACCCCCTTGGAACCTTTTGTCCTCACTTTCACAACTGTTTCTCCCTGGTGTCTGTTGCACACATAACCCAACCAATGTGTGAGTGTGCATGAATATGCATGTGTCTAATCCCGCCCAGGATTCCTTAGCAATCTTTGCTGCCCTGTGTGTTCTGACCAACCCCAAGCAACCCAGCAGAAAATAGAGAACTCTGTTTCCAATGCTGTGGTCTCTCACATCTATTCCTGGGAAATGTAATCTTTGTGGTTTCCAATCTCATGTCCCTTTGAATATAGATATGAGCAACTTTTACTGTGAAAAGATCACATGTGTTTTGGTTTACATTAAGATCAATCTGAGTTGTTGTAAAGAATAGAGAAGCCAGTTGGGATCAATATTTATTAAATCCAAATCTCCGTTACAGGGCTTCAGGCTTAATTAGTGCTTAAGTTCTAACTTAATTGTGACAGGCTTCCTTCTGTTTACATTTTTGAGATTAAGCAAGCTATCTTTGTCTCAGTCCCTCTTTCTGAAGAAGAAACACAGCTGGCTCCCAGTTAGCTGGGTTTTGCCTTTCCGCCCCCCCCCCAACCTTTTTTCTTTGTAGATTAAGCAAAGAAAACAGTTCTGCTCTTGGACCAGCTCTAAGAAAATATAAACCTTTACTGGCATCTGATTAAGTTAAATATAAATATCTGGAGTTTATTTAATTCAGAACTTGAGGAATTAGATCTAGGGGTGATTGAATGACTAATATACTGCATTGATGAAGGTACATAACTTTTGGAGATATTTCTGCTGGTTACATTAATTTATCAACTAATAGCTCCTGTTTTTAAGTTTTAAACTATCAATTCATATTTATGCCTTTGGTTAGATAGCCCCTGGCTGACTATGGCTACCTGCAGAATGCTATATAAATGTTGCCTTGAACTAGAGAGTTCAGGCCGTAAACTGCTTGCTTTACAAGTATCAAAGCTGAGTTCTCTTCCTGCCCCGAAAAATGCTGGGGTGTGTTCTCATTGAGGAGGCAGATACCAAGATGTCAAGATTTTGCTGCCCCGCCAGGCTAGCCTCACTGGTGAATCTCAGGACAGCAGGAGATCTGTCTCAATAAACAAGATGTGGTTAGTGTCCTGAGCAATGACACCCAAGGTTGTTCTTTGTACACACACGGGGGTGGGGGGTGGGGGGGAAGGTATCCTGGGTATGTGGTGGTGGGGTGTTTGCTGTCTTCTAGAGTATGGAGGTGGATGGCTTCCAGTCTCTCCACACCCACCCAGGTAACTGAGAATAGCCAGAGACTGATTTCCAATTTCACATGCTACGTAGGGAGATAATGCCCTAAAAGCAGAAAGAACAAGATGAAAAAGGAAAAGCAAGCAGGTCTGGAAGAAGTCTGAGTTGTGGTTAATAGCGCAGGATGTAGATGTGGTCAGACGTAGCTGAGGCATAGAGCACACAAACAGGCTGAAACTGTACGAATTCAATTCCTTGTGGTTAGGTAGCTTTTCTGGTCTGTGACTCACAGTCAAAGCACACAAATGGTTTAGTGAAATGATGTCCTGGGTTCATCTGCTAACCCAGGGTTCTGATGTGTATGTTTGTTTCAACCTATCCCAGGTGGTCATGTTTTCCTTCTGAATTCCTGTTCCTGTGGTTGGGTCAGGGAAGAGAGTTCAAGATGTTGGTTAGAAATCAGAAATTGCCTTGACAGTTTCCAACCTGTGTAACTTCTCAGTTGCAGTTCCCACATCAGCAGGGATGGCCACTCAGCCTGCCTTGTAGAATTGAATGAGATGGTACTTCAGGCCTCACACATAGATGAAGTCTACAAAGGACAGGGCACGTGTCCTGAAGGAACCAGTCTCACTTAGCAGCCATGGGACTGGATCAGAACAAGAGAAGGACATCGGCAGCAGGACACACAGCAGGCACAGCCCACACTAGCCCAGGTGGCGAGAGCACCTCTTGGTCTGGGACACCCTGTGATACAAAGTCCTTCATGGGCCCGCAACCTCTCCACTCCCATACCATACACCTGTCCCCCCAACTCCCTCTGACTCCCTACGTTTCCAGCCAGTCATCTTCCCTATCTTGGAGCCTTTACCCTGGCTGTCCTGTCCCTTTGTGTGGGTGTTTGCCCCTTTCTACCTCAGTCTTGTTCAGTTATCTTTCCAGGAAGCAAGGCTGTCTCGTGGCCTCCATGGTCACATCCTTCTATTTTTCTCACGTTACTCACCACTACCTGATACTAGATAGTAGAATGGCTTATCTTGTTAATTCTTGATGCTGCGAAAAATTACCTCAGAGAAACAACTTAAGGGATGCTTGGAGTTGTTTGATTACCATGGTTTCAGGGGGTCTGCGTCCATGGCAGCTTAGCCTCATCACTGTTTAGTGACCAGGTAGCCTGCCTGTAGGGTGATGAATGTTTTGGGAAGAGTTTCAGTGGGCCTTCTTTGGTCCCTCCTACTTATGTCTTAAGGCCTTGGGCACTCATTACCCCAGAAGAGAGAGATAAGAGATGATGGGGGATGCCCTTCTGTATTATGCTTCTCTAGAACACTGTTTGGCCAGTAGCCAGGCATGAAGGATAAGCAGGGCTACCAGACCAGGAGAAGGCTGGGAGAGGCAGGGAAGAGACTTGGCATGTTGCCCAAGAAGTAACATGACAAGTTATGGGTAAGTCACAGCCTTGTGGCAATACATCAATTAATAAAAATGGGTTAATAATTAAGATAGAGCTAGCCAGTTAAGAAGCTTAAGCCATCGGCCAATAGGTTAATAATTATTATAGCATCTGTGTGTTTATTTGAAGGGGGAAAAGGCTGTGGGAGCAGGTAGGACAGAAACCTCCATCTTCAAAGAACCCTTTCACAATGTGACTGTCCTCCAAACACACACACCCTGTCACCAGCACACATGCACACCCATATACCCACGCACTGCATACCCAGATAGAGCTGAGCTCTGACACAGTCCTCTGGAAGCCCAGCCGTGGTCCCCTTGGCTAAGAACAAACGGACCTGGTTTTGAAGCAGCCCTGTAAGGGTCACTGTTGCCCTATGAAAGAATCCTCACTAATTCCTGTTTATTTTCCTTTTGTGTGGACCTTCAGCAAATACTAAGTTTCCTTTCAGCAAATACTAAGTTTTCTTTAAAAAGCACTGGGCCTGAGGACCCAGGGGCCCTTGAAATGGTCCCACCCCCAGGCCTTGGTGGAAGTATATTGTGTGGCACAAAGTAAGTCATCCTACTTTAAATGCTCTGTCCTTTAGCACCGGAGTAAGTGAGTCAGTCTCATTATGCTGGCTTTCTCATCTTCCTATTCGTTCACATGCTGGAATATTACACTGGCTTGTTTGTCCCCAACAGTAGTTATTATTTTCTCTGTAGTATTTTAAACAAATGATGTGAACCTAAGAAATATGACAACCAAATCATATTGTTGCTATCCAAGAATTGAGTCCATGATATCAACAGTGGCTTTGTCTGTGCCTCTTACACTTTCCAAGAGAACTGTGTCAATTTCCAAATGTCTCTTGCCCTTTAATCTGCATTGCTAACTTCTTGGCTGGGTATAGGCTAAATGCTAATCTAATACTGGAGACCTTTGCTCCCTTCATCTTTCTCCCTAGACACCCAGGAAGACACATATTAGTGCACACACATGTGCATGGGCACACACACACACACACACACACACACACACTCCACACTCGTTCTTTCTCCCTTGCTTTCTTGCTCTCTCTCTCTCATGCACATGCACACGCACAACTTGTGTATACCCCAGACAATGGAGAACCTTATATGGATTCAGGGATCAAATAGAGTGGTTCTTGGGACTTCTCTTTCTCTTTGCCTGGAATTAAAGATGTGTGCTACTACTGCCCGGTTTAGGACCCTTCTTATTGTGCCCGTTGCTTTGATTTGGGGAACAGAAAATGAGCTCATGGACCATTTTAAATCAACACAATTAACATTAAGTGAGATTCACATTCATAGCTAAGGTTAACTCTTCTTTGTTGGACAACTACTGTACTCAGGGTATTTGCTCCCATGTAGAGAGCTGCAAAGTGCCACGCCTTAAAGATGGCACTGGCTTCCGCCTTCCACCTTCCCGATGGTGAGCGCTCTCTGTCACAAACAAGTCCTTATTTGGTAAAACCTGTTCAGCTTGCTTCCGTATAAGAGCAGCCTATCTGCAGGGTCCATGTGTCTCACTCGGGTTGGTCAGCGCAAGGGGATTTAAGCCTGTGCGGGCATTTCCCCGGAGTTAGAAGCAGCTTGTTCAAGGATCCTGATTAAACTGCTAGAAGAAGATCTCCCCTAAGTTGCGTCTTCCTTGCTGGTTAAGGTTGGGCACAACACTCCCATGCAAGGGCAACACATTAGGTATGATTAGTGCTCCTCCTGCATCAACACAGTTGGTCCAAAACCAATGATGTGCATGGGGTTATAGGTGTGAAAGCCAAGTCAGGCCCCGAGGCTTAGCAACTTTCCTAAGTTCACCATGCTAATAGCAGAACTGGATGAAACCCAGAGATCTACCATGCTTGTAGCCATCAGATATTGGTCTTATGGTATCATGGGGGAAACATTTGTTGGAGTCAAGAGGCTGTGTGCAAGTGCCAACCTCCTATCAGTCTATGAACTTGAGAAAGTAAATTGGAGCTTTTAAATTTCTCTTGCATTTCTCTGCCTTCTGACTCTGACTTCACAGGATTAAGAATTTCTCATACAGTAACAATCAGGAAGGTATTTTGCAAACCAATGGATGCCCTGGAGAACGTGATTGTCACAGGAGAAGCCCCAGTGCCTTTGTGTTCCGGCTCTGACTGGCTCTCCTTCTTCCTGAAATGTAACAATAGACAAGAAAGCCCAGGATAACATCACTCATGAGCCCTGGGGTTGGATTTCGCATCACAGGGCAGAATTCCAGAAGTGGAGAATTGGGGTCAGGCTGTACATGCTAAGGGGCGAAGTGTGTGTGTCATAGTGTGCAGAACAATAAACAAGGAAGGCAGTGTGCCTTTCCAGGAAGAAGGGAAAGGACGTCCAGTGCTGCCTGCCTCATGTTTGTAGAGCTTTGCTCACACCACACTGTTTACAGTGTCTGGAGAGAGTGGTCATGTGCTCCAAAATGTCAGCACAGACAGATAGGCTCTGGCTGCCTTAACTGCAAGAGCACAGCATTTGATTTGATTTGTAAGGTATTCTGCTTTGGGTTTTTTTGTTCTGTTTTGTTTTAAATGAATTCATTATTTTATTTAACTTTTTAGATTAATTTATTTTATGTGCATTGGTGTTTTGCCTGCATGTGTGTCTGTGTGAGTTACAGATGAGATCTGCCATGCTGGAAATTGAACCCAGGTCCCCGGGAAGTGCTTTTAACCACTGAGCCATCTCTCCAGCCCTGGGCTTTGTTTTTGAACTTTTATTAAACTCATTCTATGACAATTTCACGCATATATTGAGAGTAATCAATGTACTCATCTTCTTCCACTTCTGTACCCTTCCCCTACAAATCCCTCTTCCCCGATTCATGTCTTTTTGTTTTGTGGCCACTGTGTATTGTAACCAGGGCTGTCTGTGTGACCATGTGTCTGAAACTTTCTTGAAGCCTAATGGGTTTTTTAGTGGGTACACTGAAGAGAATGTCAGTCTTCCACCAAGCCTGTCAGTAGCCCATAGTTAAGCAGGGATGCCTAGGGCCACTGGGACACCTCATTGATCTGATTGACTGTTGACTGGTGGTGTCTTCCATAGGCCCTTTGCAGGTGCTGGAGAGCATGATCACATAGGTTGTGTTACATTTGCAAGATGTCGTTTCTCATGCCTTCTCCATGTCTCTCTGGCTCTTATGTCCTTCCTACTCTGCCTTCCACATTGTTCCCCAAGCTTCAGAAGTGGTGGTATGAATATCCTATTTGGATTGGGCACCTTCCCAGTCTCTACACTCACCACCATTCCTTGTGAAGAGATTTCCCTAATTAAGAAGGGCGAGTAATACTGTCTTTTGTAAACACTAGTCTTCGGAAGGTAGCCTGGGCACTGTACAGATACAAATCTTAAAATTTAAAGAGACATGCCTGACAAGACATTAATTTCCAAAATAATGAGTAATTCAAACATCCCAATAAGAAAAACTCCTAACTAGCTTAAAAATAGGGCTAGGTGCTTGAAATGACATTTTTCTCTTAAAAAAAAAAAAGTGCTAAGTGGCCAACAGGTATCTGAAAAACTGTTCATTGTCGTTAATAATCAAAGAAATTAAATCCTCCATGAAAAATTGCCTTTTGGCTGTTAGGATACCTAATAATTACTAAAAAATAAATAAACCAGGTGTGGTGTGGTCTGTAATCCCAGTTACTAGGAAGAGTATTTAAAATCCAAGTCCAGCCTTGGCAGCACAGAGAGATCCCTGTCTGGTAAAGAAAATAAAAAGACAGATGTTGGTCAGGGAACCTGAAGAAACTGCAATGCTCGCACGCCCGTGATAGCCATACAAATAGTGCAGCTACTGTGGAAACCAGTTTAGAGGTCCCTTATAAAGTTAAGGCTAGAGTGGCTGTCAACCCAGAAATCCTGCAGATAGCATATCCAGACTCATTGAAAGCAGAGTTGAAAATCAACCACCCCCACTCATCAGATACAGGCAGGAGAGAATGCTTTTTGAACTCCTCTTGGGCCAGAGAAGATGGCTTAGTTGTCCAGAGCATGGCCAATGCTTACCACCATTGCATACTTTAACTTCTTATTTACTCTTTGAGAATCTCATACAATGTTTTTTTATCATTCTTTTCTGTTCTCAGATCCACTCTGCTTCTCTACAAAAGAACCAACAAAAGGCCACAAAAACTGTGGAATCCTATTTGTGTTGTCCAGCAGCTTTTGAGCGTGGGGCCCACTTGGAGTGTGGTTGAACCACCCAGTGTCCAACATTGGAGGACATTCTCTCTCCCCCTTCAGCTACTTTTAAATCATTTTTTTTTAATAGGGGGATGACTCTGTGCCTACTTCCCTTCCTTTATGCTGGGAATTTTTTCTGGCTTGTGCTTGTGCAGGTCTTGTGCTTGCTGTCACAGTCTGAGTTCACATGTGAACTCACAAGCTCTGTTGTACCTGGGGAACACTGTTTACTTAGAACCATCCACCACCTGTACCTCTTCTATCCCACCTCCTTTCTTCATAGATCCCTGAGTCTTGAATGGAGGAAAGTAACAAGGACACCCTACCCAGAAGTCTCTCACTCTCTGCTCAGCATCCATCCATGGGTCTCTGTGTTAATTACCACCCTACTACAAGAAGTTCTCTGCTGCCAGCTGAGGCACTGATCTGTGGTTAGAGCGTATGTCATGGGGAGGTCGTTTTTATTATGTTCTTTAGGGTAGACTAATAATAGCTTTTCCACAGCCTATGGCCCTGTCTAGCCTCAGCAATCTCACTGTGAGCTATAACAACGTGCTTGCAAGACTTGCCCACTGGTACAATAGTGGAATGAATGTCAGTGGGGAGCATCAAACCACTTTGGTTTTTTGTTTTTTTAAAAAATAAATAAAAGGGGTTTAAGGCCTGCTCCATGAGATGAACCCTTAATGAGGCTAAGAGCACTGCCTGTATTTCCAGAGGACCCAAGTTTGGTTCCCAACACCTATGCTGGTTGGCAAACAAATGCTTGCAATTCAGCATCTGCAGGCAACTGTATTCACATGCATATATGTACCTGCATAAATACACACACCTAAAAATCTTAAACAACAACAACAACAAATTCATCTTGACTACTCCTACTGTATTTTGTTCTGGAATGTTTTTATTTAATTAACTTTTTTTCATTTACTTTACATACCTACCAGTTTCTCCTCTTTCCTCTTCTCCCCTTCCCCCCACTCCTATCTACACCCCCCCCATCCAGTCCTCCATCTCCATTCAGAAAGTGGCAGGCCTTCATGGGCTTGAACAAAGCATGGTGTATCAAGTTGAGGCAGGACCGAGCTCCTCCCCCTGTATCAAGATTGGGCTAGGTAATTCAGCATGGGGAATAGGCTCCCAAAAGCCAGCCAAGGGCCAGGGACAGGTCTTGATCTCACTGCTAGGAGCCTTACAAACAGACCAAGCTACACAACTGTGTACACACAGTGGGCCTAGGTTGGTTCCATAGAGGCTGTTGGTGTTCTTGGAATATTTCATATAAAGATATTTAATGAAGGAGAAAAATTCTAGATGTACAAGGCATACCTGCTCCTACTAGCTATGTCAGGTGACTCACTGCAAAAGGGACAACTTGAGATCAAGGTAACACTGGAAAAGCTGAAATCTTATTGGGAAGACAACAGCATGAATATTCAAATTGTACTCATGTGTTTTATTCTTTTCATCCCAGACAAATGTCTTAGGGTTTCTACTTCATGAAGAGACACCACGATCACAGGAAGAAATTTAATTGGATGAATCCCTTACAGTTTGAGTTTCAGTGCAGGCAGACCTGTGCTGGAGAAGGAGCTGAGAGTTCTACATCTTGATCCTCAGGCAACAGGAAGTGAACTGTGTCACTTGGGTGTAGCTTTGAGCATAGGAGACCTCAAAGCCCTCCTCCACAGTGACACACTTCCTCTAACAAAGCCACACCTCCTAATATAGTGCCACTCCCTTTGGGGACCACTTTTCTTTCAAACCACAGCAAAGGAACTTTTTCTAAGACTTGAGATCCCACTTTTGGGGGTTGGGAGCAGTCAGCCCAGACTGGTGTCTGTGACTCCTGCTTCTTGGGAGTTGCTCTGAGGTTTGACTCTGAGGAAGACCACTGTCCTGGCTTCTCACCAGTTGTCTTGACATTGCCAGTTGCTTACATGTGGTATATGGGAGCACGTAAGGGTGGATCCACCCAACAGTCCGGGAAACGTGTGTGTGCTATTGACTTGGCATGATCTTTACCACGGGAAGGGCTTTAGGAACCACCACAGTTCTGTTTTGAGCTTTGAAAACAAAATAGGCTGTGACAATTAAAATCTCCACTTTTCAGTGTCTTGTTGTAGTAGTTGGAGAAATCTCACCATTTCAGAAGCCTTTTTGGCAAAAGGACAGATGACATTTTCAGGGCAGTGTGACAGAAAGACAGATGAAAAGTCTTGATGTGGACGTGGAGGCCGAGGCAGGCCAGTTTGGAGGCCTTTGGCAGCTGGGATTGCCTACTCAAACTGAGTTAAGGAAATGTTATTTCACAGAACAAGAAATGCAAGGGCAGGTGGGCTCCAGATGTGACACTACAAATTCTGATTCTCACAATCCCCTCGCGCAACCTTCTTAACTCTCCTGAAAGAGACTCCACAACTATGCCCACATGTGCCAATCAAGCAAAAAGTCGGCTGCTTGTTCTCAGTTCTCTTAAGAGCAAGAAAGTCTCCCAGACTCCCCCCCCCCCAAACCCTACTTCTCACAGCAAAGTCAGGTCACATGTCTGTTTCTAAAGTCCCATGCTTAGATTAAGAGGAACAAACCTTGGAGCTGAGCAAGGAGTCCCGAGTTCATCACACTGGGTAGAGAGAACTGTCAAGGAGCCAACTATGGAACCATCCAACTCAGCCCATCTCTCAGGGTCTCTAGGCACATATGCACGGTCATGGGCCCCATCCTCCAGAGATGGCATCACTCGGTTTATTCTGCAACTTTCTGTTGTTTTTCACCTGAAGCATCGCTTTTCTGAGACCTTATGCTGTGATTTTTGTTTTTTTCCCCCCTTAGCAGAAGCCACAATAGAAATCCCTGCTATAGAAACACTTGAGTTGCTATCAAAGGGGCGGACCATATAAGGCGCTAGGGACATTTTTATTTTAAATAAGAAACAAAACTATTTATAATTTTACAAGGACTCTGCCCTATTTTAGTAAATATTTGGCAAAGTTTCTTGATTAAAAGAGCAAACTGACCCTTGCTCTATGGGGCTGTTTTGCCATAACTAAAGTCGTTCATTAATTTTCTGAAAATAGCAGCAGTGAATGTGTGTTCCTTTGCAATGTGCCTGAACTAATGTTTGCTGGGACTTCACTTACACAGAGGCGTAATTGGCTAGCTGTCTTATAAACAAACCTGGGCCCTAGTCAGACCCTGTGTTACTATAAACAGAGTATGTAGAGAATAACTTAGTGGATGGAGCGAAGATGCCTCCCTTTGACCCCAAAGACTGTGGTTTGTCTGACAATACACTTCAAGATGGATCTAGATGTCCTGGATTTGCTAATAAGCCCCAAATGTTTTGAAAAACAGCAATATCCTAGATTACTAAGCCAGCACATTCTGGGGGCAGCTCCTTGGGTTGCCATATGGTTTTGATTTGTTGGCAGTTAATTCATCCTGGTGTACAGGGCTTTCAGGAAGCTTCTCTAGGTCCAACTATCACCTCTGTAATGGTATCATCTTGGAAAGGTCTGGCATCGCAGGAAGAACTGATTCTGAATTACTCTGAGAAATTCTGTAGGAAAGCCATGATGGATACCCCATGACACCACCCAAAGCAAAGAAAAGGCTGAGGCTGGCCAGTCAGCTGGGTGCAAGATTTGGACACACAACTTGGTACCTGTTTAATTTGTAGTGAAATGTTCCTTCCAATCCCTGTCTCCAGCACTCTGGTCTGAGTGGACAGTTTCTGACCCCAAATCAAAACCATCCAGAAGGAAAATGAAATCATCAATAGGTTAAGGAAAGGATTTTGATTCTTAAGAGTCTCAAGTCTGGAAATGACTTTAAGATGAGGCATTTCCAGCCCATGGCCAAAACAGCTAGCTGCACATGTGGTCTGAAAAACTCATAAGCTCCCTTGGTGATGTCTCTTTGTAACTAAGATCTGGGCTCTTGAGCATGAACCTTGTAGATGATAGAATCATGTTGCTCTGTCAACAGGCCAGACACACTCAATTCAACCTCCTACAAATAACGTGAGGTGTCCTGTCCACTCTCACAAGGCTCATTCCATACAGATCCCCTCATCTCCTTCTTTATTCTCAGTCTTGGGGAAATCCAGACTCCAACCCTCCATGTTAACTCCCCTCCCAAATTCACTTAACTATGTAAGGAAATAGAGATCCCCACATCACAGATCTGGAGGGATTCAGTGAGAACAACATAGTTCTCTGCTGCAGAGCTGGAGGAGGCTTGGCTGTTAGGAGCCTGGACCCAAGTCTCATTCCCAGCACCCATGGCAGGCAGCTCACAACTGCTTGAATGTAACTGTAGCCTAGGAGGGATCTGATGCCCTCCTTTTGGCCTCCAAGGATACTTGCACACACACACACACACACACACACACACACACACACACACACACACACACACACATCTCTTTGTTTTTATTTTTGTTTTGTTCGTTTTGGAGCTGAGGACCAAACCCAGAGCCTTGCACTTGCTAGGCAAGTGTGCTCTACCACTGAGCTAAATTCCCAAACCCCACACCCACATCTTTGAAACGGAGAAACATCTACTGTTACAAGTCTCTCCTATTACCACAGGCAAAGTGGTACAGTAGAATGAGCTCAGGAATAGCAACTCAGAAACTTCTAGAGCCAGAAGTATATAGCTCAGTGATGGAGCCAGTGTCCAGCATATAAAAGTCCCTAGCACTGTTGAAAATAAAATTTAAAATTGCACAACAGTGTGCAAATAGTTGACTCTGTTAGATAATAAACTTAAATGTAGTGGAACTAGAAAAAAAAAAAAACCTCAAGACAGTTCTAGTTTTAGCTGTATAAGTCACACTTTTCCCTCTGTCACTCTCACACCAGGACTTTGTGTGAACGGACAGTGCATTTTACTCTACAGCAGAGTGTCTCAAATACTACCTGTGTGGGTCACCTGGGATCTTATTAAAATGTACATCATTTCTGTAGCTGGTGATGGTGTGGAGGCATTTTTAATGCTCTCCCAAGTCAAAGATATGAATCTGTTCCAAAGCTTCCAAGTTACCCTTGTCATATAAGGTATCATCTCATCACCAGACAAGACCGCTAGTCTAGGACCTTGAGTTGTCTTCTCTACCACATGGTGTGAGGAAAGGCCACACCAGTCCTAGAGACTGCAGAGACCACAGAAGGCAGTCCTCTTGGTACCAGTTCTAATGTCTGACATATGTACCAAGGTCACCTTTGGTATCACAGCAACCTTGAGCTCAACACCATTTTGTAAAATTGGTCACCAACCACACTGTCAGCATCTCAAAGTCCCTCTGTAAGAGCTGGCTCCAATTCATGACAATTAGCTCCTTCAGGAAATGGTTGGAACAATATTGGGAATCTATATATAAGGACCCATGAGTTAAGGGGGAGGAAACATGATAAATCCAACTATAGAGCAGGGAACTAACTTGTATTTCAGACTACTTTAGGACCTGTGCAAGCACCAGTGTAAATGGGACATGAAAGAATTTACGAAGAAAAGCCAGAAAGTGACTTGAAAGCAGGTTTGCAGCCAGAACTGCAGAAAAATTCAAAGGCCAACATCGTCCAGGCCTTGCTGGCCTAATTACAAGTGGATGGGTACCTAGCTGGGTGTTTGAAACTGTTCTGAGTATTTCTGGACAGTGAGGAAGCTAGGATATTTAGGCATAACTTCTTTACCAGAAAGATGGGGTCCAGAGCTAACACAAGAGATCTCAAGCCATAGGGTTTCCTTTCAGAGTCAGTCCAGTCACCAGTGAAATTTTGAAAGACAAATGAGAAACAGGACAGAGGAACCATCAGGTAACTTCCTGCTTCAGCCACCCAACATGCTCCACCTGTCCCCTCTGGCACAGAAACATAGCATGGTGTGCTGGTCAACCTGTCCCCCAGCCTAGTTGCAGGCCTGATCACTGAGGACTTACCATGCATCTGCATCTGGAACAAGAATTAAGTCCAGAGAGAAGCAAGCAACAGGGAGGCAGAAGAAAGAGGAAGTCAGAGAAAGGGGGGGGGGGGGAGGGGAGCAGTGGATCCCGTAGTTCAGTTGGTAGAGTCTTCCTACTGTGTGACAATGGAGCTCCAGTCCTCATAAAATTGTACACAGTTGCCCATGCCTAAAATATAAGCACTTGGGAGTTAGGAGCAGGAGGCCCAGAAGTTTAAAGAGTACATGACAAGCATTAGCTGCACAAAAACCTGTATCAAGACAGAGGCCAGGAAAGCATAAAGCTGGCAGGCCACACGCCAGGGCCGATGTCTGTCTTTCTCAGGACCAAGAGGGCCTGACTTCTAAGCTGGCCACATTTCTCAGAGGACAGAAGCTACAGGCCCTGGGGTCTAGCAGGCATTGTGCTATTTCAGCCAGGTTTTATTGGATGGTTAGTATGTCAGCTGCTTTACATGACAATCTAGGTGTTGCAATCTCTTCTAAAGTCACAAAGTTGCACTGTCCCCACAGGAGAGTTGACCACTGGGACTGGGCACTGTCTGTGGTGCTGTCTAGGGAAGCTGTTGTCAATGTCTTGGCAAAGCTGTTACCAGGATGTGCCAAGACAGGAAGAAAAAGTTAAGGCTACATTGCCAAGCACCTGGAGAGGGTCTCCTTTTACCCCAAACTTCTCACTGTGGTGACTTACCAAAAGAATGGCACGTAGTTTCCTCAGCACTGCCATCAGGTTGGGGGGTGGGTGTCTCTGCTCTCTTTTGTACAACCTAGAAAAAACCAGGCTCCAAATGCCTCCATCTGGGCAGTAACAGAGGCTTGTGCAACTTTAGGTTCAAATGGTAACATTTGGGCTGCCATCTTTTCCTTGCACAAAACTCAAGTTTTGCCTACAGTTGACCTCATAGATCCTCAGGATCTCCATGGAGCACATGGCTTTGCAGATAGACAATGCCCAAGTGTGGTGGCTTTGTAAAGTGTCAACTCACAGTGAAACCTGGTCCCATGGTTTCCTTTCTGCTATGATTTCCCATAAGAGATTTAGAAGAAGGAATTTAGGTACCGGGTATCTAAAGACTTCTTAAAATTACATTTATGCATGTGTTTACTGGAGCTAGTAAGGATGGGGTTGCCATACATGTGGAGGTCAGAGGGAGGGCTTTAAAGGGTTGGTGGTGCTCAACCTTTATGGGAAACAGCCTTCATCTTGGCCATCTTCCCAGCTTGGCAGCTTCATTTTCATGCTTAGAGCAGCTGCCAGGTGCCTCATGTTTCTTGTCAGACTGGCCTTGCATGGTGTCTTCCCTCTGGGACTCATGTGGTATACCTCTAACGAAGGAAATGGACTTCCACTTACCATACCCCCCCAAGGCTGGATAGGAAACTAAAGTTGGGGGATTTGTTTGTTCTGGTAGAAGCTTCACCCCAGCCTCTGACATCCAAATACCCAAAGAAGTCTGGGATATTCTGGTGGAAACGCCCTCCCCACCTCTCTCCAAATCCTGCATTTCAGAAAGCCTGCACAATGATGACTCCTCACCAAGAGATGCTCAAGACCCAGTCCCACAGGGTATTTAAACTGCCCATCTCCTCTCTAAGGGGCTGGAAAATCACCCAGGAGTGCCTTATTCACCAAACATAGGCTTTTCCTAATTCGGTTTAATTTGGTCTGATTTTGGTTGCTGTGTCCGTAGAGAGGCTTATCGGGGTGCAGAAACTTTTCACTGTCTTCACATAGTTCTAGTTCGTGTGTCCTCTCCCTCATGACACCTGTGCCCATCTGCAGCGACTTTGGTTGCTGATATGTGGTGAGATGAGCCACCTTCAGTATATGACCCTCTGCTTTCCTCTCCCCCTTCTCCACACAGGTTCTGCAACATTTCCTCAACGCTGACCCCATTCCCCAGCAGGGACAAGCTCCTCTGAGGCCAGGTCTAGCTGATGCAAACTCTCACATCTCCCTGCATCTTCACACATCTTCTCTCACTCACTCACCTCTGAGTCATGCTGCCCTCTTCGGATACACCGGCCAGTCTCCCTTCCTCATCCTTGCTTTCCTCAGTTTCCTCCTAGGTGCTTTGTTCCCTTGCTTGCTTCTCAGACCTCCTCCCCTTTCCTGTAGTAGGGCCCATCCTCTGACCTCCTTGCACCCACCCCCACCAGGCACTCATTTATCTTTTGCCCAATAGGGAACTGCTGCCTCTCCTTCAAAGCAGTTTACAGAGGGTCACAGTCACTCTACAGCATGGTCCAGGCCAGCAGAGACCAGCTTTCCCCATACACCCACGTTCTCATGTTCAGTGCGTGCAAAGAGACAACCAGCTAACCCTCAAGCAATCGGAGAAAGATAGATAGGCGAGCTCGGCCTTCGTAAACTTTTAACCATTCAAGAAAATATAGTTTTTTGTTAAATTAATGAAAAAACTATACAAGTTAATATCTCACCAGAATTTTGTCATTAATTACTTATGATGAAATAGCTACATTTAATTCCCTGATAAAAACAGCACAGCCATTTGCTGTCTGTCAAATAAAAATGTACATACTATTTAAACCAATATTTCTACTTCCTGAAGTAATCTCCTTTGGAAGAAATCCAAATGCCAAAACATGAGTGCATACTTACAGGATCTCTTGATAAGGAAAACTTGCAAATGACCTAAAATAACCAAAAAGGGAACAATGAAGTGCCTATGGGCCACACACAGTGATCAGTCCTGACACCTGAGAGGCTAAGGCAGGAGGGTCAAAGCCTGAGTCCAGTCTGGATGCCATGTCCACATGCTGCCTCTTAAAGGAAAAGAAGAAACATGGTCAGAACATTGAGGTGCAATCTGAAGGGTAGGCATGAAGATTAAACGTGAGGAAAAATGCTTATGACACCATACATGAGAGAAAGTAGGTGTGGTCATAATGTAGGGAAGCTGAAGTTGGTAAGGACACTCAAACTAAGTCTTTAAATAGCCATAGGGCTGCCTTCAAATGTCAGTTTCACATTCAAACAGCAAATTCCAAACATTTACTTGACAATGTGGACAGATAGGCTTAGGCTTCCTTCCTCCCTCCCTTCCTCCCTCCCTTTCTCCTTCCCTTCCTTAGTCCCTCCCTGCCTCCCTCCCTTCCTTTCCCTCCCTTCCTCCCTCCATCTCTCCCTTCCTCTCTCCCTCCCTCTCTCCCTTCATCTTTTCCTCCCTCCTTTCCTCTCTCCCTCCCTCCTTTCCTCTCTCTCTCCATCTCTCCCTCCTTCTCTCCTTCCCTCCCTTCCTCTCTCCTCCCCTTCCTCCCTCCTCCCTTGCTCTCTCCCCTTCTCTTCCTCCCTCTCTCCCTTTCTCCCTCCCTCTCTCCCTCCTTTCCATTGTTTGTTTTAAACAGAACACTTTCTTCCAGACGTCTCTAAATTTTCCGGCTTGAGTTTTGTTGACTTCCATTTTCAAATGCATTTGAAAACAAGACTAATGAGCTGGCCTGTCCTGATAACTTGGCTCTTGTAAACAGATGAGCAAGTGGTTTCCTCCGACCTTATCCCTTTTTAGGAAAGAGGCTCTTGCTCCCCAGCTGCAAGGTTTATAGGGGCCTTTGACTCTCTGCTCTTGCTTCAGTTTCATCAACAGCTGCAGTGGGATTTTTCCAGTGAATTTTCTTCCCTGTGAAGAAAGCACTCATCTTTGCAGCCCCAGGCTGGCTCTGAAAAACAATCCTGAAGGATATTGCTGCTATTAAGTTTTGGAGTTCTTAATCTTGACTTGATGATAGAAGAGAAAATTGTAAATGCTCAGTGAACCATAGCTACACATCCCCAGTGAAGCAAAGCATGTAATTGGCTAGGAATCCAGAGAGGATGGCCTCTAAGATTTCTAAAACTCAAGGAAGCAGGAGGAGAGGCACATAGGGTGCTTTAGGTTATACACACAGGATTTCTGTTTTGTTAGCTTTTGTGTGTTTAAGACAGGGTCTTGTTTTATAGCCTAGATTGACATGGAACTTGCTGCATAGCCTAGACTGACTTTAAACTCATAGTAATCTTCCTGATTCAGCCTCTTCTGAAATTATAGACATCATGCTGTTTTTTTTTTTTTTTTTTTTTTTTTTTTTTTTTTTGTCATCTTGACACAAACATAGAGCTTAGGGAAGAAGGAACCTCAATTGAGAAATTGAGAAAACATTTCCACTAGGTTGCCCTGTGGGGCACTTTTTTGATTAATGATTGACACAGGAGGACCTCAACCATTGTGGGCTATGTTGCTTGTAGGCAAGTGGTTGGTCCTGAATTGTATAATTAAGAAAGCAAGCTGAGTAAGCCAGAAAGTAGCCTTCTTCCACAGCCTCTGTCTGCATGTTCCTGCCCCAATTTCCTTCAATGATGGAGTGTGACCTGAGAGTTGGAAGCTGGAATAAACCCTTTCCTCCCCAAGCTGATTTTGGTTATGGTGATTATCACAACAATTGCCACGCCCCAGACCAGAGCACTGAGCTAGCAGAGGGTGTTGTGATTGAAGGACTTAACAGACCACCATGAGAAGTGAAGAAGAAGCTGCTGCTTATTACAAAGAATAGTAGGCTTATATACCGAAGCCAGGGGATGGGCTAAGCATAGGAAGAAGTCATGCACCACCTACATCTGGGGTTAAGGTATAGGCACTGCACACCAGAAAGTTCTGAGAACAACCTTGTTTGCTCAACCTTGAGACCATGGGAGTTCTATAGCTAGGTGGGGAGGAAGAGAGCTGTAAGGGACAAGTACTTACATTTCCCAACAGTTCCTCCCTTTATTTTTTAAATGAAGCCATCCCTGTCTTAGATCACCTGGGGAACAAATACCTTACCCATCATGGGGAAATGCTCTCCTCATTCCCTGTCTTAGGCGGCATTGATCCCGCTAGGAGTTGCCTGTCATTGGTTATTGCTTCTCCAGCATCTGTAGCCATACTTAGACTGACTCAGGTTACACTGCCAAGGCCATGAGTGCCTGTCGGGTGTCACTTGCCTGTCTATTGTACTTGTTGTGGAATCCAGATGCAGGCACAGATACCCAGGACCCCGAGTAGGGATAAGGCAATAGACCCCAACCAGTGCTGTACCCATTTCCCCTAAATGGGATTTCACCAGTCACTAGCTTTTACAGGATCCACATGAGGCATTAATCACCTTAATAGCATGGCTCAACTGGGTAGTGAAACTGACAAAGGTAACATTCTATCAGAAGCATTAACAACATTTTCAGGAATCACACAAACAGAATGATAGTAAGACAATTGTTGATGAATCCGTAAATAATTAACCTGTTTTCTGAGCTAAAGCCAATTGTGGATTTAAAGTCAACATTCCTGATTGAATGTGAGTATTTAAACTATTTTGGAAGTCCAAAGCTTGGCTAACTTTCTCTGAGCATTCATTTACAACAGCTGTGGTCTGAACGTTTTGAGAAATGGCAAATCCTGCTGCAGCGGGGGCGGTGGTGGAAATGGCAATGGTGGCCACAATTGCAGCAGTAATTCCAAAGTCCCCTTTTTGATGATACAAAGTCATTGTAGTCCTTCCATCATCTAGAACAGGCTATTGAACCACCACAGGAACATGTACCACCATGGTGTTATCTTCATGAACCCAGCAACTCGTCAGGGAGCAGTCTCTGGAAGAACAATTAAGAATTTCCACCCCCACGACCCATTCCAAACGACAAAGAAAAAAGGAGGGCAGGAGACATGGGGAGGAGTTGATAGTTTTTCTCAGCAGTATAATTAATCAAACGTGTCTGATATATTTCAAGAGGCTGTGCCATTGAAGGCCAAACCTTGCTTTAGTATAAAGGGGAGGGCATCCGTGCAAGCATAAGGTCCACAAACATACATTCCTGAAAAAAGGGAGACAACCCCAAATGGATTGGGATTCCTTTAACAGTATTCCTCAGAGTCCCTAGTGCTATTCTTAGCTGGAGGCTGATGTCCATTCCACCAAACGTCTCTACATCTTTTTAATAGCCATGGTGACTGAACTATGCAATCTCTCCAAATCAGGGGTGAAATTAGCTGAAAATCACTACGCCATGTCCAACATCGTGGAGCTGGGCGAGGACCATGTATAGCTCGAGTCATTACACTCAAAGTTCACAGGGAAAAGAATATCTAAACCTAACACTGACCCCCCTGAGGAATTAGAAGAAAAATCTGCTATGGAAACATTAGAAAATTGAATACAGGAATTAGAAAAGGAGCCATTATGAATATCTAACAAGTTCCTAACTATAGCAAAGCATAAAACATTAAAGTGAGATTCATATTCTGTCGTTCAATGACCACATTGGCTGAAGCTCTGCCAGTATTATAATTAGTGGTAAAAGGTGATGGTCAAATGTATCCCTACGGGCATCAGCAGAGGGGGATTCCTCACCAGACCCCACACCTATCTCTTCTCGCTGATTACTGGTTGGGTTAGCATCATTAACATCATTAGGGGGGTAAGCCTCATCCACTGATCAGACACATCTTTCCAGTACCCAAATTGGTCCCACAGCATCTGGAGGCAAAACACAAAACAGCTCCCCTCACTCTTGCCAATACCAGAGTTAGGCTCATTCACTGTCCTGAAGCCAAATCCTTCCATCTGACTTTCCCAGCTGGAGAACTAGAGGATCCCTAGTGTCTCTCTGTAGCAGATTGACCATGTGAATCAACAGTTTAAAATTTTAAAATAAAAAGAATAAGAGAAAGTTTGGTATTAGGACCAGTATATTCCCCCTTTTATTTTATCAATGTAAGTTTTTATGGTACATGTGTTCTTTCTACAATAGCTTGTCCCTAAGGGTTGTATGGGATGCCAGCGGTATGACAGATGTCATAGTTCATGCAAAAATGTTAATCTTTTACTAATGTAAGATTATCTGTTTTTAATTGTTTTGGTACTCCCATATAAGCAAATGCTTGCATGAAATGACTTACTACATCTTTACCTGTCTCTCTTCTGTGGAGGCTGGCATACACCACTTTAGAATAGGTGTCCACTGATACATGAATGAACTTAAGCTGACCAAATGTGGGCATATGAGTAATACCCATTTGTCAGAGATCACTGGGAATCAAACCTCGAGGATTAACCCCCAATGATGGGCGTTTATGATATGGAGCACAATTAGGACATTGTGTAGTAATTTTAAAAGCAGCATCTCGGGAACACCCAGTATGATGTTACAAAGACCAAGCATTAAGATGGTATTTAGTATGGAGTTGACAGGCTCAATCATAACTTGAAGCCACTACTACAAGACAGGTAAAGGGATCTGCAGTGGCATTGCCTTGAGCAAGAGGCCCAGGCAAAGCTGAATGATCTCTAATATGACTGATGTATAGTGACTCCTTACACTGCCATAAAAGCACAATAGATGTCATTGTACCATAGAAGTTGGAGCCACATAACAGGGAAGCCTCTAATGGCCTCAATATTTGAGAAGCATATATACTATCAGTATAAATATTGATAGGCTCAGAAGGATATAATTGTAAAGCCAATATAAAAGCAATGATTTCAGCTGTCTGAGCAGAGCCAGTGGGCACAGGTTGCCTCTTGATTTTATCTTGAGACACAACCACAGCATAACCTCCAGCAGAAGTGTCAGTAAACAGCACCTGGGCTCCAGGTAAGGGTTTAGTCTTAACAATTTGTGGGAAAATGACAGGATGATGTCGAAATAAATCTATCAATCTACTTTTTGGATAATGGTTATATAATTGGCTAGTGGTGGAGGTCAAATATAAGGTCCACATATCATTATCTTGAAGAGAATTTAATTGAGCTTTATCATGTGGTATAATAACTGCAGCAGGCTCTTTTCCAAATATCTGAATGCTGAATTTTTGAATTTTTGAGCTTTCCATAACAATTGCAATATTAAATCATAATAGTTACAGTACAAACAGGTGAAGCAGACAAATGTACCCAAATTAAGGCCTGTTCTACAAAAACCAAACCAAACAAAACAAACCTCCCATGTGGGAAAATTCAGATGGAAAGGTTGATTGTAATCAATATATTGTAAATGTGCATTTTGTATGTCTTGGAGAACTACTTGCAAGGCCTCTTTTGCCTCATTTGTGAGATCTCTAGGCAAACAGAGATCTGGATTGCCTTGCAAGATGGCAAACAAGGGTTTAATTTGTTCTATACTTAGGGACAAGGATGGCCTTATCCAATTAAAATCTCCCCAAAACTGTTGCCAGTCATTAAGAGTATGTAAGTGTGATAGATAAAATTGCAGTTTTAATAGTTTGACACTTCCTCTATTTAGCTGATGTCCTAGATAATCATAGGGATGAATTTTTGAACTTTTTAAGGAGCAATAACCAAACCCTGCTTTCTCTAAATGAATTTGTAAATCTGCAGAAGCGTTTAATAATTGCTTCTTATCTTCAGCTGCCAACAATATACCATCCATATAATGAACAATATACAAATTTGGATAATTTAATCTAACTGAACTAATAGCAGTGGATACATACATTTGACAAATAGTGGGACTATTGGCTATCCCTTAAGAAAGAACCACCCAATGAAAATGCTGTTCAGGCACCTTAAAATTTGTAGAAGGCAAACTAAAGGCAAATCGTTGGCAATCATCTTCATGCAAAGGAATAACAAAGAAGAAATCCTTAAGATCTATGACTATAGATCCAGTTCTTAGGAATAGCTACTGGATTGGGCAGTCCAGGCTGTAAAGCCTCCATTGGTTGCATGGTAGCATTGACTGCTCGGAGATCTTGTAATAATCTCAATTTTACCAGACTTCTTCCTTATGACAAAAATGGGTGTTATTCCAAGGAGATATGGAAGGGACAATATATCCAGCAGTCAGTTGCTCTTGAACTAAGGCATGTGCAGCCTGTAAATTTTTTTTGTAGTTAAAGGTCATTGTTCTACCCAGACAGGTTTATCTGTCAGCCATACAATTGGAAAGGGTTGAGGCTGCTCAACAATGGCCCAGACTAAAAATGCCCCAATCCTGTTCTATCTCCAGGCAGTTTTATAATCTGACCATCAGCCTTTATTGGTTTAACACAGCCCTGTTGTTGTTTTCCTAGCCTGCTGCCAGGGGTCCACCCCATGGACATCATAAGTGAAGTTGCAACTCCTTTAGAGTCACAGGGCTGGGAGGTCAGTACTGCCCCTATCTCTTGCATCCCCAAAGATTGGTAGGCAGATTCTGTAACACAAAAGGGTGAAAATACCCATGATGTCCTTCCTGATCTTGCCATTTCAAAATTTTTGCACTCTTGCAAGGAACAGCCTGTCCAATACCCTGAAATTGGGCAGATATGGATTTTAATGGCCAATGTATTCCACAAACAACACAGAGATACCTGTTCTTGTTTCTAGTATTCCCTTAAAAGATTTCCCTTCTATCATAAGATTTAAATTGGGCCTATTCTGTAGAGTAGCCACCCAAAAGATGCCAGGTCCCGTTGATCCAAAACCTTGGGTGCCTCTCTGCAGTCTCAGAAATGTATTATTTGTAGATACAAGAGGAATTAATACCAATTGAGCTATCTGGTCTCCTTGGGGTACAACTAACACTTCCCTACCCACTGCTGTAAGAATTTTAATTTCTCCTGTATAATCAGCATCCACAGTCCCAGGGTAAGATGTGAATATCCCTTAAAAGAGCACTACTGCATTCTATAATTAACCCTATGGCTCCCTTAGGTAAAGGTCCATGAACTCCAGTTGGTAAAGCCTGAACTCCCATCTGAGGTGTTAGGACTGCTCTGGCAGAAAGTACAGAGATCCAATCCTGCGTTCCCAGCTGTTCCTGGACAAGGTCCTCAACATGAAGGGATTGCTTTGCAGGACAAATTGAATTCTGCTCTATATACCTGTTGGGTTTTGGGGCCCTGGAGCGGGGCCCACTTCCAGTTTCCCAACGGCAAAGGACATCCTTCTATATCCATCTTAGACTGGCAGTCATTGACCCAATGATTCCCCTTCCTGCACTTAGGACATAAGCCTGTCCAGCAGCCCTCCAATTGTTTTGTGGGCAGTCTTTACAGAAATGACCAGGCTGGCCTCACCCAAAGCAATTTTGATCGCCAACTCTGTCCAAGCGACCTCTGTTGTGTCTTTGAAGGGCTGAGGCTATAACCTGCCCTTGATGATAGGCTCTATCAGTGTCTCTGCATATCCTTATATAGTCATTTAAACTCTTGCCCTTAAGTGGCTGAATAGCTTCTTTACAATATTTGTTAGCATTTTCAAAAGCCAATTGCTTGACAACAGGCATGGTAGTATCAGCATCTCCAAATATTTTACCTACTAACGCTACTAGCCTAGATAAGGCTGGAAACTTGTGATAATTGAATCTCTGGCTGCCTGGTTAGGCAAGCTCTTCCAGGCCCTCACTAGTGCTGCCAAAACCTGGGCATAAACCCCAGGATCATGGTCTAACTGAGCTGCCAGGTTAGCGTATTGCTCAGCTCCTGTTAGCACATCCAGGTCTCTTTTCAGGAAACCAGCCTGGGCACTGACATGGGCTGTTTGAAAACACTGTTCTTGGTATTCTCCTCTCCATAGCAAATAATCACCTCCAGAGAGGCATGCGTGACAGAGCTGTTGCCAGTTGCTGGGAGTAAGATTGAGGGCCATGAAAGATACAAACATGGAAACTGTGAAAGGTGCTAAGGGCCCATAAGAGGTAACTGCTTCCTTCAACTGTTCAATTTCCTTAAAGTTGAGGGGGACATGATGGATGACTTGACCTGGATTGTTAGATCAGGAACCTCTATAACAGGGTAAGTTTGCAGAGATGGGTTTTTAAAGGTAACTCCCTTACCCCCATAGGGGTTCATCATAGAGTGTATCAACATAGGCAGGTAGAGCAGAGGGCGTTAATCCCTGCCAAGCTATTTCCTTATCTCTCTTATCTGAAGAAAGTCCCTCACAACCATGTCCCCTATGAGATTTTTTTTATGACAATGCCGCAGCTTATGGCAGAGTTCAATTGCCTTTATTGGCTCTCTCTAGTTGTTTTTTTTTTTTTTTTCTTCCATTTTAACTTTGTCTGTTAGTAAGGCATCTTTGACTAACCTCCACAAGGAGAAGGTACTTAAAGCAATTCCCATATTGTTTTACGTACCTTGTTTACCTCAATGCACTCCTGCCAGCTACAGATCACCCCGTCCATGATTCCTCACTTTCCAAATCTTGGTGGGACTTCCACTTGCCGCCCCCATACAACCAGAGCACTGAGCTGACGGAGGGTGTCAGGATTGAAGCACTTAACAGCCAACCATGAGAAGAGAAGAAGCTGCTGTTTATTACAGAGAGTAATGGGCTTATATACCCAAGCCAGGGGATGGGCTAAGCATAGGAGGAAGTCATGCACCACCCACACCTGGGGTCAAGGTATGGGCACTGCACACCAGACAGTTCTGAGAACAACCTTGTTTGCTCAACCTTGAGAGCATGGAAGTTCTACAGCTGGGTGGGGAGGAAGAGAGCTGAAAGGGACAAGTACTTAAATTTCCCAGCAAACAATAGAATCCTATAAGACAGGTTCATCCTAACAAGTACAGCAGATTTTTTGTTTTTAGCATTATGGTGTACTAAGAGCCAATTGTGGTTACCAAAGAACTGGGTTTCTTTTTGTCTTTTTGTGAGGTCTTGGTCTTGGTCTTGTCAATGGATGTCATGTCATGGGATTCTTTATGGCCACACTGAACTGACAGTCAGCACTGACTCTGGTCTTACAGAACAATTCAGCTTCTCAGTTGCTTAACAGCCTTGAAACTGCCTTGTCCAGGTGTGAAGGGCACCTTGTAGGACTAGCCAGAGAGCTGGAAGGTGTCATACCATCACCCCCAGCTTTCAGAGATGAAAACTGAAACTTAGGGGGTGGGGTCAGGTAACTTGCTAGAGGTCATATCTACAATTTACCTGGAATTGGGATCCTAACCCAATAAGGCAAGTGGATTCTGAAAACTGCTTTTTCATTGTGACTCATTGCATGCTGCCTCATGGGGGTTACTTTTCCCAGAACTTCTCTTTAACAACATATTGAAACTTCACATCCCATTCTGTCTATCTTACCAAAGAAAAACTAAGGCCCAAGCACATGAAACAACTTGTCTTCTGGCATGTGACAAGTGGCAGAGACCAGATTCTATGTGGCAACCTGTTTGTGCTCAGCCTCATTGTGAGGCACAGCCTCTCCAAGATCAGCTTCCTAAGGGGGCTGGCAATCCAGCATCCTGATAGCCAGTTGTGGGCCAGTCTCAAGGCTCCCTATGAGTAATGTTGAGGGAACAGAGTCTAAGGGGCTTGCAAAAGATTCCTAACCTGGTGAAGAGTCTGTGAAGCCTTTCATTAAAGGCATGGGTAAGGGTCATGTCTAGCTTGCATTTCCATGTTTACTTCTACAAACCACCACAGAGTTCCTTCCTGGAAATCTTTACAATGTACAGGCCTTTATCCTGTCAGAGAAGGCTGGGAAACAGCAAAGGCCTGCTTGGCATTTATCTCCTTAGATAGAGGAGAAATCCACAGCTATGTGGAATCTAAGGAGAGCCAGGCTTTTGACACTGTCCAGCTCTGCCTGTGAGAAAGGCACAGGCAGGACCAGATGATCATGGAGACTTGACCCAGGGCTACTACTAGGAAATTCAGGTTTTCCACAGGCAACCAGAAGGTGTATCCTTAATCCCTCTGGGCAAAACAGGGGCAAAGCCTGGGAGCTCTCTGAGGGCCATAGACTACTGGCTATATTGTTATCCCTGGCTTTTCCTGGAGTGTCTGCATTCACAATGCATGCTCAGATGAGAACACAAATATCAGTCCCAGGAAGACTGAGTGAAGATTCACCTGGGAAGAGTAAGGACAGAGTCACCAATACCCAATGCCATGGTAACCTGCACTGTACTCACGATGAGTCTAAGGACAGTCTATATCTCATGGGGGCTCTTATATATAGGTTATGCATTATATAAAATTCTATATCCAGAGGGATGTTCTATATTGATAAAGGGACATGGCAGTTTTATGCCTGTAATCCTACCACTGGGGAGGTAATGGCAGGAGGACCAAAAGTTGAATGTTATCCTTAGCCCAGGCTGGCCTCCAACTTGTCATGTAGCTATGTTGAGACTGTCTCAAACACTCCAATGACACAACATGATATGATACAATTCTGGATGTCATCCACAGTATTCTATAAAGGTTAGCCATTGCTGTAATTCTACAGCTCAAGCTGACTACTGGCTGTTTTGAATACCTCTGCTCCTTCCCTCAATTCTCCACTCCTCTTAATCTCTACCTTCTCTGGGCTGTACAGTAGTTACATCTCTGCTACGATAATTAACACACTAAGATAAGCATGTCTGTCTGCTCCCTCATCTAGACCACAGACTCTCCTCAGAGGGCTGGGTCTTATCTAGGTGTTACTCCATAACACCCTAGTTGTAACCATTTAAACACTTGCCTCCCTCCTCTGCCTCATTGACAGACAAGTCTCCCCTTCTCCATCCTGGAGCTCATGATGTGTCTGCTGCTTCAGGCATGGTTTCACATGAAGGACCCTCTGTATAAGGGCTTTTGTCCAGCAGTGGGATCAGCTAAGAGACCAATGGGAAATGAAACCTGAATCAGACCACCAGACCAAGCTGCAGAGGTGCTGCTCCTATTTCCAAGGGCTTCTAACTGCCCTGTTTGACTTCCCTGAAATTGCCATATCTCACAGCTGCCTAAATGAGTATATTAGCTTTGTTTCTCTCCCTAACATTTCCTAAACCCTCAGTGCTGCTCACCATCTACCAGCAAACAAACCACAAAGGGACTTAAAAAAAAATCAGTCACAGTAGGAATTTTCCTGAAATCGACACAGACCTCAAGAATGGCTAATTTGATATTTGTTGTTTTGAGAGCATGTCTCCTGGAGCCCAAGCTGGCCTCAAACTCCAGCTGTAACAGGGCAACCTCGAGCTTCTGCTCTTTCTTCCACTTCTCAACAGTTGTGATTGTGATCCTCACACACTATGCCTGGCTTTATGCTGCGCTCTAGGAGAGCTAAGCAAGAATACTGCCGACTTGAGCTGCCTCCCCAGCCCCTGGTTTTAAAATTTACTTTTTGAAGTCTTCCACATGTGTATGTGTCAAACATATTCCCCACTCCTTTTTCTGCCTCTCCCTCCCTTACTCCTCTTTATTTCCTTAGGCAGGTTTTCTCTCACTTTTGTGTCCTGTGTACACAGGTTTTTATGTATCTATGAACAAAACAGGAACCACAAGTATGAGCAAACATCACATTCTGATTGAACTGGACCCACATGAGGCCTGGGGATCCCATTGCTAAAAAGCTCTTGGAAGGTGCTGGTGCTTCTGGGCTCCTGTCTGGGCACTACTGCCTGGTAATCACAGACACATAACTATGATGGTGTCACCATGCAGGTCTGAGCAGACATTTCACCAAGAGATTTGAGAACAGTAAATGCCACTTGAAAAGTCATTCCACATAGCTAGACATTGAGGAAAGCAAGTTAACACCACTAAAGATTCCAGCAAACACCAAACCAAATGATGGCTCATGCTCTTTCTGGTGAATACACAAAACAAGTGAAACTCTACACTGGCTTTTCTGTTTTGTGTTTGCAGTGCTGTGGGTAGAACCAAAGGCCTTGAGTACGCTAGGCACACTCTGCCACCAGTTCCAGGTTTCCCTTTAAAACAAAGTTAAATGTGTGCTCATAAATACTTATTTGACCTAGTAATTTCACTCTTATTTGCTGATAACTTTACAATTCATTTGGGTACAGTTATGTTCATACAAAAATCAGTAGAATTGCACACGAGGTTGCACATAAGCAACCAAAATAGCCTTTAAAAAGTGACTATAGATAAACAATGGATATATCCAAGTATGTTCACTAGAATGTATGCACCTGGTTAAAGCAAAACCCCTTGATGTTGGCATACACACATGCATGCACATGTACATACACAATACATGCACGCATGTGGGCATGTGTGCATCACACACATACACACACACACACATCTGAAATGTGACATTTTAAACAAAGGAATGAACATTCTAGAAAAATCAAAATGGCAAAGGTAGGCCACATATTGGTGATTTGGGTGTGGTATGGGTAGGGAAAAGTTAGAGACATATGAGCATTTTATAACGAAGGAAATCTTCCATAGTTGGATTGTTCTGGAGTTTATATGACTACATACATTTGAGGAAAAAGAATCCTTCTAGAAAGCTGACCATTGTATTACTGTTGTGTTATACCCGTGAAACAACAACAGCAGAATCCAGCAACAAAAACTTTTAGTTGACAAGCAAGTGGGAGCTACAAGTCCAAATACCCTAGCCAGGACCCTTCCTACAAGCAAGTGGGAGCTACAAGTCCAAATACCCTAGCCAGGACCCTTCCTAATCATGTCTGCACTTTGTCTACAAGGACAACCACTCTTTGCCATCACCCAACAAGCCCTGGGTTTCTTCTCAATCTGAGCTATCTTACCCTGGAATACCCTCTTCTTGTGTGTTCACAGAGTATTCTCGTGCAGAGATACAGAGTGTTTTTGGTGTGGGGAGATGGAGAGGCTGCGATCAGAAGAGCTGGCTGTCCCACCAGTTTCTCATCGCCTAGTCTCTGCACTTACCATGTCTTTTCTATTTCGTGTCTTTACAGCGGTTTTCCTCCTTTCTAGGAAAAACCTCATGAACTACTTGCTCTCCCCAAGCTCCTACACATCCTCGGGTTCCTCTAGCAGGTCATTCATGTCACATGCTACTGTGACTCTAGCGGGTAAGAACCTTCTTTACATACTTTCAGCTGTATTGATACCCAGATTACAGACCAATCGCCTTTGTATTTGATGCTCTGATTGTTAGTGTTACTTCTTGAGGACAGGAACTGTACCTTAGTTATCTTCGAATACTGGGAATATATTTTTTGTTACGCAAAATTGGTAGATACTGAGTGAATGAATGTTTTCCCAGCAATATTGTCTTTCATGTTGGCCCCAAATGGTATCATGGAAAGATAAGCCTGCAGTGTGAACCTTTTCTCTCAGGCAAGAGTTCAGTCACATTAAGACTTTAGCTACTCCAGCTAGAACAATTCTTTGGACATGAGAAAATCCACTTAAGACAAACTCTTTCCTGTGTTAGAGGCAGCAGTGAGCATCTGCCCCAGCCTCTGGAAGGCCTAGGGTGAATACCTGCCTGGTCTGCGCCTGACTCTAGGTAAGAAGACAGCCCAGCGGTGATGACAGGAAGAGCTGTGGAGGTGTCGCCTGCTGGTGGCAATTGACACCATATTCTCACTCCCTTGTTAGAGAAGGGCTCCTCACCTCCCTACTCTTGCTCTGGAGGAGGGTGCCCACCCTGACAGACCTGTCCTCCCAGCACAGCTGTCTCAGGGCCTGTCACCAGCTCATCAGCCATCACCACACTTGCTCCTGGCCCCAGAGTGCTGACAGCCAGCCGTGAGGGAGGTGCATGGCTGTGGACCTGACAGCTGACTCCCATGCTGCTTATTGGGAACTGACAGTTTGAGCTGCCAAACAAAGAACACTAAAGCTTTGACCAAGCTCTGAATATGAAGATATGTCCCGAAGGAGAAACACACAAAAACACAACATGTATACATTCATATGCACGCATGCATTCACACATATACACATGCTTGCAATATGAACATCTGTTAACATTTTTTCTATTTAGGGTCACTATTGCTGTTGTGAAACACCATGACCAAAGCAACTTGGGGAGGCTCATACTTCCACACTGTAGTCCATCACTAAAGGAAGTCAGGACAGGAACTCACGCAGAGCAGGCAACTTGAAGGCTGATGTGGAGGCCATAGAGGGTGCTGAGTACTGGTTGGTTCAACCTGCTTACTTATAGAACCCAGGGCCACCGGCTCAAGGATGGCAGCACCCTCTGTAGGCTGGGCCCTTCCTATCAATCACTAAAAAAATGCCCTACTGTTGGCTGTTATGATGGAGGCGTTTTCTCAATTGAGGTTCCCTCCTTTCAAATAACTCTGGTTTGGGTCAAGTTAAAGCTAGCCAGGACAATCCCCATGTACATAAATACATGAATATTTACATATATGTGCATATGCACACATCACACACATACATGTGTGAGTGCACACACATATTTGTCACATATGCATTTGCCCATACTCACATACACAGATATAACTCACACATATTCATCCACGTACATCTGTACATATTCCTACAAGTATATGTTTGATGAATACACCCACATATACATGTACCCATATGCACATACACACACATTATGTGTTCATAAATGCATTCCTGAACATCTAAGGAAATAAGACCTAAACATAGTTGACCCACACATATGTGAACTCACAGAAACCATGCAGCACACACAGGTCTGCACCAGATGGGTGTCCTCGAGCTAAAAGGATAAGTGGACACGTAGCTTCTGGGTTAGGCCTACATTTTCAATGGACAACCACTTGCAAATAAAGTTAGTTCCTCCAAGGGAGTCTCACCAGGGAAATCATTCTCAAGTGTAGGCTCCATGTGGCCAACACAAAATGAACTCAACATCTTTGGTGGGTTTGTGTCAGGGCAATTTGTTGTTCTTTGTGTATATGTTAATGGCTCCTGATTTTGTTTTTGTATGAAAAAAATACATTTTCAACACAAGAAAATAGTGTTCTCTTGCCCCAACCTTGTTGCCTGTCTTTGTAATTCTTTGGTAGACCTGTGGTGAGGGTGAAGGTGTCCATCTTCCCAGCACTGAAAGTCCTGTGGGTACCAACACTGGGCTGGTACCTAGGAGCCACAGTCCTAAAATCCAGCCCTGAGTCAGCCAGTGCCCCTTTCTACCTGTCTCTGTTTTATCATTAAACAGTTCTAGTGTTTCTCACTCTGGAAGCACACACACTGCTTTCAGCCCCATGGCTCTGAGTCTTCACAGGTACAAGTTGTGATAGCATTGTGTAGCTTCTCACAGAATGCTCCAACTTGAGTTCATCAGTCATGCTCTGGGAGGGAGACAAGGACTAGGAAACACCCATTCAGATCTCCTCTGTCTTCTCATTCTAATAGGACCCCAATGCTTTGATCTCCTTCCATCTCCCCACCCCCATCCAACCCGAAAGCCTCACACATGCACCAACCCTCCTGTGCCATTCAGAGAGAATTGTTCAAGCAGACATACAATTATGGTTCAAATATTAACATCCTCAATACTTACCAAAGTCATATATTAGAAGCCATATTTGGGGAAACTCTGGGAAATGTAGTCATGAGGGTCCCACCTTCACAAGTGACATTAGTGTATGTATGTTAGTAAGGTTTACTCTCTTGCCCTGCACTTGAGGAAACATCCATGAAGAGTCTTCAACAAACTTTAAATCTACTGGTGCCTCAATCTTAGCCTTCCCAGCTGCCAGTACTGGAACACAAAATTTTTGTTACTTACAAATTACTCTAAGATATCTCATTATAATACCATGAACAGACTAAGACACCTCTGAAATATTAGAAGAAACCAATTCAGCTAATAGGGAGAGCCACAGTGTACCCACATGACCATGCATGTACACAGAGATTTGCATGCCTACACGTGCATACTCATGCAAATGCACATGCTAAGGAGACTCCATTTGAGTATCAAAATGTCAATGCCTTTGGCAAAAGAGCCCCCCATGTTTTGCTGAGAATCGTCTTTTCCTCCTTCATGGGCTCCTGGTGGGAATTTGGGGCCTTGCCTACGAACCAAAATACTTCTTTCAGGAATTTTCATCCCATCTTTTTTAATTTTTCTCTTAAAACTTTAGTATTTATGGATATGGTGCTTGCATCCATGTATGTCTTGTGTTCTGTGCACATGCTGGGGCTTACAGAGGCCAGAAGAAAGCAATGGGCCCTCTGGATGTAGAGTTACAAATGGTCGTGGCCATAATGTGGGTGCTGGGAATCAAACCCAGGTCCACTGGAAGAGTGGCTAGAACACTGAATCACCAAGCCGTTTTGTGTCTAGCCCAGTGTTGTTATAACACTTGCCACTATACTTTATTAACACTGCTTAGCATCTCTCTCCCATGGCTGAATAAGAGCTCTGTGAGACCTTTGTCCTTACCTGTCTTATTCTATGCTGTAGGCATAGGCCATGTGGCAAGCTTTCAGCAAGCACTGGGTGGGCAGATGAATGGATGGCCAAGTCTTTTTTGTGGCTATCACTATCTTGACAGCCCCTGCATCATCCACATGCTCGCTGGACCCACAAAATCTAAGCTGAACATCACCCTAAGGGACCCCTCAGCAGCTAGGACACAATCATGAGGGACCAAAGGTGTCTCACTTCCTCTCTCTGGAAGAGCACAGAAAGGTAGGTGCTTTTGCTGTTTCTTCTATGGCCAGCATTTGCACAATGACTCTGCAAGGCTCTCAGCTGATCTGAGCAATCATGGAGGTCACAGGAACTACTCAGGGAACACACATGCCTCCCTCTCTCTGCTACTGAGTTAAAGAGGGCAACGCACTAGCCAATCATGTCCGTATCTTTCAGGCCATGTACAGCTATCTTGAAACTCCTCTTATCCTTCCAACCTGTCACTGAGTCTATTTGGTTAGTATTGTCAGGGTAAAGGTAGGTGGGGCAGACCCTTTGCCTCTGGGGGTATTAATGTAAGCCACCAGCAGGAGATATAGTTAAATGCCAGATGCCAGCAACTGTTGGAACCCACTTGTCTCTCCCTGACCAGCTCCAGGCAGCTTGAGCAGCCAATCAGAGGCACACAAACAATCTGGGGCACAGCATGGTGTGGGTGTTGTTTCCTCTGAACGCTGTGTCACTTTATCCTCTGATCAGGGACTAACAGCTCAGGAATAGAAGGGGAAGGCTATAACCATGTCCCTGGTAATCCACGGCCTACGATCTGTGGACCCAGCTCACGTCAGCAGTTTGATTTCAAGGCTTGATTTTCATATGCTGGTGGAAGATTCAGAGCCTTATCTATCCCCACGAATTTCCAAAACAATGTCTAAGGTACTTTCTAAAAAACATAACACTCTTAAGAATTAACACATGAATTCAAGCAAACAAGAAAGTATAAAAGAAAAAGATAGCTTCATTAGTAGTGGTTCATACAAAGTACATGTGTGTACATTACCGTTCTTAGGCAGGGGGAAGGATTCATAGTTTGGTAAAATTATGCAGACTGCTGCTTCTACTTAGCAAAATGTCCTCAATATGTTCCCATGATTATGGTTAATATTACAAAAGATTCCACTGAATGGCGACACCATCATTTGCCAAACTGTTCCCTGACAGATGGCCATCCATGTTGCTAATGGTTTATCGGTACCATAGAAGCAAAGCAGTGAACAGGTAGTGTGAGTCCCACCTCTGTGTAGATGGAAGAGAGCAGTTTATTAAAGCCACAAACACTGCGGGTCACACAAAAGACCAGAGTATATGGAGAGAGGCTGAGGGCAACAGTGGAGATGAGCTGCCAGGGTCCAGCTGCCACCCCGCCCCTAGACTGCTCATGCCAGCTTGTGTTCCTTCTCAAGTCACACCTCACAGCCTGTGTTTGGGTGAGTTTGGCTGAGTCACCCAGTGCACTTTTCACCGGAGCCTCGGAAGACCCCTGAGAGCTGTCTCATGTGGGTGGAACAAACTCAGGTAGCTGCTTCCAGAACTGGTGATGGCATCAGGAAGGTGCTTTAAATGGAGATTCTGGAGTGCCAGAGTCTGCACATTCCTGTCTGTCAGCTCTAGGCTGTGCACAGACTTGCCCAAATCCTGTTCATATTTGACTCTTTTCTCTGCTTTTGGTTAAGAAATCAGAGGGAAAACTAAAGGGGTTGGGTGGTCTGATATAATAAGCAGTGAAGTCTTCATGGAGCATGCAAGGTCATGGATGTTTAGATGAATATGGAGTCACAGGGTCACAGCACTACAGTGTCATTAACTACACTCTAGTGGAAATGGGATAGTAGAATCATGGGATGAGGCTGGGTGTTGGTAGCAATTTCCTCTGAGATAAAATATTCCATCTCAGGAAGAAGCCCATTGAGACACAGGATGGTCTATGGGGAGGTGAAGTTCCCTGAGCAGAAACTCACTGAAACACAGTAAGTGAACTCAAAAGCTTCAGGAAGTCCTTGAAACTGAATGGATTTAGTAGGCTCCTCACACCCCAACTTTATGTAAGTAGTGAGGACTGCTGAACCAGGCTCTCCAGGCACAGACCAGACCAATGACCTGCAGAGAACACTCTCCAACCCACTGAGCTGTTTGCAGGCTGTGCATTGTAGTGTGCTCCAGGCTCCCAGCTTTTGTGAGCTGTCACCCTGTCTTTGAGTCATTTCTGCTGCTGGGAGTGACCCCAATAAAACTCTTGTTTTCCAAGTTGGACTTCAGTGTCCTCCTCGATTTGGTCTGTCATTGTTTCCCTATCTGGAGTAAGTAGACGTTTGCTCACAGCTCCCGGGGAATTGTAACATAGTGACACACAGCACTGGGTTTCTACATTTTTGGTGGAAATGAGGTTGCAGAATGTTGCTTCCTTAGCAAACAGTGATTGTCTCAGCTGAGTGGAAAGGCTGAGAATTCAATTTCACTCACAAGCAACAGAACCCGGAATATAGGAAATACCCTCCCTCTGGGGCGATTGTACAGCTGAGTTGCTGTTGCTTCTCCGCATTACTGAATGCCAGCAACTGGGGGTGGGACAAGACTATAAGACTGCTGGACCCTTTTCAGTGTAACCTGGACTGAGCATCTAGAAGACCTGTAAGAGACCCATGTCATCTGGACACATCCCCCGTAGCAGGCACATGACAAAGTCTGAGATGGCTGAGGCCCACTAGAGAATCCTGGGCCTTACACATCCAGCACCATCTTGGAGCCACCCACTTTCAGGATAATGGACTAGGCATGACCTCAGCCTCTACACAGAGACTGATAGAGAAGACAAGGGGGATGGCTTGAGGGCCTTGGGCTCTGGGTAGCTTTGCTTTCCCTAAGGCTGACCGCACAGATGGGAGAAGTAGCCCCTAATTAGCAGCATCTCAGCTGGAATTCTAGAGACCTGAACCCCACCTATAACCCTGTTTCTCAACTTCTGCATCTCTAAATTAAAGAATGGCTGCAGCCTGCACCCCCTTCTGTGAGACAGTACAGCTTAATTAAACAAATCCACTGAAAAGTTTGTCAGTGTACCCAGTGCCAGCCCCTCCCCTCTGACTGGCATTGGCAAGCAGCCTTTCCCAATGTCATGTTCCAGGAACTTGATCTGATCTATACAACTAAGCTAAACGATACAGTGACAACTCTTAAACATTAAATTAAAATCCCACTTTAGTGTAAATTGGGGTTTAGAAAGAATATAAGGTAGGGGAAAATGAGCTATGGGGAATGTGGAGGAGAGACCAGAGCTGGTTTTTGAAAAAAAGAAAAGCTCACAAAGACAGGTACTTAGGGTGCTGCAGAGGACAAACATGGGGTGTAGACAAAACATCAGAGGGGTTCACTTACCTATCAGCATATTCAATAATTATGCCTTGCTCTGTTGCTTGGGTGCTGGGAGAAGTGCATTGCAGAAGTTTTTAGTCTTGGCCTAAAAGATAGAAAGGTAACTTTGGTGCCAGAATGCCTGGGTGCAAATCTTCCATTTCCCAATTCCACACTCAACTGCTCTAGCCTTCAGCTTCCTTGTTTTAGAGAACAGGAACAATGATATCATTCTTTCCTTCACCTGTTGTAGGAAATAAATTATTTAACAAAGTACTTAGAAAGGAGCCTGCTACATGATAATTGCCCCCCAAAATGCCAGCCATTACTAAGAAGGGAGTTTCTGAGGAAGACAGTGGTCTCACCTTCCAACATTAGGTCATCTTATGCATCATTGTAGTTAAAATAGTTTGTTCTTATCCCTACATATATATGTAATGATCTTATTTGCTTGCATTTAACATTTATCATGTTCAGCCTCCAATTTAACAAACAAATCATTTTGAAATAGACAAAAAGGCAACACCCAAAAATCTGACACATTAGCACCCTCCACCCAGAATCTGAGTTTAATCTGATTAGTGCTGGAAGCTTGACATTCCTGTCTCACTTAATGAAGGTGTGTGGCAGGGTGTGGCACTATTGCAGATCTTCATAAGTCATTGCCCTGGCTCCTGGGACTTTGCAAGTGAGTTGGATCAGATCCCCTAGCTCATTGTCATTGCCTAGCACAAGACACTTTCTAACCCAGCCTCTAAGAGTGGTGGTAGTCATGTCACCATACTTTAGGGAGTGTCTGCCATGGATCTGAAGAAACAAAACAGATGGGTTAGGTTTTAGGGTTCCACCCACTCAGTGTGTGTGGGTGTTAGTGACCTCAGAGAGGAGACTGCCAAGAGCACCCTGGGTCTCATGAGTTGGAACAGCCCTTGTATGGATAGAGATTAGGAGGAAAAAGGGTATCTGGGACCCAGTTTAACTCCTTCCTTCCTGGGGTTCCCAGAGCTCAGCCTCCACCAAGCAGCCCATCAGATCTTTGGGTATGTCTGACCTCTTCGGTCCATTCCCTTTTCTCTCAGTGCAGAAACAGAAGAAGACAACCTTCCTCGGGAGCTCAAGCAGCTGTTCCCCAGAGTGTGAAGGAGCCAGGCCACTTTTGACGTTTCTCTGGGAATGGTCAGAAGCAACTGAGATGTCTCCACTTGTGGCCCATGGTCAACACAGTACATTGTGGAGATCTCCAGGCTGACTTCACAGAGGTGAACCTGTCCAGTGATGGCATTCCAGGTGTGGTTGAGGGATGGATAGATGCTTGGCTTTCTCTAACCAGGCTCATTCTGAAGCTCTTCCTCTTTGGACATCTCATAAGTAGGGCTCAACTGTGACACGTGACCACAACCACACTGGGTGATTCTTGTTGGAGCAATATAGCCAAGAGTCAAATCGCTAAGACCCTTATTTGATATGCTCACACACACTGACACAGCCTCTGTTCATACTCATGTCTTAGAATGATATTACAACAATAACTAGCATTTACTATGTCCTAATATTTGGCAGAAAATATTCTAGGAGGAAGAGTGGAGCAAGAGTAATATACTCAGGGGAGGGAAAGTAATACTGTTTGATGTGTGTGTGTGTGTGTGTGTGTGTGAGAGAGAGAGAGAGAGAGAGAGAGAGAGAGAGAGAAAGAGAGAGAGAAAGAGAGAGCATGCATGCACACACACATAAGTGCAGGTGCCTACAGAGGCCAGAAGATGGAGTTGGAGCTGGAGTTACAGGTGGTTGTAACCACCCAACGTGGGTATTCAAATCTGAACTCAGGCACTCTGCAAAATCAGCAAGCCATCACTCTAGTCTCTCTAGGTTTTTAATGTATATTTTACTTCAAAATTATGACCAGTTTCCACAAAGCCCCTCAGTGCTCTGCACAGTGGCCATCCATGCTGTTACAGTTCCAATAAGGTCTGGGTTCTAGTGAAGCAAGGGATTTTTCTCTGACAGGAAGTTGAAGTAGGAAGGCTTGAGACATGATTTCAAAACCTGACCCTCTTCATACCATACCAGAAACCTTCTGGATGGTACAGGTGAAATCACAGGTTCAGGCACAGATGAAATTTAAAAGTCTCCAGCACACTTCCACAGTTTAGGGCTATTGGCTGCCTTGCAGCCTCAGGCTACTGTCTTAAGCACTGTTCTGTTTCTGTAGAGAGATACCATGACCTAGGCAACTCTTACGGAAAAAAAAAATATTTAACTAGGACTTTGTTTACAGTTTCAGAGGGTTAGTCATTATCACGGTGGGGAGCAGGCAGCATGCATAGAATTGTACTGAGAGCTATATCCAGAGCCATGGGCAGAGAGCTTTTTGGGTGGCATGGGCTTTTGAAACCTCAAAATCTGCCCCTAGTGGCATACTTCCTCCAAGGAGACCACATCTCCTAATCCTTCTAATCCTTTCAAATAATGCCAGTTCCTAGTGACAAAGCATTCAAGTACAGGAGCCTATAGAGACCACACTTATTTAAATCACAACAACTACCTCCTTAAGGCATGCGACCAGTGTGTAGAATCTCTCTAGTGAAATTGGAGGCTGTGGTAACTGTGGAAATAGAAAATGTGGTCCTTACTTTTGAGGTGGCTTCAATGGAATACACAGATGTTAGTTGTCTTGGTCTTGGAGGATTTAAGAAGGGGTGGGGAGAGAAGCAAGTATCTCTCAGGTACCATACACATCTGCATAAGAAACTACTGGAGATACACAGGTAACATCGATAAACTTCAAATGGGTTGGTCTTGTGAAGCATTTGCAGACAACTGAATCTAGCCAGTTTATGAGCAAAGCTGACTCGCCATTCAGTCATGGAACTAAACTGTAGTTTAGCCTGTTTCCAAGTGAGACACAGATGTGACATCTTGCTAAGTCTACACAGCTGTACCACTATGTGTATGTGTGACTGCATGTTACTTCCATATGGCTGAGTTCATAAAGCTCCTGCCTGGCATACCTGGTATGCAGCAATGCCTTTATAATCACCTCAAGTCCTCCACAAGCAGCCCAAGGTGGCCCAGTGATAGTCCACTGGGACACGAATGAGCAGGTGGTTCAGAGCTCAGATGCAGTCACATTCAGCACCATTTAGAACATAGCAAGAGCAACTTGACAGAGTGTGGAAGCATTTAGGAGGGTTTGGATGACCAGGCTGGGAGAGAGGGGAAGAACTCTAGGTGAAGGAGTGTTATGTCTTCAAAGTCACCATTCTGCGAGGTAAAGGGAAAACCCTAAGAGCCCACAGAGTACAGGCCGAAACAATGCTGCCTGCCTAAGATAATTAAACAAAACAAGGCTGAGGCCTGCCTCGAGGCAGAGACAAGTGCACCGTGATCTCTTATTTCTGCCCATCAGCCCATGCACACAGTGTGCTCCACTGGACTTGCCCTCAGATTAGAAACTTGCTGCTTCGCCTAACAAGTGGTCTTATTTATAGACTGTTACTATGTAAAGCTATTCCATATTTCCAAAGTGACAACAGGTTCTTAAGCAGAATTCTTGGCTGTGACATGGCAAAAGTGTTTTAGAGAGATTAGCCTGTCAAACACGCTCTAAATAGATTTTTAAAAGTAGGAGGGGGAGTGGAGGCAGCAAAGGGAGTGAACCAGGGCAGCCTCCGAGCACTGAGCACAGGGACCGAAAAGACGGGGAGAGTTATAGGTGGTGCCAGGGCATGGTAGACTGCCACCCGAGAGTTTGCCAGGCTGGGGTGAAGAGCAGGAGAAAAGATGGAGGACCTTAAATAGGCGGGAAAGATAATTGGGATCCGTTAGACAAATTCCCCTGGAGGTCAAATTCTGGGGTTTTGGTATAGCCACTATTACCTGTCATCTTACTGGCTGGTTGGAAACCATGGGCAAACCATTATTCCGAACCTTGTCATCTATTTTTGAAGTATGTGACTCACACTGGTTCTACTCTTCAGTCTGTTCCAAGGGTTTTCCAACCTGCTAGATCAAAATGATCCCAACTTCTACTTCATGCCACCTCTTTGTTGGCAAACACAGAACAAATCAAAGGGAAAAACCATGGAAATGGTCCACTGCAATGAACTTGACTCAGATTGGCTGAGTTTATGTATGTTCGGATTTTTTTTTTTTTTTGGAAATAATATTGCTGTGGTTTCAGTATGAACTGTCTGTCCTTTACAAGCTCACTGTTTGCACACCTGGTCTTCAGCTGGGCACTGTCTGGGGAGGTGGTGTAAATTTAGGTAGTAGGATCTAGCTGGAGAAGCTGGCCACTAGGGTTAGGCCTTTGGAGGTTAGGCCTGGTTCTTGGCCCTTTTTCTCTGCTTCCCCACTGACATGCGTGAGCTGCCTCACTCTTCTGTGTTCTCTCCACTAATATGATCCAAGACCTCTGAAGCCGTGAGCCAAAATAAATTCTTCATTTTTAATTTTATGTATGCGAGTACTCTATCTTTTTGTATGCATTTATGCTAGAAGAAGGCATCAGATCCCACCATAAATGGTTGTGAACCCCATGCATTTGGTTGTGGGAATTGAACTCAGGTCCTACTGGAACAGCAGCCAGTGCTCTTAACTGCTAAGCCATCTCTCCAGACCAGTTCTTCTTACTTTTAAGTTGATTTCCCAGGTACTGGGTCACAATGACCATAAAATTAACACAAATACTTTCAATTCTGTTTTATTGTACCTATTACAATAACTTACAAATTAATGATACTTGACTTGTGTGTGTTTTAGTGTGTTTTATTATACATTCCTTAATTGGATACGTCTGAGAGACAAATTATTCAATGAATCAAGGAGTCTGATGTTTAAAAGCCAGTCAGAAACGCAAGACTAGATTGTAAGGTGGAAAGCAGAAACAACAGACTTAGGGATTCGTTTGCTGCTGAAGTGAAGATAAAAGTTCAGCGATGGAGATGTTATAGTAAAAATCCTGTTGGGCACGTGTGATGCCCTGGGCTTGATCCCAGCACAGACAATTAAAGAAGAGGAGGGGCTGGGGAGAAAGGAGGGAAGGGCGGGAGAGAAGAGACGAAGTCTTCACAAGACAAATATACCCCAGGAGAGTAGGCACAAAAAGTGCAAGGACACATGTTCCCACAGGGCCACCATCTTTTGAAGGGACTGGCAGAGATGGCTACCTGCACTCTCAAATCCACTTCTTTTGTAAAACAGCTGCCTGGCTGTGAGCTATGCTTCTCATCTGGAAATGACCATGTAGAGCTCTCACCTAAGGGACGGAGCTGTGCAGGTATGGAAACAGTGAACTAGTAGATTCAACAGTGAAGGCAGAGATGTGGGGGCATGCTGTGTTCTACAGCAGAGAAAATCCACCTGCTGGCAGGGAAAGCCTCCATAGACTAATGCACAGCTGGGAGCAGCCTTCTTTTGTGGTAGGGCAATTTTGGCTTTTGATCTCTTTGATACTGAACATTGGCCTTCAATGAAGAAGATGGAAGGCCAGGCAAAGGGACTAGTGGGAAAATAGGGGCGATCTCCCTAAATTCAGTGCTATTGGAATCAAGGGTGCTAAATGTTCAGAAAGGAAAAGACATTAGATTCAGCATTTAACAAGATTATATAACAAATACTTCCCAGAAACAAAATAGATATGGGCAGACCTTTCCATGGCCTGAGACCATGTGACTAGAACGCACTGTCTTTCTTTCCACTTGTTTTGCTGTTGGGCTTTCCTCTCCTGGCTCTGAGGGACCATGAACTTTAGAACACCCCCAAGGGACTCTGCAGCACAGTCCAAATCCAATGGAAATGTGACATGTGACGTGCGTTCTGCCATTTACACAACACAGCAGAAAAGCCCCCAGCTTTGCTTAGACTGCATACTGGGAGCCAGCTCCTCACACATCTGGGAGAGTTCAACAGAATAAACTGGAGGAAGTTTCATTTGTAAGAAATGAGTTTTCTAGCCTTGAAGTAGACTGACTGCAGCACTCCACTGGGAACAGCAGGTGCTCTTCTCTTGCCTGAGGGCAGACAGTGCCCCTGCCAGGCAGGAGACCGGACCACCTGAGGGGTGAGGGTGGGGGGCAGCACAGAGGAGGCTCCAAAAAGGCTTTGGGTGTTTGGGAAAGGTTGCTGGAGAAAGGCTAAATCATGCAGCCTGCTTTTTCCTGCCTCATTATGTTAGATTAGTCTAAGTGAAGCCACAGACAGAGAGAGCAAATCATCACTGGCTGTTTAAGAGGCCTTTGCTCCCTCTCACTGGTGAAATTGCACTTTGGAGCAGACCAGGATCTGAACCTTCACTCACGCAGAAGATACCAAAGGAGGCGAAAGAGAGAAGACAGTCTTTGTCTGAATTTCTGTCAACTCCTCTTAGCTACCCTAAAGATCAAATTTCAGTATAACTACAATGCAAACCAATGTGTATCCAGAAAAATATTCTTCACATGTGCCTTTATGACAGGCTAACTATAAGCCAATTGCTGCCCTTGAGCTTAAAATTTAGGAGCATCTGGCCAGTTGTGGTGGCACATACCTTTAGTTCCAGCACTCAAGGTAGAGTTAGGAGGATCTCTGAATTCAGGCCAGTCTGGGTCTATATAGTGAGTTACAGGACAGCCAGGGCTACAAAGAGGGCCTCTCTCAAATCTCAAATAAATAAAATTCTGGGGCCCCTTCATCTAGAAAATGCTGCTGCAGAGGGAAGAGATTTGGAGCCTCTGATCACCCAGCTCCTCTGTTTAGAGACTCGAGTGGAAGCCCAGAGCTGTCACTTTGCTGTGCTGGTGTTAGTTACATCATGAACTTGAGGGTAGGCAAAAAGCTGGAGCCACTAGCAAGGGCAACTTGAAACTTCCCAGGCCAGTGTTTCACCGGACACCCATAACAACCTTGAGTTAAAATAATCTTTAAAGAACAGCTAGGTATTGGAATTTCTTTCTCACCTGGTCCATCAGCTAGGAACCTTGGAGTAGCCTCAAGACACCAGTCATACTCCATCCCTAGAGACCACTGCAAACCTATGTGCAGACCAAAACTAGCAAAGCCTGGGAAGGAAGTTCCAGGGTAATATATTTTGTCAGCTATCTCTTATCTCAAACATCCATCCAGGGTTTTAGACCACACAAAACACCTCAAAAGCTAAAAAAAACAACCACAGTAATAAAATGTTGATTATTTCTTCCTCGGCTGGCCAAAGAATGTGAAACTCAGTTTTTCCAGCAAAGCTCACATCACCTGAAAACTCTCTTCTACCCACCTCAACAACCACCCCTGCCTGTAGACAGACTCATCAAGTCTGTGGGTTCTGGTTCTCCTTCCTCACCATACCTGCCTTTCTTGATCCCCCAGTTTCTCTGTGTATTCTTTTGTTAAAGGACTGTTCCTCTGGCTTTTTTCTCTTGTATCTGTCTTTCGAGTTTCCTTCAGAGACCTGTTATTAGATACTGAGTGCACTCCTTATCCCCAGAAGTAAAATGCTATAGTTGGAAATAGGAGGAACCCTGGTAGCAATGCACAGTCAGAAGTATAGTCCGAAACTGGGTGTTAGGACAGCAATTCAATGCATGAGCTCTCAGGATGGGGCAGGAATGGGGCAGGAACGCATCCATATCAACCCATGGTTCATCTGTGGAGTTGAGATGCTCCAGTCATTACCCAAGTGTCTCACCAGAATCAAAATCTCCACACTCTGTCTGTGGGAGATACTGATACTAGCTTCCCACACTCAGTTCAGAGATGAGCAATCTACACAAGCAAACCAGCATTGGGAACACTCAGGAAGTGGGTAAAAGGCAAGATGAGGAATGTCTCTGACAGCAATTTCCTTAGGGTGCCAGGAAACATTTTTAGGAAAGTGTAATATAGTCTTGGAAGGATGTAAGAAGACATGGCTTCTGTGGAAGAAATACAAATAGTCAGGAAGAGAGAAGGAAGGGAAGATGCAAGGATAAGAGCATCAATGTGATATGGATCTCTCAAGTTTACGGTACTGGAGAACACAGCATGGTTCTCAGTGAGCAAATTTTACTTAAGTTGGAAGAAGTGAGGAGAGGTGCTAGGCAAGGAAGTTAGAGCTCTGGGGACCATAGTGAAGATGTTCTCTTCAAAATACATGGAAAAGGGGGAGCTTCCAGTGATGGACACCAGAGAAAAGAGACATGTTTAAAATTAGTGTGTGTGGAAGGGACAGGAACAAACAGGCAAAACCAGACATCTCTTAAGAACACTGGAGTGTGCAGGCCGCATCACTTCACTGAAGGTGCAAAAACGGAAGAAGTTATGCAGTCCCAGAAAGGGTATAAAAGGAATGATGGCTTATCTACAACAGAGCAAAGAAACAATGAGCCCTGCCATACTTGCCCCCGAAACAAGAGACAGAGAAGAGTTGTGAATGTGGATCTTACTCTCTCACCATGTTGTCATTGATTAGTGAAAGCAACAAAGGTTTGGTCAGATAGGCAAAGACTTGAAAAGTAGAGCGGTCCATGGTCTCTTCTTCAACATTGAGGAAGCACATTCATCAGCTGGAAATAAAAATTAACATAACATGTGTATACACACATGTATATGGCTGCAAAAAGGAGTAGGACTTGCTTCACATGGCTGACCCTATGTTCTGAAGTTTGATGAAATTTGGTAGGCTGTCTGCCTGGGACATTGTGTATCTCAGGACAGCTCAGCCCTTAGAAGCAATGTTGGCTGAGAGCTTACACCACCCCTCCTTCCTGACCCTCCCTAATTTTGTTGATCCCTCATTTAGCCATGAACTTCAAGGGAAGCTAGCCTTATACCTAGACATGGTGTGGCCTATAATTGGTCTATCTCCAATCTGGGATTGGTTTCCATATAGACAGAAGACAAAATGTCGGTAAGTCAGGAGGGAAGCTGCCTGCAGATGTTGTTCAGTATGAGGATATGGATTTGGTCCCCAGATTAAGCAACAAAAAGACATGAGGGGGTTCCATAGGGAAGACTTAGAGAAAACAAGCTAGTCTCAGGCCAGAGCCATACCTTGGAGCCATGGCAGTTATCCTGAATCCAGGGAGGGAACTGGTCTGAGGCAACAAGTATTGAAGTGTGGCAAAACCAACAGATACAAGGGCGCTTGGGTCTTGCTGATATTACTGACTAGCTAAGTTAACCAAACTTGGACTAGAGTGCAATACTGTCTGTCCTCATTACTAAACACAAATGAGCTCAATTTGCTGTCACACACACGTCTTAAGGAACAAGCCCTGCAGTGTTAGCCATTTCTCCTATGCCTTTCTTGGTGCCCAGAAACATCTCTGGAGCCGCATACTTTAACCCCAAGTTCATATGGAATCTCTTGCCTTATTTGATGGTCACTTGTAACAGTAACGGGTGCTGTTCTTGTCCAGATTTTTCTAACAATGGCTAAGCTTATTGCATAGTGAAGACCCTATGCCAAGAAAAATCACCAAACAAAGGGTTCTTTCTTTCTTTCTTTCTCCACACAAAAGCTGTATTGCATCGAATGGCATAATGAACTTTTTCATTGCTAAGGAACGTGAAAAATGGTTTTCTGCATCTTTAAGCTTCATGTTAAATGACCTAATTCATTGAGTTTCTTTTTTTAATGATGAAGACTATAAATTGTCCTGGGACAGATACTATATATTATTAATCTGAGTTTACCACTTGTGATTGTTTCTGGATTGAATGACTCTTAAAAATCAGTGTAGAGTATTATCTCAGTTATGTAAATGCATAGGGGGAAACTAAAGAAATAATTGTGGTATTTTTTTCCCCTATATGATGAGGTGTGGTTATTCTTTCAACTTACAGATAATTGCATTCACTTGTGGTTTTGTTTGTTGTTTGTTTTTGATTTTTTGTTTGTTTGTTTGGTTTTTTTGGGGGGGGGATTTTTGTTTTTTTGAGACAGGGTTTCTCTGTACTGCTTTGGAGCCTGTCCTAGAACTTGCTTTGTATACCAGGCTGGCCTTGAACTCACAGAGATCTGCCTGCCTCTGCCTCCCCATGTCTCAGAAAAGAAACAGAATATGTGTATGTGCAACTTCACACATTACGATTTCCCCATGCTAGACTACAGAATGGTGCCCTGCCTTCAGAACACTGGATGTGTTACGAGCAGGGTTTCCAGTGGCCTGGTTTGAAAAGCAGGGTTTCTAGTGGCCTGGTTCCACCACTGTGCCAGCCCCAAATAAGACACAGAAATGCTGTATTAGATATAAAGCTGTTAGCCTGTTACTAGCAATTCTTATTGGATAGCTCTGTCTTAAATATTAACCCATTCCTATTAATATAAGTATTTCCACGTGGTCTTATCTTATTGGAAAGAGGGGCTGGCATTCTTCTCTCTCGGGCCTCCATCTTGAATCTCCTCCCTACTACTTCACGCATCCTCCTTGTCTCCTAGTCTGCCTATCTTGCTTTCCTATTGGCCAACAGTGCTTTATTCATTAACCAATATGAGAATCATATTTACAGAATGACATCTCTCATCACTGGATGCTTTAAGACCACACATTTTTGCTCTGTGGAGGAGCCTTCTGGGGTTGTAGAGGTCAGAGCCTGGGTTCTGACAGCTATGGATGTCAGATGTCCTCTCAGGCCAGCTAAAGAGCTAAATAATGGTGAAAAGTGGAGAGAGTTTTTTTTTCAACATTGAGAAAAGGAACAAATAAAAAGGTATGGTACCCTCAAATCCATCTTGGGGCCCTGATAAGAACCTTAAGTTTAGACAGAGAACAAGAACATGTATGACTAAGCAGTCTTGGTCAAGGTGTGGCCCTGCCACTTGCTGACCAATCAATCAGACCTCCCCTCCAGCAGGTTGCTCTGACTAGCTGTCCAGAGCTACCTGAATCCCTTTCTGGGAGACAAATCCTTCCTCTGGCTTGCACTAGGGTCCCAGCCTGGAATTCCAAGGGAAATTCCATTCACTTGGATACCACTGTGTCAATAGCCTAGTAGCTAAAAAGAGTGGCTCCAGCCGGAATGGTGTCACCAAGAACTACGCCTCTGAACTAACTTGACATGCCCTTTGAAATCCATTTGCTGATGTTTCTCCAGATGGCTTCTTGTATCCCACTGGGAAGCCTTGGTTCTTTGGGTAAATGAAGTGAGAAGGGGGAGTTCTTCAAACCTTTCATTTTATCCAAAGTAGAGATTGCCTTTTATTCACTGTACTCAACGTGTAAGGCCCCCTCAAGCAAGAAGACTGGCCTGGCAAAGAGCTTCAAGGTCAGTTTCATAGTCGAGCAGTCATCTTGCATCCTAGAATGATACCCATCCCCAGGAAACTACCACAGCAAACCAATTGTTAATGCTTCCTATTCCTTGTCAAGACATCTTACAGAATTGCTTTCTGGTACTTTTGTGCCAGTGGGATGAGTTGAACTGACTTTGAGCACCTTGCAATTTGATTATAGAATCCTTCTCCAAAGGGGGAGAAGCATCTTTTGATTCCAAGATTGTTAGCACAGTACCTCCTGAGAAGATTCTGACTTTAATGCCAAGAAAATAATTTTTTAATTTATTTTTTGATGTCTAAATGTGTTTGAATATATGTATTTGTGCATACATGTTCATAGAAGATCAAATATCTGAAGTTGGCACCTGGTATTTTCTTTGACCTCTACTTTACTTACCGAGGCAGGGTCTCTCACAGTACCCAGAGTTCCCTAGTTGTGCCTCATCTAGCTAGCCAGCTTGCTCCAGGTATCCCCATTTCTGTCTCCCAAATGTAGGGGTTACCAACCCAACTGGGTGAGAAAATTGTTTTCACCAAGCCAGTTCAAGAAAAAAAAATTCATAGGAATTACTTATTTTTAATTGTATGAGTGTTTGGCTGCATGCATATTTGTGTGCATGCCTGGTGTCCAAGGAGGCTAAAAAACAGTGGATGCTATAGTGCTGGAGTTACAGACTGCTCTGTGGATGTGGGTATTAGGACAGTATTCTTGCTGTTAAACCATCTCTCTAGTCACAAGAATCCATTTTTAAATGATAAGCATAAGGAAAAAGGGAAATTGGGGATGGTCTAGAACAACCTTATGATAGGAGATCCTCTTTCTTGGTTTCTACCCCCCCCCCCCCCCCCCCCCCCCCGCAATTATGGCTCTGTTCACCCTGGGCTGTTTACTTTCGTCTGCTTCCCATGACTTTGAAATCTGTGTTAGAATGCCACAGTTCTGGTATCAATACTTGTCTTTACCTTTACTGTTCGTTGGTTTTGTTTTATAATTTTATAATAGTTCCTCTATAAAATGTTCAAATCACAAATTTTCAACATACAGTAGCTAGAAACCCCCATCTAGTTTTCAGAGGCATCTTGTTTCCAAACTTCTATAAGTTTGTCCCTTTTTTAGATCGAGTCCCAGAAATAACCTAATTAATTATTAGTTAGTGACTCTGATAGTGTTTCTTCACAAAGCCAAGAGAAACAACCATTTTCTATTAAAGGCACACTCAGTAAACCTGACTCATCTCTGGGTCACCCACGGGGCTGGGAATAAAAGAAGGGTAGGGAGACACTGGTCTTAAGGAGTAGTGAAGGAAGACAGATGCTATTCTGATGTAATGTTTTAATAAATCAAAATTGCTTCCAGAAGACGCACAAGTGAACAAACTGTCCAAATGTGAATTAAGGACAGAAGTGCTCTGCTAGAGTAAAGAATTGGCTACACCGACCCCCCGTCTTACTTTACCTTCACTCTGCATCGCAACCCCGCCAGGGGCAGTGACTTGAGATCAACAGATCTGGACATTGCTCTAGCAGGCCACAGCTCAGCACCAGAGCAGCCGAAACTGTGGGTTTGCTCCAAAGCACTGAAGAGAAAGCAAACCCTAAAATCCGTTTCTGAAGGAAAGAAAGCATTTGCTGGTGAAATTATACATAAGACATCAGAAACTCAGTAGAGACAAACTTGAAAGAGTAACCATAGTTTCTGTTTTTAAACTGTCTTCTATAATTTTTTCTTTTCCTGGTATTACCAGTTCAATGACCTAACTTGCTTAGAAAAACAAACCTTCTCCAAGAGAAACAACACTTAAATCAGAGAAAATTCTTACACCAACAGATTTAAAAAACAAAAAACTGTGACTGTTTCAAGACTCTGGTGTTTCTGGCAGACGGGGCTTTTGGAAGTTGGAACTTGAGGACACCATCACTGGAGGCGTCAACCCTTCAGGAGACTTCTAGAGTTGGATTTTGGAAAGCTTCTAAGAGCAGGTGTTGTATCTTTGCGCCGTGGTACAGAAAGGAGGTTTCCACTCTTGTTATTCATACTGGGACCTAGTGACAGGCAGCTCGTATTAGGCACCCCCTCATTCATCAGGTCCTACATAATTAAAGCATTCTGCCCAGCCGGGCTGGGAGTTTAGCTCTGTGGTGGAGCATTGCCCTACTGTGCACAAGGCCTTAGGGTTCTATCAATGGTAGCACACAGCCATGTACACATAATGTGTGTACTCACTCATACACTCTTGTGCTCTAGCTCTCGCTCATGCACTCACACACACATGCACACATGTACACAGAAAGTGCACTATGCTTGCAGGTCATGATGAAAGCCTTTTCAATTGTGAGGTTAAACATTTGATTTTTAGTATCATGGAAAAGATATAATAGATCTACCTCAGGACCTTATTTTTCCATTTTTTTTTTAAAAATTCGTTGTGAAAGAATAGGAAATACATCTAACCTCAACTAGTTATAATCAGAATATACCATAATTTCCTAAAATCAGTTACAGCTCTTACACCTATACCATTCTCATAAATATCCTGGTTCATGCCCAAACAATTATTTTTTAAAAGCCTTCAGCAAGACATTTAGTAATTAACATATGTGTCTGCACCCCCAGTTTGCCAATAGAAGTCTTCTAATCCCTCCCTTTCTCCTGTCTTCCTGGGATTAAGTAAGCAACAATGAATATGCAAATTCTATCATGAAAATGATTATGGGTGGTTAATTTCATGACAACTTCAAGTTTCTTCCTGTAAACATTCCATGTGCGTTCATACGACTCTGCTCGAGAGATGCGCCTTTTCTGGTGATGACACAGACTGAGAGCACAGTGCAGGAAGTGCGTGGTGAAATAATGGGCCACAGCATCCTCCTGTTCTCACCTCCTCCATTTCCTGTTCTGTGAGGGGCGGGTCTTAGGCACTGCCAGAAGAGACCTTCCTGAAGACCTTCCTAGTGCCATAGGAAGGTCCCTTTGAAATCTCTTCTGGAACAATCTATCCCTCATCTGTGAAGTGCCCTGAAACCAAAGAGACAAATGGATCTAAAACTCAATGGGGTGAGATTTGTTGGGGGTTTATTGACAGAGTGTAGTGACTTCAACTGCAGTTTGACTCCCACAGTCCAAGTCAGAATAAAGAGCACATTTGCAGATTTGGAAAAGTAACTTCATTCTGGCTGGCACGGACTCCATCCATCTAAGGCAGTACCAGAGCCAGGTGCAGCCCTGGCCAGCATATAATTCTCATAGTTTTGCCATCTTGTGCCTCGTTGAGAAACCATTCAGGATAAACAGTTGAGGGTTAGTCAGGTTGTTATGCCTCAAGCTGGCTGCAACAGTCTAAAACAGGAATTTCCTTAACCTGATAAAGAGCTAACTTATGCTCTAACTTACACTGGGGATGAACAACTGCGTAACTTCAGATATCAGGGGAACGAAAGCAAGGATGTCTATTATTCAATACTGTTTTCCAAGTGAATTTGGCAAAAGAAAGATAAAAGGCATTTAGATCGGAAGAGAAGTATAACTCGGAATTTGTAGCTTAGAAAAATGCACAGAATTCATTAAAAATTATTAGAACAAAATGAGTTTACCAGGGCTGCAGATTAGCAGACCAATATTCAAATATCAGTTTTATTTCTGTTTGTTAGCAATGTCCAACACCTCAAAAGATTAAAGAAAGAATAAAATAATCACACCAAACTAGACAAAATATATACTGGAAACTGTAAAGCACTAATGAAGAAAACATCAAATGCCTAAATAAGTGTAAATTGTACCCAGCTGCTATGGAATTCACTATAAGCCAGTCTGGACTTAAACTTGCAGAAATCCCCTTGCCCATGTCTCCCAAGAGCTGGGATTATAGTGTGGGCCATGACCCCTGACTTGAGTTGATGTTTGAGCATCAGGGACAGCACTCGCATTGTCAATCCTAGCAGGGGAGGTTGGTGTTGGGACATCTCCAAGAGGGAGGCTGAAAGACAGGAGAACAGTGTGTGCAATGATATTCTCAGGGATTATGGGTATACTTCTTTCACAGAGGCCACACCCCCACCTCCCTGGAGCCCTAGAGTAGAATTAGTCAAAACCCTTAAGCAGTCAAGCTTTGTTACTGGCAATCCCATCAGAAGGAGAATTTCCTCGGCTCAGGTTGACTGGACATTCCATTTGCTTGGATGAAGCAGAGATGGACTTCTCCCTCACTGAACTCTTTTCCTTGACCTGGTCCTAAGACCTTAGAGAACTTGGGGCATAACAGTGACTCCCAATGCACAGAGAATCACCCCAGGATCCCCAGACCATGAGTCTCCTAAAATTCTTAGCATGAAATAAATCTTTTTTAAAAGAGGTGTGTGTGTGTGTTGTGTGTGTGTGTGTGTGTGTGTGTGTGTGCGCGCGCGCGCGCACGCGAGCACTCAAGCCAGCAGGTAGCTCAGCAAAGACACAAACAGCTTTTACAGAAGACATAAGTTCAGTTCCTAGCACTCACATTAGGTGGCTCATAATTGTAACTTCAGTTCTGGAACACCCAACCCCCTCTTCTGGCCTCTGCTGGTATGGCCCCCCAGACATAATTAATAATTAAAACTAAAATCTTTAAAAATCCCCAAGCCAGTCAGACCATGGTGCCATGGGAGGCAGAGACAAGCAGATCTGAGTTCCAGGCCAGCCTGCTCTACAGGCTCTACAAAATTCCAGGATAGCCAGGGCCACACAGGGCCTCAAACTATAAATAAATAAAGCTTATTCAAGGCATGAGGAAAAGCCTGCCTAAGCCACTTTGGTACCCCTGGTAGGATAATTTGAGTTATCTTGAAAGTCTCAAGTAATCTCTAAGGTACATAGCTCCCAGAGCACAGTCAGTGACACACACTGGTCATTTCTAGAGGAGGCCATGGAATTGCATGCTTGTAGGAGGTCTCCTTGTCCCAGGGTACAGCCAGCGATTCCTCAGCAATTCCTCAGCATGAACAGTCGCCATCCTTCCCAGAAAAGTGTCCTTTGTCCCCTCACATGTTTTCTCATGAACCACTTTCTACATGTGCAGCAGACCATGCGCCTGAGGAAACCATGGCAACTTGCAGACATCTGAGGAGCCACAGCCATGTGTCATCATGAGCTCAGAGATCAGTCTCTCAGACAGGCCGACTGGATGCCATAAAAATTAACTCAATAGCTTCAAATTGGCTGTTAGGGTGTTTACTCAGAACAACATGGACATCCCCAGGTCTTGCTGGGCAACAATTGTTGTTCTGATGGGTCCCTGTGGCTCTGAGTGAGACAAGGAGGTACAGATCTGATGTGAGTCATAGTGTCTGACACAGGCTGCTGCGCCCCGGGCCACACTGCTCCTACCCTTTGTAGGAAAGGACAGAAATTAAACCACAGGGCTAGAAGAGGGTCAGCAGGTTCTGATTATCTCTCCCTTCTCCCCTCCCTCCCTTTCTCCCTTCCTCCCTCTCTGTCCTCCCTTCCTGTCCTCCCTCCCCATTCTCCTTTCCTCCCCCTGTCTCCAGCCCTTTTCACACATTGAGAAGTAGGAGTTAGGAATCTCATTAGCCAGTAGATAAATAAGCAGAGATCAACGGTCCAGGGGGCAGAACCCCCACAATTGTTCAGAAAAGTATCATATCTATATAGACATAAAATCATACAAAGACGAAAGCTTCAGGGGAAAAAAAAAAAAAAAAGCCACACCTTAGTTTATCTCAGTGTCACATTCCTTGTGGTTTAGCTTTTCCTTTGAATTTCAAGAGGGGCTGTGAAAGCAAACACCATGCCTCTCCATCCTCCCTAGGGTACAAGGGTCCTGGGTGGGGTGCTGGGGTTTGGCTTTTAAGGTTAGTGTGGTGTAGTAGAGCAGTTTACATAGTAACACGGAGTTATGGTGTGGATGTGTCATCAGCTTTGGGAGGTAGCTGGCTGTGTTCACAGAGGCAGGATTCAAGCTTAGCATCACTTGTTTTGAAGACAGGACCTCACTACAAAAAACGTAGCCTGACGTCTGACTAGTCATGCTCTTACTTCAGCCTCCAACATGCAGGGTTATTTGTATCACCTTGCCTGGCTAAAACATACGTTTTAAAATCAATTTCATTTTTATTATGAAGAATTATAATCTCAGTGTGATAGGTTTTTCTCTTTTCCCCCTCCTTTAACTTTAAAAAATATTTATTTTATGTGCATTGATGTATGTATGTATGTATGTATGTATGTATGTATGTATGTATGTATGTACCACTTATTGCCTGGTGCCCAAGAAGGCCAAAAAGGGGCTTATAACTCCTGGAACTAGAGTTGTAAGCCACCCGTGGGTGGTGAGAATTGAACCCAGGTCTTCTAGAAGGGCAGCCAGTGCTCTTAACTGATGAGCTATCTCTCCAGTTCTCTGTCCCAACTTTACTTTTAAGACAAGATCTTGTAAAGGAGACCACCTTGGCCTTAAACTCCCAGAGGGTCCCTGCCTCAACCTCCCAACCCCTATGATTATAGACATGCATCTCCACACACAGACATTGTGCTACTTTGGAAGTTTCTTTTTTAAGCAATCTACTAGGGTTGTTGGGTTTTTTGTTTTGTTTTGTTAATAAAAATCTGTTTTTAAAATATGGAACAGCCCTCTATTGAGGGCTGGTAAAGAAACCAACCATCCGTTAGGTAATAATGCAAGCCTCAACACAAGTATGCTCTCTTAATTCTCTTAGCTAATAGAAGTGTGCTCATGATGAACACCAAGTCAGTCTGTCAGGTTTGCGCACGATTTAAAAAGAAAAAGCTCTAGGAAAAAAAAAAAAAAAAAAAAAAAAAAGACACATCTCATGGAGATTCTTATCTTCAGCAATTTGGATGATTTGAACCCAAGAGAGGAAGGGCCAGAAGTGAAAGGCCGGTGATTCAAGGTCAAAGGGGGGGGGGGGTAGGAAGTGGAAGGACTTCCCTTTTAGTAAATACTGAAATAAGAGGTTTTCCGGAAGTAAAGATTCACACAGGAAAGGCCTGGCCACTGAGAGTGTGGCACTCTGGGTCCTAATCCCCTGATGGCAACTGATAACCCCCTTTGTGTGAAGGCCCAGGGTTTCCTGCTAGGAAACCCTGGCCCCTTAGCAGGGATAAGGCTGGCCTGGGAGCAAGAGCTATGGGGGTGTCTCACCACAACTCACTCCTAGGGGAGGGTGGGCGCAGGCTCTCTTTCCCAGGACTCCAAAGTCTGAGAGGTCAAGTTGGTGTGGAATTGTTCCTCCTTCGCCCAGGCCTGGCTTGCCAGTCATTCCGGTGATGCCTGAGGAGGGTGAGGGGTAAGGAGTGGGTTTGGGGCCACAGTGGTTTGTGAGAGCTGGCAAAATGAGACCTTTCTCTTCTCTCCCTTATTTTCACTTAATATTGTTACTAGGATGGTTAACAATTAAGCTAGTAAATGAAGACAAAATAAATCTGAGGGTTTTTTAAATATATATATAGAATTTGTTTACAGCAACAATTATGATGATAAAAAGCCCTGGAAAGCCAGTGGGAGCTCTTTTTGGGGTCTTGTTGGCATACTAAAACTACCCGTACTTTTTGCCACACAAAGATAATTACATTAGTGTTCTTAATGTGCCTTCTCCTGGATGCCCCTCTCAATGCATGTATGTTCTCGTGTGTCAGGATGCACATACAAGGGGTCAGAGGGCAACTTCCAGGAATCATTCTCTCTCATTACACAATGTGGGTCTTGGGGATCAGACTCAGGTCATTGGGCTTGGTAGCAAGCATGCTTGCTTGTTGAACCATCTCACATTTTGTTGTTGCATGCTCTTCCCCCCTGGCTATATATTGAGCAAGTAGCTGAGGGTGTGGCTCAGTGGTAGAGCCTGGTGGGTCATTGTTACAGCTTTCACATCTCCCTGGCCTGAGGAGAACTGAGCCACCTGACCCTGAGCCAGACTGAGCAGTACATTTAGCGAATATTTTTGGAAATCACTGTTTCAGGAGTAGACAATGCAACCCCCCCCCCCCCCGAGTGTTCTGTGGAAGAATTGCAAGCCTATAGCATAGAAAGAACCTTAGAACTTGGGACCCTAGAAACACTGGCTGCTCTGGTCTGGAGAAATCTACCTTGAGGTTTAGTAACTTTCTCTGTGGTCCTCGCTCTGTCTCTCTTTGTGTGAAGTGAGGCTAATTGTCCTTACTTCATGGGGACAGTTTAATGAGAGGTTTTGCATGATGTGTGACACTGTTGTCAGAGCTGCCTTCCCACTGATACTGTTGGGGATTTGCTCTTCCACTATTTCAAATGTCTGTTCTCTGCATTGAAAGTTAATCTGCTCTCTTGCTAGTAGCTTGAGACATCTGTCTGACCTGTTATGTGGCTGGAGCATGGCTGCTAAAGGAGAATCAGCAAGCTGAGATGACAATTCAATGCCCAGCAGTTAGCCTTCTGCGCCACAGGAGAAACTAGTCAACAAGATGCCTTAGCTCACACTTACTCTGGACAAAGTGGTTCCCCTTCAGGAAAGAATCCCTACCTAGGTCTCACATTACTTCCTTCAGTTTACATTCTAGATCTTTGTACTGAATTTACTCTTCTGTGAATTCCCTGTTACAGACCACATAGTCTTGGTGTCAAGACACTAAAGTGGGAACAGCAGGAGGCTTTACAAGCCCTCTGTGAGTTGCCCCATGACAACTCACATAACTTCCATCTCTTTTGTGAGGTAGAAGCAACATGGAAACCAGGGGCTCAGGGGACCAGGGCAAACATTATAGTGGCTGCACCTTCTATAGGCAAGGACAGGACTCAGTGCCAACAATAGACAAATGCAACTTAATGAAATTAAAAGCTTCTGGGAAGCAAAAGAAACAGTAAATGGGTGAAGGTTACAGAATGAAAGAGAACTAATATCATACCCCAAGTGCTCAAAAATGATGTAATAAAAAGTCAAACAACCCAGTTGATAAATGAGTCAATTAAATGAGCAGGCATCAGAGAAATGCAAATGGGGCCCTACACTGGGTAGCTTATTGGGGAGAAGTGCTTGCCTCCAAGCCTGATGACCTGGGTTCAACCCTGTGGAAGCAGAAAAATCAGCTCCTGCGAGTCTCACCTTCAAGTGTGTGCTGTGGCACACATGCAAATGCACATACAGTAGAAAGATGGGTAGATACAAAAACCTGCACTGAGATTGTCTCACCTCAGTTAGAACGGCAGCTGTTACAAATGCTGGTGGAGATGTAGACAAGAAAGAAACCTTGATACGAAGATGATTTGAATGTAAACTAGTCCAGCCACTATAATCAGTATGGAGGTTCTCAAAAACTAAAAATAGATGTACCACGTGAACCAACCTTTCCACTCCTGGGTATTTATCTCTGAAGACTCTAAGGCAATGTATCGAAGAGTTATTTGCACATCAGCGTTTATTGCAGCACTTGGTACTGACCAACAAAAGTGTGGTCTCTACACACAATATATTCTTTTTCAATCATAAAAGGAGAATGAAGCAATGTCCTTGTGTCTCCTAAAGGAAATGGATCAATCAGGGGCAATATCAAATGAATTAAATATGCCTCAGAAAGACAAATAATCACATTTCTCTCATCTGCAAGACCCTACCTAGCTTTTTAGAGGCATGTGAAATCATATTTGAACAGGTGACGTGAAAGTAGGAACAAAACTGTGTATAGGGAGTCAAGGGACCAAAAGGTGGATGAGTGGGAGGAGAGAGGGAGCAAACGGCTGGGAATGGGGTAGATATTGTCAAAGAACATTTTATATTGCATGAAAATGACTTATGCAACCCAGCGTAGTAAAATTTGAAGGCACAGCCTGCCTGCTGTGGTACATGGGGAGGTCAGTGGCTTACTTTCACTCTGTGAAGGGTTTCACTAATCCTTTTCACTGTGACTTGAATTGTAGATCCTGTACAGCTGAATCCTGTGTGATAGATTTGCAAAGTGCTAATGGAGGACTTGATAAACTATAGTGTGAAATCTTATGGGTTCTTAAGTTAGCTTAAAATCCTCTCAGCTGTTTGCCTTTGGCTTGCTGCAAACTGTGGGAATGACTCCTATAATTCACCAAAGTGAGGACCCTGTGGGAAATGCAGCTTGTGGGGGAGGGTGGCAGATTGAGAGGCCATGAAGACAGGTGGAGAATCTGGTTGGGTTTTCTGTGCCTTCATCCATCACCAGAAGGTTCTAGAGCCAGCTGGCTTCTCCCTTCTCAGAGTTTCAGTTTTCTTTCTTGTAAGAGGAGGGTCACGTCATGAGAACTTCTGAAACTGTGCACAAATCTCTGTGGAAAAACTTTGAAATACACTTTTGCATGCTTTTCTCTCTGGGCTATCTCCTGCTATCATGGACCAGAAAGCTTGTAATTAGCAGAAACTTACTCAACTCTGAAGCCTAGGGAGCCTGAGGTTAAGGGGCAGATCTGCTGGGAGCCTTGTCCTGCACCTAGCATGGTTAGAAGGCTTTACAAGCTGAGGCAGAGGTGAGCGCTTTACAGCAGGGTCTACACTGGCAGCGACTGACCCACTCCTGCTACAGTGAGGTTCATCTGTTCACAAGAGCAGAACCATCAAGGCCTCATCACCTGTTAGAAAGCTTCATCTCTTAGCATCATTGCATTGGGGCTCCAGCTTCCAGTACTCAACTCTGAGGTTCATATTCAAGCTATACCATCTAAAAATACACTTATTAATAATATCCATAGGCAAAGGGCATAAGAAAAATGTTAAAAATAATAATGGTTTTCATCGGTCCTTTATTATAAAGTTTTTGTTCAAATACACAAAGGCCATCACTGATATTCGGAATGAAGTGTTAAGTACCTCATCACAGGCTACATGACTGTGAATAGTTTTTGTTGCCTGGCAACCTTCATTAGGGTTTGATAAGATGTTTAACTGGGCCGTCTTTCTTTGAGAGTCCCCAGTGGAGCCATTGGGACTTGTCTCTTGTCCTAGCCCATCCCTCTAGGAAGTTCTCTTGTACTCTGCTTCGGGTCTTGGGGTCTAACCACTACAGTTGTGAATGGTGTGGGAAGGGGCTGGGATCCCACCAACCAGAACAAGGAATTGCCCTGCTGGGGATACTCACTTCACCTCCTTCTCTCTTAGGTGCTCTCCCAACACTCCTTTGCTATGTTTGGTGTCCCCAGATCTAAAAACTGGTCAAAATCCTCCCCACCCCACAGTAAGTCTCCAGCCCCTTACTTGGCTTCAGATGGTGCGGGGCTAACTTTCTGTTCTTAGGCTGCGTCTCCCTTGTGACCCTGCCTTCTGGGCCTTCTCATCCACTCCCATTCTGTAGGCATATTTCCTTTGGGTTGAAGTTGTCAATCTCCAGCTGCTGGCAATATTGGCTGATGAAGGCTTACTACAGGAGGGAACAGACTTCCTTGTGGCCACTTCAACTTGGAGCCACTATGACTAGTGGCTTCCTGTGAGGTGAGCTGAGGTTCAAGTTGTGAACAGGCTGAACTTGAATGGAAACCACGGTTGAGTAGAGCTAAAACACTGCAGTGGAGTGCTGTTGGTCTCGCCCATGGCTATTGATCTGCTGGAAGAGTAGAGGCTATTGTTTGAGGCCTATAAGTTGGCTCAGTGGTAAAGGCACTTGCCGCCAAAGCCCAGTGATTTGAGTGATCCCCAGAACCACAAGGTGGAAGGAGAGAAATGCCTCTTGAGAGTTGTCTCTGACCTCCACATGTATGTATGTGTGCACACACACTCACAACAGAATAAAATGTAACTTTTAAATAGAAAGGAACAGTGCTATTGAAGTACTAAGAGGAAGCGAAGAGGATAGTTTTCATAAGCATCCTCATTATCAACCTGAAGTTGCAAAAAGCTGCTCTGTATAACCTGGCAAAGTGTCTACAAAAGCAGGGGTAGGGAGCGCCATTACGAATAACAACCCAGGGATTCTCAAAGATCTGTATGTTTAACTCACTGTATCTTCATGTTTTTTATGAGCCGGATGTTTATGTTTTGTAGAGGATGGATCTGAGGCACAGAAGAATTACCTTCCAGCTTCGGAGAGGCTGTGTCAGGATTCCAGCCTCGTCGACGGTCTCAACCATGGTGAAAGGCTCCTCTCGTCCCACTGCCTGCACTGCTCATCCTGCCATCCAAGTTTCTAGAAAGAAATCCCTTCCTTTTTGAATGGAAAAGCAATAACCCTGCCTTGACACAGTTCCCAGCTGTACCCAGTACAACAGAAGTTAGAGGACTAGCAGGGCTTCAGAATGAGTTCAGAGGAGGGACTCATGTTTAAAAACCCTCCCGTTACCAGCAGGATTGAAGAATGGGTGTAGAGAAAAAGATGAGAACAGAGTGGAAGGGAGAGCCAAGCGCCTGGGACCCACGGACAGGGGTCTCCTCCAAACCTTCTTGGACCTTGGTTTATGGGCCAAGGACCCAGGAGCATGAATCAGGAGTCCAGTCAGAGCTGATGAGTCACTGCACACAAGGCCTGGAGGGCCCAGGGACACATCCCAAGATGCTGAGACACGTCTCAAATGCTTGCCAGCTGAGCCCATCTGGAACATGAGTTCTGAGCATGAATAGTAGGACACAGAGGAGGAGCCCTACATATGCTGGTCAGGGAGAGCTCACTCAGAAATCACGCCCAAGGCCCACTTGGGGCAAAGGCTGTCCCTGGGACCAGCCCCACAGTGCTTAGAACTGTGTCTCAGGGCTGAATCTAGCAACTTCTCAAGCAAGGAGGATGCTGTACTCAGGTTTGCCCAGCCTCGTTCCAGCTCTCTCCTTGGGTCTTACTCTTGTCAGTGCTGTCTGTTTCCCCAGAATGGCCCCAAGGGAAAAGAGGCAGGAGAAAGTGACACCACCAAAACTTGATGTTTCTGTGATCCTTTCAAAGCAAAGGAACTTAATGCACAAAGCCATGGAATTGTCCTCACTTGACTAAACAAAATGTTCACAGTTGTAACTATTGAAACTTGGTTATAGGATTATTTGTTACATGTCTGTCCTTCTCACTGAACTGCGACTTCTGTAGCTGTGTGTGTGATGTGTGTGGTGTGTGTGTGGTGTGTGTGTGGTGTGTGTGTGGTGTGTGTGTGGTGTGTGTGTGGTGTGTGATATGCATAATTGGTACTCCATACATAGGTATAGGTGACAAAACCTTTCAGAACCCAGCAGTCACGGCCCTAATTAGGGATCAGTATGATGAAATCCCCTCCCCCATGTCACAGAGACCCAACCTCAGAAGCTCTGATCCTTGCACCCTCACACCTGACCCACCACGGGACCTTGTTTAACAGTTGCAGAGCCAGCAACTGAAAATCCCCCTAGGAAAGTACCAGAGCTACAGCCCAGGTCACATGGAGCCCCAGGCTTTGTGGGGTGGGGGTGGGGGGTCTAGGTCCCAGCAAGAGCTCAGGTCTCACGAACACATGAGCCAAGCTGGGAAGACAGGATCTCCAGGAATCACTTGGGGGCTGAATTACTCCCTTGAAGAATTTGAGAAGTAAAGGGGTTGTTTGGCTTTTGAAAGGAATTGTCAACAGTTACAGGACAGCAACTGGGGTGGATGGATGGCCACTCATTCCTCAGCTAGGGAGGGTGCTGGCTCAGAGTCAAGTTGGTACCCTTCCAGGCTTTTATTTCTGGTGTTTGGTGATTAAGGAAAAAAAAAAAAAAAAAAAAAAAAAGCTTATAAACTTAACTCCAGTTAGGAAAAAAAAAAAAAAAAAATCAACTATTTCAAACATTGAGCCTGGATAATCCTTTCAGGCCTGGCGAGGAGACCACCCGCTGCAGTGGGAGGGGCACAGGTGGGACCTGGTGGAGGGCTGGGGCTGTGCAGCAGGGGGCTGAGAGAATGGGGGAACTCCTGTTTTCTCCTCTGGATATAGGTTTTCCTGTTATGACACCTGTTTTCATATCACCAGTAGGATGCTAAGGACAAGGAACATAAGGACAGCCTGCAGGCTGGTGGCCACCTATACTGATCACAGCTGACAGGTACATTTGATGATGACGACTCTTTCTCTTGTCAGGAATAAATGTAAATATGTTCAAATGATCAGTGAAAACAGGGCCAGTTCTAAGCAGGGGAATTGGCAAGGCACATACACAGTTCACCATGGGGGGAAAATTGTCTAGTATACAAGAGATGTTTACTTGACAGTTGTCAGAGAAATGCAGTCAAAACAATGAGTCTTCTAGATTAGAAAGGAAGTCACTTGCCAATTTTAACTGTAAGAAAAACAGTCAATTGGAGAATGACTATAACTGGTACTATTACAGGGACTGGTCAGTGTATTTGTTTTGTATTGCTCTGGTGTTTTGTTGTTGTTGTTTGGTTTTTGAGACAGGGTTTCTCTGTCCTAGAACTTGATCTGTAGACCAGGCTGGCCTAGGAACTCAGAGATCCTCCTGCCCCTCCCTCCCGAGTGCTGGGATTAAAGGCATGCACCACCAATGACCAGTCACAGTATTCTTATATGATACCATTTACTGACATAGGCATATAACATATGGCTCTCCTTTACAGCGGGCACAGGGAGTAGCACAGCCAAGCACCTTGCCTAATGAGTGGAAAATCCATCCTGTAGGTGTTTCAAATGTAAGAGAAGGGGCAGATGATTGCATGAATGGATCAATGAAAAAACTGATGAATTAAAACATTGGTTAACATTCTATGATTGTATTAATGATTGTCCACTTGCTTTTTACTTCTAGGAATCCAGAACTTGACTTAAGTATCTTGACTTAATTTAAGAATCAGCAAAGCCACGGCTATACAGAGAAACCGTCTTGGAAACAAACAAGAATCCTGAATTCCAAGTATCTTTTAACTTATACCCCACCCTACTCTAGATAATACCTACAAGCTTGGCCCCTAAACCTGGGAAACAAAAAGCACAACTGAACAAGGAAATGATTGAAAAGGACTTGCTGATGGGCAAGACAGAGTATAAGGGATAATGTTGCCAGACTTTCAGTCTGTCTTCTTTACCCAATTCTCTCCCACCTCCAAGTTCCCAGAATAATCTAATTTTTTAAAACTATTTCTCCCACCCACTTTCTCTCCCATAGAAATATTTAACCAATGTTTTTTTTATTGATCCTATCATGCAATCGCTTGTCCCTTACTCTTTTATATGTATTATCTAGATGATGTAATCCAAGGAAGGTCTATGCATCCATACACTAATAACTGCCTCGTTTTGCTACTTGCTCAGACCTTTCAAACTCCAGACTCATATATCCTATTGACATCTCTATTTCAGTGTCTAACAGATATGCAACTATGAGCAATAGAACTCTTGAATTTTTCCACAAATCTACTTTCCTTGCATTTCTTTCTGCTGTCTAATGTATTTGCTCTTTGCTCTGCCCCCAAGCCTTCAGGCATACTCTACACCCCTGGTTCTCTCTTATCCCACATCCATGTCATGCCTTCATCCATCCACTTCTCACCACTTCCACAACTACCTCCTTCCTCCAGCCACAGACTGACAGTGCCTGGCTTGGAGCCACAGCTTCCGTGGGCAGGTGCTCAGAACCTCCGTCGCAGTCTGTGAAATGTCACTTAGGAGATAAGGACTCTTGGGCTCTCCTGAAGACCTGTACACCGAGATTTCCAGCTTTGCACCCTGCAGTTGCTCCTGCATGCCTGGTGGTCTGAACTTTTTGGTCCCTTCAACTATCTGCCACAAAAACCTCCGCAAGTCTGCCTTGTTTTAAACCACTAAGCTTGTGGTAGTAGTATACAGCAGTAGATGACTAATAATTGTTCCCTTATCAAATCTTGTGTTCTGCCTGTACCCCAAAATTTGATCTAGTACTCTTAAGATTTAGTCCCACACATGTTCTCCTAAATTCCATCGGTATTTTAGGTTCTGCAATTCCTTCCACCTTTTGAAGGCACAGTACTTTTCCAGCTGGCCTATATTAGGACTTGACCTAGTTATAGGTTTTTAACAACAATGGCTACATGTAGTGAGATAGTCTGCGCCATTTGTAAGGAATACAGTTTTTCCTCCCGCCACCTGGTCTGGTCCTGCCACCGTGCCAGCCCCAATTAACACACAGAGACTCTGTATTTGATATAATGCTGTTAGCCAGGTACTAGTTTCTTATCGGCTAGCTCTGTCTTAATTATTAACCCATTTCTACGGATTTCTACGTGGTCTTACCGAGAGCGGAGGAATGGCGGTTCTGTTCTCTCCAGGCTCTCCATCCTGACTCCTCCTCCCTACTTCCTATTTCCTCCTTGTCTCCTAGTCCCTCCTATCTTCTTTTCCTATTGGCCAACAGTGCTTTATTATTAACCAGTATGAGAGACATATACAGAATGACATCTCCCATCATCTACATTTTTCTAGAAACCTGCCCAGGTTCTCATAGCCAGCCCACCAAGAGTGAGCCAGCTCAAACTCTCATTTCAGAACTTATTCCTGGAAATCATTTCTCTTTACCAACAGGAGGCTGATGGGGAACATTCCTAGAACAAATGCCTACAAATGAGTAAAGGTAGCAAGAGTGACTGGTGGGTGTGGGGGGGACGGTGAGGTGAGGTGTGTGTCATGTATTAGCTGCTTCTTCAAATAGAGCCAGGCACCTCCTAGTCAGATACTCCTAGGTCTGGGGGCCAAAGGCTCCTGAGGTGCAGTACAGTGGCCACCACATTTTCCCTAGTGGCCTGTTTAACTTAACACTGATTCAGCCATTCTGCACAGATACTAGCCTTTCTCATTGTTAACATGAACCTGTCCTTAGAACTGTGATGTTAAATGTGGAATATCCCCAGGAGCTGGAGAATAAGTTTATTCCTCATCGTCTCAAAGCACTTTAGAAATGACTCAAAGTGGTCCTGTGGTGTCCAATGCAGAGAAGAGAGAGGAAGAGGCCACTGGGGAAGGAGTTATTGGCCAGGCCAGGCCATTATTATCCTTAACTCTCCTATTTCAGGACCTGGGAATTATCATCTTCATTTCTATTTTACTCATGACTCTGCTAGAGTGGGATGTGTGTGTGGGGGGGGGGAGTAGGGGAGTGGGGGGGCACAAGCAATCCAGAAGATGAATGTAAAACTCTCTTTAATTGTGCCTTAGCATCAGTGTTCTTGTCTGCATACTCTCATCCTGTCCTTAAATACTGGCATAATACTAGACAGTCTCATCCCATACAATGACTTGAAATGGTAACTCTAGGCTAGGGATATAGCTCAGTGACAGAACATTAGCATAGCATGTGCAATACCCTGGGTTCCATTAGTAAGTATTTACTCTCTATATTGATGACTTCTAAATTTGTACCTTCCTTTTAGATTCCACACCTCAAAACACTATCTAGACATTCATTTGACATTACACAACTCATTTGGAAACCCAGGAATGGGCATACATAATAATCCGAGTAGAAATCTTCATTTTCTTTGCCAGATCCCAGCACCCTAATTCTTCCCGCCAAAGCCACTATGATTTCCCTGCTGTCTCAGGCCCTAAGCCTGGTATCTCACACATCTTCCCCAATCCACCAGCACATATTCTCAGATTTTTCTTTGAACTGTATAAAAATCTGACTCTTGGCAGTTGCATTTGCTACCATATTGGTTCCTGTCAGCACTGTGACAAGAGCCATCACATAGGTCTTCTCATCTGTTTCTTGTCTACAGAAGCTGTGGCGCGACTTGTCCTGTGTAAGACCATGTCCTACAGGGCGGTACTTCGAAGGCTTCCTCTCATCAGAGTGAAGTCTGATCAGTGGTGTGGTCCATCAGGCCACCTGGCTTGATCGACACTGCCAGCCCTTCTATCCTCACCTCTTACTCTCGCACTCACTTCACGGCCTCTTGATTTCACTCTGACCACTATGTTCTTCTTGCCAGTCTGCAATACCTTCAACATGCTTCCTTTCTAGTTCTTAGCATTGTCCCCCCAGCCCTCCGCTCTCTGTTGGTCTTTGCTATGATGTGCTTTGTTTGGGCACTCTCTTCATCTGTGTAGAAAGAAGTTCTCATCAGCCCTGCTGGTAACAGACATCATCCACACACTTCCTATTCCCTACCACTCTTATCTTGCTCTATTTTAATGCGTGTTTTAAAGTGTCCCTGCTGGGATAGAAGTTCACTGATGTGGTCCTATCGCCTACAGCAGCAACTGCACGTAGCACTAAATATTTGCCACAGTTGTAAATGAATATGTAGAAGGAAGTTTCTGTGCTGCCTGGTCCAGCAGCTGTTTAGTCCCAAGTAAACACACAGAGGCTTATATTAATTATAAACTGTTTAGCCGATGGCTTAGGCTTCTTACTGGCTAGTTCTCTCAATTATGAACCCATAACTATTAATTTATGTATCTGTATATGATCTTGACTTACCAGAGAATGCCTCAACCTGTTATTCCTTTGGAGACTACATGGCATCTCTCTGGTGGCTCACCCTCTGCCTTTTTGTTTTGTTTTTCAAGACAGGATTTCTCTGTATTGCTTTGGAGCCTGTCCTAGAATTCACTCTGTAGACCAGACTGACTTCTGACTTCGAACTCACAGAGATCCACCTGCCTCTGCCTCCTGAGTGCTGGGATTAAAGGCATGTGCCACCTACGCCCAGCTGCCTTCCACTTTTTCATGACCTGAAAATAGCATATAACCAGCTTTATGTGTATGCTCATCTGTGTATAAGAACACGTGTGTGTAAGAACACACCTGTGTGTGTTTGTGCATGTATGTTCTATGTCTGCATCTATGTGTATGTGTCAGTGTGTGTTGACCTATGTGTGTGCACTTGTGTCTGTCTGTCTTTGTGCTTCTGTTTGTGTGTGTATGTGTGCCTGTGTGTGTGTGTGTGCACTGATTTCCCATCCTCTGTTTGTTACTTATCATCTCATTCAAAATATGTTTCTCAAACCTCCTGGCTTCTACCCAGACCAGTAGGGTTTATGACATGGTTTGGGTAAACTCATTCTTTCCCAAATACTCGGCCACATCCACACCCACACTTACCCTTAGCAAACAAATTTCTCACAGAATACAGCAGGCCAACCAAATCTATGAAAAAAAAAAAAATCTGTATTTACAGAAAGATTAGGAAGTGTTTACTCATTTCACAGAAGGAGCCCTTGCTTTGAGTCACCGCAGGAATCCTTTCTTTCAATTGCAAATTCACCAAATCAGTTCAAAATATAGTGTGGCTTCAAGCATCTCCCCAAACAAGGAAGAAAGCAAGCCTACTCACCAGAAGCTCACATACCATCCACAGTCTATCCCTTGGGAGATTACCATCAACCCCTGATACACTGTGGTTTAATGAGTTATGCCAGGGATCAATTTATGGATTCTGTTTTCATGCTGGACAAATGGTCTTGCTGCATACTGCCTACATGATGCTCAAACCCTGGCAGACTGAGGGCACATTCTAGGAGGGGGTAGTTAAGGAGGGGATACAGCTTGATGTAACTGCAGTCATCTAAAACCATAACTACATGATGTCCCTGAGTAACCCTGTCTTTTTGTTTTGCATATTTTCCTAGCAAATCATAAATAGATTGAAATATTAGAGGCATATGTGGGACTTTACTGTGGGACTATGGATGCACCTGACTTTTTAATTATCACCTTAATTATCATCATGTTTGTGCTACCCCATAAATGTGCTCATTTGGATATGTAGGACCACACTTCTATGTGCAGGTCCTCCAGCAAATCAAATCCTCCATGATTCTAGATCTGTCTGCATCTCTTTGGTCAGGGCACCTGAAGGCCAGTCCTCCTATGCCAGGATGACATAATTCCAGAGCACACACTCTAATCCCAGTTTCACTTCTGAAGCCAAGGTGGAAGGCAGCGTGGCTTGAACACTTGTGTGTCTGAACATTTGGTCCCCAGCTGGTGATGCTGTTTGGAAGATGGAACTGCTCCAGAGGAAGTTGGTCCCTGGGAGCTGGGCCTTGGCTTTTATAGCCCCATCACACTTCCTGTGTGCTCTGTTTACTGCTCTGCCAAGATGGAAGGGGGTGAGGGCCCCACCCAGCTCTCACTCCAGCGGCCACAGAGCTTCCTGCCAATGATGCCTTCTGTTCCAAGATAGACTGTGTCCCCTCAGATTTAGGCCAAAACAGACCTATGCATTGCTTCTTTGGGGGACATTTAAAAGTAATATATATATATACATATATACATATATACATATATACATATATACATATATATATATATATATATATATATATATATACTGTTCTGGGATTCTACTTTTGAATTTGTTTTTCTTTTTAACGAATTCTTGGAGGCAGTGAAGTGGAGGAAAATCATTAAAAATCAATTCAAGCTGTGGCCTTCTGAGGAGAGAGGTGACATAATATGACCTTTAGTGTGAAAATCAACTCTACAAACACAGTGTCCAGTTCCTCTGAAGAAAGCAAGATGGAAATTTAGGGACAAAAGCAGAAAAAAGTCCAAACTCAAACTTCACACTGTTAATGACATCTGTAAAAATTAAATCAAGCAGCTTGTGTGCTTTTAAATATGTTACCTTAGGGAAGAGCAATGTAGGGCTTGGCTGGCTGGAAAATGAGAAAAAGATGCGTACATGTTCCTCATAAATCACATTTGATAATATTTCTTCATTTTACAAAATTATTACAGCTTTCATAGGTGGCTGGAAGAAACAACACATTACAAATGATGTTTGATTTATAAATGATTTTTCCACGAGGCAGGAGAAAGAGCAATCAGGGTTGAACCACAACCCATGGGGTAGATCTGACATTGGTCTGCTTTTTATTACTGACCAGACCACCTTTTCTCAAAATTTCTGCAGTTACAGGGAGGGAAAGCCAGATTTATTTTCAGTGAAAATCAGACAACCCATAATGCTTATGTAGGTCTCAGAGTTACAACATTTTCTTTGGGGATGTGGAATAATTTTAGACCATAATGAAAACTCTGACCGCCGTCACGTAAACATCTTAGCTGAATCTCCTATTGCTCTAATTGTCTTGTCCTAGGCTAGCTAATGCTATGCTATTTTGGTTTATGATTTCACACCAAATCTATCATTCTGCCAGATAACCCACATTTTCTTTTCCTTTCATTCTTTCGTGTGATTAAACCTAGTTCTGCAGGCATGCTAGGCCAGCATCTTCCATTTAGCTACATCTCCAGCCCCTTATTATTAACAAAACAAAACAAAAACCTTACCCCAGTAGGAATGGGTAAGCTTTAAAATAGACCCTCCTTCATATCAAACATATATGGATTCAGCATCCAAACCTTAAGAGCAAAAGTGACAATGTGTTAAGTTTGTCTGTGGTTACAGACTCCCGGGAAAAATAGGTATAGCTAACTACTTAAGTGAAAAATAATTATCTGGGTTGTATATCTATTATGAACAGAATAAAAAGCTAATGGAATGAGAAGGAAACATTGGTCATACGTGTGACACAAAATTTCCCCAATGAAGATTTTCTGTAAAAAATACAGTTCAAAGCCAGGCGGTGGTAGCATATGTCTTTAATCCCAGCACTCAGGAGGCAGAGATCTGAGTTCGAGGCCAGCCTGGTCTCCAGAGTGAGTTACAGGACAGCCAGGGCTACACAGAGAAATCTTGTCTTGAAAAAACAAACAAAACAAAACAAAACAAAACTCTCAGCTCTAGAGGGCAGTCTTCTATCTGAGGACCTAGAGATAAGGTTAGTTGGAGTCCATCTCCTTTAAGAGTATGGCCGGTGCCGCTTGACTATGCCCCAGTGACTGTCCCTCCCATGTGACTGTCCCTCCCATGGGGTTACGGGCAGTACAGAGTGGACTTGGTGGATTATTAAAAAAAAAAAAAAAAAAAAAAAGCAGGGGGAGGGAATGAAGGATGGGGGATGAACATGGAATAGATCTAGAAGTAATCAGGAGAGGAATGAGGGGGTGAATGTGATTAAAATACATGTATGAAATTCTCAAAAGTAATATATTTCCAAAAGGAGTTGAGGCAGGGTTGACTATGATCAAAACACATTGTCTGAAATTCCCAGTTAATAAAACTATTTTAAAATATTAAAGAAGATAAACCAGCAGAGAAAAGTAGAAATTGTACAGAATAACCTGGAAATGGATGGTTATTATAAAATAGTTTAAAACCTGTTATCAGTCCAGATAAAACAAATCTGAATAATGACGTAAAGATCCATCTATTTAAATTGCCAAAATTCAAAGCATACAATACTGGTAACAGTGGGAGATGTTTATTAAGCTTTCATTTTATCTCAAGAATTTTATATGGATTATCTCATTTAATATTCACAAAAATATCAAAGTAGATTTTTTTTTTGATTTAAGGAATGGATTAGACACTTAGTGACTTAGTGGTAAGATCAAAATCCAACCAACACATTCTGATTCCTAGAGCAGGAACTCTGTCAACATGCCCAGGGTTGCTGGGGAAGCCAGACACTGGGCATGCTCACTCACACATGGCCTTCAGAGAGGAATGTGGTAATAAATCTTTCTCTTTTCAAGCAGGGTCTGATGGCCTTGAAACCACCCATACGACTGGATGGGTCTTCCTTCTTTTAAAAAAATTTTTAAAATGACTTAGTTTTTCTTGCTTTAGTGCATTGGTGTTTTGCCTGCATGTATGTGTGTGAGGGTGTCAGATTATCTAGGACAGGAGGGTACAGGCAGTTGTGATCTGCCATGTGGGTGCCCAGAATCGAACCCAGGTCCTCTTAACCACTGAGCCACTCTCCAGCCAACCCCTTCTTCCTTCTTTGCCAAATGATAAGATTACAGTGGGTGCTACCATGTTCAGTTTAATTTTAAAAAACTCACTCCCTTTGGCCTGCTATCTCATTCCTTGCCTCTTGGCAAAATTAATCTGTAAAATCACCTGGGCTCTGTAGTGTTTTCATTTGTTTACTGCTTAAAAGAATAGTTTTTAGATTTATTTATTGCATATGAGAGTTTGATGTCATATACATATATGTACCACATGCATACTTGGTGCTGAGGGGTTCAGGTCCCCTGAAACTGGAGTTACAGATGGTTGTGAGCTGTCGTGTGGGTGCTGGGAACTGAACCCAGGCTTCTGCAAAAGTTGAACTTGTTCTTAATCACTGGGCCCTCGCTCCAGTTTCCTTGATTTTCAACTTAGTGTTTTAGTTGATTGTACATTTTACTTAATAATTACTATTGTGTTTTTAGCTTCTGTTAACTCATTTTTATTACATGTTATTTATGACGTGCATGTGTGAAGCATAGAGGCTAACTTGCATGGTTTGGTTCTCGTCTTCTGCCATCTGGAGCCTGGGCCTTGAACTTGGGTCCTCAGGTTTGGCAGCTCTGTCCGATGAGTCCTCTTATCAGGCTTCTATTGGTTCTCAAATTGGTTTGGGCAACTTATGTTTTCCCAGGACACTGTATCATTCAGCAAACTTTTCCCCTCTCCCAGTTCCCATATCATTTCCTATCCACCCATGAGGCTGGCACTGCAACTCCCCACACTCTTTTACCCTCACATTCTGTGTCCCTGTCTCATCAGGACGGCTGTTCCTCACTGATTAACCTCTGTGAGCCACTTCATGTCCTCACTCTTCAGCACCCTGTAACCATGTCTGCCTTGTTTATCCAACAGGACCATGCTGACCTCGATTATCATGTCACCCACCCGAGCTCTTTCCAGTTCACGAGGATAGAGTGGTTCATGGCGATCACCTGCCCATTATAGTTTCTGTAGTGTGGGATCTCTGTTTTGTGCCTAATTCACACATTCACTCTAACTTCAGTAGTTCCATAATGGTTGGTATTTCCAACATCAACTTTTTTTCTTATATCTATGAACTTCACCCCATGCTGCTTCAGTTGCTGTTTCTGTGGATTTTCCTCAGCTTTGAAGTCTGAATAGCTCCCATTTGCCCTTGCAAGCTCTTTAGGCCCTAGGTATTCTGTAGTGCTTTGGAGTTTATAAATGTATTGGATATCTAAAAAGTATTATTTCCAGATTGATTCCTAACCTTGCAATAGGTTAAATCAATGTGGTTGAATTCTGTGACATTTTCCAAGATCTCCATTACTGTTCTACTTTCAAGCAGTTTCTAGAACTATCTCATATATACAACGTTCTCACACCTGGAAATATAGTCTTTTGTAAATCCACTGGGTCAAGCTTAATCGCATCGTTAAATCTCTCACATAGTGTGTGTGTGTGTGTGTGTGTGTGTGTGTGTGTGTGTGTGTGTGTATTTTTAAGAAGTTTTTGAGACAGGACCTTGTTTGGTAGTCTACGCTGGCCTGCAACATATAGCCTAGACTGTATCTATCAGAACTCAGTCCTGCCATCAGCCTCCTGAGAGCTGGAATTGTGGATGTGAACCCAGTTAGCTCTTCGAATCTTTTTATGTCAAAACCTCCTCTTGTAATGAGATTGTCTTTCGGTTCTTATGGTTGTTTGAAAGCAACAGAATGTAAAGGTAGGGGTGTGTGTGTGTATGGATAAATTATATCTATTATATTCCTAAATGTATAGATACTATGTATATATGGATGCACACACAATGTTAACTACAGCAGAGAATTTTGTTAGAACTATGAAGAATAATACTTTTAAAAGTTCATTATCAGTAGTTAGACTCAATATACTGTAGGAAATGATATTTAGCCATCAAGAAGTATGAAGGGGAGGACCATGCTGTGTGATGTGACTGCTGGTAGACTTTACTGTGATACTATTTTTATAAACAGAAGAAAATCCCTGTTTGTGAAAACATATAAGTATGGGTTTAAACTAGGATCACTGATAGTAGTCCCTCCAGGGAAGTGGCTGGAGGAAGCGAGGGCAGCTGTGCATCTACCTTCTACAGCAGCTGTTTGACTTTGGCAGTCTAAGTGGGTGTAGTAAAGAAAGTGAGAGAAACATTATTTAAAAGGCTCAAGTTGGGCAGTAACACAATGTAAATGTTTTAGGAGTTTTGCTGTGTGGTGAAGAAAGAATTAGAGGAAAGCAAGAAAGAATTGGCCAGGCCTGGTCAGGAGGCTTCTGTGGTTGGCTTAGCTGGAGAGAGAATGGCTCTCAAGCAGTGGGCTCCAGTAGGGGTAGAAAATAAGTTGATCATTTGAAAGTGAGGTCCTCAAGGTGAATGACACCTGGGTTTAATAAGTTGGGGTGTGGTGTCAAGGAGATCCCAGCTATATCCTTGTCTCTGCCTTGGGCAACTGGAAGAAGCTAGTGGCACACAGGGTGAGTGGTGGATGTGGCTTTGACATTTAGGGGAGATGGAGAGAAAGGAGCCTAGATGCATATGATTCCCCTGGGCTCTAGGAGTACAGAAGACCAGGGATGAACTCTGGGCATTGTCCCTCCACACTCCTGCCCTTCCTCTCTCGGGCCCTTGTCTTTCCCTCCATCGCCCTCATCTTCCTCATCGGTCCTGTTGCAGCTGTGTGAGCCCAAGGGGAGAGAATTTAGTGAGGACAAATAAGACATAAATTGATAATTGATATATATCTTTTTATTATGCACAGATAAAAGAATTAAAATTGTGGTTATCAAAACTATAACTCTAAGCAGGTTCACAAAGTTGCTGACTCACAAACAGAACAGGTTACAGCAGGGGTGTTCAAACTGGCCACAGGGATTTTCAGGGTACACTTTCACCCTCATAGATGAAAAACAGTAACAAAATCAGGCTCATTCAGGAAAATCCAGAATAGAGGAGTGTCGTATTTAGAAACTGATAATAGTCCTTCCTAGAAAAATATCTGTCAGTTTTATGAATGAACCCCCAGATAAAACAAAGAGGGTTAAAAAAAAAGTTTGCATACACGACTCACCCGACAAAATGTGCTCTGTTAATACAACCAGCAGTACACTCGCCATTCAAACCATGAGGTAGTTACAGTACGAAAGAGAAGGGTGCACGCTTGTGCACCCCCACACACTCAGGCACACCTGCCAAGAACACACATAGGAAATGGGATTCACAATCTCATTACCAGATGAGCAAGACACCATTTTGTGTTTAGGAAAAACTAAACTGATACATGACCAGCTCAGGCTAAAGAAAAATCTCCAACCTTCAAAAACACAGCATTAACAGTCGGGGAACACCACAAGATGAAACGCTATAGGGCATTGCACAGACAACCACCTTGGACTTGAGCAGTCCAGTGTGACCTCTGGCCATGGTGTGGCCCCCAGAAACAACACAAGACTTTTAGGTGGAACTGGGTTTAGCCAGTCTTAGGAAACTTGCTGAATATATTATAAAAGTAAAGCTTGTACTTTGTATGAAGTCTGTGAAGGGTGGATCAGTCAGAAACACTGTAACGAGAGTCCAGGGAAGAGACCCTCACTCTTAACACTTCGGAACATTCGTTCCCAGTACGGAATTGGGTTTCTCAAGCTGAGCAATAGACATCCAAGGAAATAAAGGGTGATTTTTCTTTCTTTTCTTTCTCCTTCTAAAAACTCTTCATTTGCAGCTTATAAATTTGTAAGTTAATTTAAGATTATAAAATCATTGGCAATGTAATATTTCTCTCAAAAATATACATTTATATATATTACAAAAACTTTTAACTCCATTCATCTAAGAAATGAATCTTTTTAATACCTTCCCATAGCTATTTTTCTTTCTAACAAGATGGAAAAGTATGTTTTGTTTGTTTGTTTGTTTGTTTAAAGTAACTGGTTAGAAGAATTCACAGTAATTGAAATTAAACATTTCATATGGGGTAACTTAAATTTCTCTAAAACATTTAAATATATCTTTATACAGATTTTTTTGTAGTAAAATATAGCTATAAGTGATTTAAAGACTCTAGTCTTCTTTGAAGACATCTTTAAACATCTCTATACATAGAATATACTTAACAATTACATTCTGCTGAAGGTTAGGCAAAGCGCATTATTTTTAAACACAGGTAGCGTAGAAATATCTAGGTCCTCCACAATAACTTCCTGTTATAAAACAATGAACTGAAGAAAAGTATTTCTCTAGTCTCACACCATTTGTACTTATATGTGGAAATCTGAAATATTTTCAATGTATCAACACATCAGTCTGAAGCTGCCAGCCCTGAAGGAATCTGCTTTGGTTCAGATTATCCCGACTGAATAAAAGCTATGCCTGTCATCCATCTAGTTAGACTAAGGCGCAGTGACTAAGAGACTGTCTCTCCCAGTAACACTTCCCATTGAGGTTTTCCGTCATGAAGGCCAGGCACAAGAGCCTGACTTTAAAGGCAGTGGAGTTCACTTGTGAGAATTTCAGGCTAGAATCTAGCTTGTTCTACTTGTGGACTCTTAAGTTGTTTGGAGGGATTCTGGAAAAGCAATGTTACTTAATTGGCAGGGGATCTGGCATGGAAGAGTCCTCTCTGGGGTTCAGTTTTACCAAAGAGCTGTCACTAAGCTCTGACTGTCAGGGTGGCATCATGTTATCCTGCCGAAGGAAGTGCTCCTGAAACCCTTTTTTGTGAGACACTTCAATGTGAGCGCCCGTCTCTCCTTTCTCTGCATCCTCAGGGCAGAAATGATGACATCATTTAGATGAGCTGAGGCCATCTTTAAGGATCTGCCTCCTGGAAGGGTTTGGATTTTATAAAACGCTCATCAGAAAGGCTGATGTGTTGAGTTCTTATAATCTACCACATATAAGTCATGTTCCGACTCTGGAAGCATAGAACATTTTTCAGGAGGGTGTGATCATATCTTCAATGTGCAGATGTTACACACTTGTAATTATATGCAAACACTACCATGCAAATTCCTCCCCTTACTACCAAATCCCCCCGCCCCCAAAGTTTAAACATTATTAGGACAAAAAGTCAGAAACAGGTACAAAAGTGTTCTACATTTCATCATTTTCTGTTTCTGTATGCCTGTGAGAATAAACAAATTTTGCTTTAAGACACTTATGGAGTTGGCATGTGGGCGCGTGAAGGAACAGGAATTAGCATTCATTTTGGCCCAAGAAAGGAATGTTGCCTTGATAAGTGATAGGGTGTGACCTTCCCAAGGTTAGCAAGCTAAACAAGGGACCAAGTGGGTGTGGCAGGTCAGAAGTAGGCACCCAGATATAGATGCAGATTGGATATGAAGGGTACATTTCTTCTATTTTACATTTTGGAATTACAGTTAGAAAAATCTTTGGCCACATCTCCCTGGTTCTACTCTCCAGCTATCATCCTTTTACTATCCCTGTTACTCTGGGTAAAACTTACGACCCCATATGATGGATGTTTGGACACCTGGACAAAGCAGCATTAAAAAAAAAAAAACAAAAAACAAAAAGCACTGGCATGTTTCACATTGAAACCCCATCCTGTGAGGGGCTGGAGGAGAAGGCCACCAGGGCCACCAGCTTAGCTTTTGTGTGTGACAGATATCCAGGAGTCACGTTTACATTGGCCGTGATGAAGGGTGGGTACAGCAGGCTGTCTGCACACTGGGCTTCACTCTCTTCACTCGAGCCTTCCTAGCCTGGCATGCACCAGGCCCTGCCCTGGCAGTTGCAGCAGGCACCTGGCTTTGGCTAGGCTGTGCTGCTGCTAGAACAGGGAGTGCTCTGAGTGCTGCCGATGCTGTGGGCTGCGCTGCTGTTTTCCGAGGCTGGTGGCGAGGCGGGGACTTGCTGCCTTCGTGCTGTCTCCCCTGCAGTTAATAAAGACAGGTTACACACATGCATTCTGGAAAGAAATGCCCGCACACATACCCCAACACACCTTTGAGATTCTACCTGGTGTTTTCTTAGCTATAGGCAGAAGCAGCTAGCCCAGATTGGCTGGAGGGCCTTGCACTATATACATTTTTCTGGTTTGTTCTCACTTTAAGTCAGTAAGAGTGCTTTCTATCTGGCCAGTTTTAGCTAGGATCTGTAGTGGCTGATGACAAACACTCTGGAATCTAGGGCCTACAACTCTGGGGGTGAACCCTCTGAACACTAGGAAACCACAGAGCCATAATCTACAACCATGTAACAAGTTCATGATAGAGAACCACATGACTAAGTTATACAATTAATCATAAAACTACCACGTTTTAAGTAAGTTTGTCAATGTGTACTGGCCAGCCCCTTTCCGTGCTAGAGCTGGACCCTCAAACTTTGCACACACTAGTCATGAGCCAAATACCACTGAGCTATCACCAACCCCTTTGTTCAGCACCTTGTTTAAAATTGGGCTAGTGATGTTGAGAGTTTGCCCTGGATATAACAACAAAAAGCTCTGTGTGCCCCACATGAAACCTATCAGAGAAGTAGGAGTGAAGACTGGGCTGCTATGGGAAAACCCTTTGGGGCAAGGAGTTTGAGCTGTTTACACGCAGGACCTGCAGTGGCTGCCAACAAACAAGCTCCTTGCAGGCTGAGGCTCTCTGCTGAGTTCAATGCATGTATCTCTCCCAACACATTAGGCATCCCACTAGTCATTACATACCCCACTGCATTACAGCTCAACCCATTTTTGTGCCAAATGTGCAATGCTCTGGGGAGGGAGAAAGGCTCAGGTCACACACATGGTTTGCATTTAACTGTGTAAGAGGCCCTCCAGTTAGCCAGTCTCTTCAGTAAAACCAGACACACACATACTCACACACACACACACACACACACACACACACACACACACACACACACACACACACACACACACAGGACTCTAGGTAGAGAAAAGTGATGCGAACTCTCGGCAACAAAATGAATGTGTCATAAACTTCTCCTGTGCAGACTCCAACCCCCACCATCTGAGAAGCCCCCAGAGGGCCTGGTCTGTTTATGAGTTCTTTCCTGTCCTGCTGAAACATACATCTATCAGCTAGAGATAAGCAACCCTTCCTTCGTCTTCTTTAAAACACAACACTGCCACAGCTAGAGCAGGCTCTGACCCCTGAGCCAGCTCAGGAACTGAAAGCCCATACTTCCACTGCCTTCCTGGGGCCCCTCAAAAAATCTCTGCCAAAAGAGCCCTTCTGCATAGTGCAGAACTGGCTCATGCCCTGGGGAGGTTTCAGCTTTACCTGATACCCGTTTTATGAACCACAGCTCCATGGACTTCTGCATCCTCAGAGCACTTGAGGCTATTGTGCATGCATTTGATCCTTGCATTTCCTCTAGTTTTTCTTCTGGGAGTGGAGGGATGGAATCAGTATTCCTGAGGAGCAGGCAGACTACTCTAATGCTTGTCTTGCCTGGAATATTGTGTGTCTTCCCTGAGGCTGCCCCTTCAAGTGTGTATGTGATCAATGGTGGGAAGTTTGTTTCAAGGGGAGCAACATTTTGCCAAGAATTTACTTTCTCCCAAATGGGAGATTATTTCTAGAAAATGATTCAATCTCTTTACTTTCCCTCCCTCCCCCCTTTTTCCCTTATGTGGTTTCCTTTTTTAGTGCTAGAGTTTGAACCAGAGCCTTGTAAATGTCAGGCACATGCTCTACCTGAGCTATAGGCCCATGTATTTCCAGCCTTTGATGTATATACACACAATGCCCATGTTGATCCATTCTTGGTTGGGTCCTCATGTTACCCATTAGAAGGCTAAGGTGGGCATACAAAACCCATCTGCCTGTCTGTCTGTCCATTCAGTATTGGAGCTGAAACCAAGGCCTTGGACATGGCTAAGTAAGCACTGTACTACTGGATTAAATCTCTAATTCCTGAACCTAAAAATCTCCCCATTTAAATCAAAGGCACACTGGTCTAAGAGGAGGTTTCTTAACACCCCTTTGGGCTCTGCTGGCCTTGTGAGCTTGGTCTCTAGTGGCCACAGCAGGACATCCTTAATCATTAAGTGGCATGTTCACATTTATCTCTTCCAGAACAGGACGAATGTTTGATGATTCACGTCCAGGAAAAATGTCAGCACTGTGTCCTGCCCAGGAAGTCCGAATATCTGTTTCCTGGTATCTGTTTGCCAAATATAATTTGTTGCTGTGTTAGTTTATTTTAATCAGTGCCCGTGAAGAAGAGATCTGTGACTTATAGAGTCTTGGAAACTCTTGTCTTGGTAAAATAAAAATGCTTCCCCCTAATAAAACCCTATAGAGAGAGTAAAAGAGCCCTACACTCAAGGTTGCAGGGCCTGCCCGGAGGTGGGTGATACTCGCTAACCTGATACTCGTTGACTTCAGTTCAAAGACCTGTCTAATCAGAAAGAACCTGTAAGGGAACCTGTTGGTCAATGCTGAAGACCCTTCCCCAGATCCTAGAGCAGGCTGGCTATGATGGATTAGAGGAATCTGTGAGCTCTGGGTTTGAGTGAGAGACCTTTCTCAATATATAAGGTTGAGTTTGAGTGAGACACCTATCCTCAATATATAAGGTATAGAGCAATCAAGGAAGACATGCAAGGTCAACCTCTGTACATACACACACACTCACTCACACATGCTTTCTCTCATGAACACCCCCACACATCCACACACTCAATTCTCACACGCTAATACTAGTCTTAAGACAAGAGAACCCTTTCACAGACCAGCTCATCTGTCCTGTGGCTATTTTCACACGTAAAACCTAATATTTCTTGATATAACCAAGTTTTAATTGCTTTTTCATCCTCTGGCTTTGCATCCTACCAGCTGAGCTAGGTCCCCAGACTCCACCTATGTGCCTTTACAAGCCCTACATGTAGTTTGTTAATCAATTAGCCTTACAGCTCTCTAGTTCATTTTGCTGCCAGGCTTATCATTTGAGCCAGGTATATTCCCCATATTTCCCCTGGAAGATGCAGAACCTAGAGGTGAGGTCCTTAAACACCCAAAGAAAAGCCTCTTGAACACCTGGCTCCTATAAAAATGTCAGACATTTCAGGCTGCTCCGAGGTGTAAGCAGAAAACAATCTACAGGCAGAAGCAACTGTGTTTTCACAGAGCAAAATAAAACACAAAGGCCTTGACCCAAAACTGCTTGCTCCCATCCCTCAGGCTTCCACTTGGCCATCCTCCACTGAGCACACCATACCTTCTAGGAACAGAAGCCAAGCACACATTGAAAGCCCACTGAGTCAGGAAAACACTTCAGTTAGGAGACTCTCTGCATAGGCCCATGTTTTCAGAGATCTGAAGTCTCAGTGAAGACCCCCCCCCCCCACTACCACAAAAAGGAGGTCACCAAGCTTGATGAAGGCTTGCCCACAGTGGCAGGCAAGAAAGCAAGTAAGCCCCAGTATGGAAAGAAATATGGAGCTAGGTAGAGGAGAACCTGCTGGGGCTATGGAGAGGGCAGGACCCCCTTTCTCCACAGAAAAGCCCCTCCCATTCTTTTCAGAATAGCTAAGATGATCACCTGTCACTGTCCGTGTCGGTCCGTGTGCATCTCCCATTGATGATTTGTAACCCCACCCTTCTGTTCCTGCTCCTGAGAGCTGCACTTTGTCCTGCTGGGGAGACTTGCCTTTCTGACAAATTCATGAAGCTGTTGCTGTCCTAAGGTTTGGCTCTGCTGGGGTCTGGGTTTCCACCAGAGCCACTGTCCTTGGCCCATCTGCTCTTCCTTCTCGTGTGAGTTCCACAAGAAAGCAGGACTCTGTTGCTCACTAGTATTGCAGTATTGCACCAGGGCCTGGACATTTACTAATAGCTAAGAATGCCACTGCAAGAGTGACAGGATGAGCAGACTTGTGAAGAAACCAAAGATGAGCAGAGATGAGCATATAACAACCGGAGACACGCAAACAAATATACGTTAATAAGCTTATCTAAAAAGCAACATAAAGATGGAAGCATTGGAGCCACATGTCCTTTGAGTCTGTAATAGAGAGGGAAGAAGAAAGCATAGATGTGTAGAGCGCCACCATTGTCATGCCGGCACTCTGGCCTATTCTCCTACCCCCCTGTGCAGAGAAGAAGCCAGACAGCCATCTCCAAGCAAAGAGACTTGTACCACTCCTTAAATCTTACAGTATGACAGGAAGAGAGAGAGGGGGCGCTTAAAAGGCAGAATCCCAGAAACCAAGGCAACAATGATAAAACACTGGAGCCACTGAGGAACCCTGGGACTCCGAGCTGACTAAAGAAAGAGCAAAACCTAGGTCATAAGTGGCAAAGGCTGAGAATCAATTACTTCATATCACAGAGGCTTCAAAAGCCCAGGCAACAGAGGCGTCCACCTCTGAAGGGAGAGGAGCTGCTCAGGGCCAGTACACAGTGGGGTACACTGAGCGGCTGTACTGGATGCAATATGACTCCTCTGAGTTCCTCTGTCTCTCTGCTAGGCTGCAACCTGCTCATCCTCATCTGGGGGAAGAGGTCATGTACCCTCTAAAGACGGTGACACTGAGGGTACGGGAAATGCCCAATCCCAGACACAGCCGAGGGCAAGGTACTGTACCTGGAGGGGAGTGCTGAGAGGCCATCACTCTTGGGGCTCTGCTGGCTTATTGCATCGTTGCTTGGCCTCACAGCTACCGAAGCTGAATGGCTTCAGAACACGACATGTATTTGATTATCCGCATTCAGGAAAAGTGTCAGTACTGTGCCCTGCCCAGGAAGTTTGAGTATTTCTTTCCCTGTGTTGCCATGTCAGCACTTTTTAATACCCATTTTTTTTTTTAAAGGTTTTCAAACAGCAAGACCTGCAGGTGGGAAACAGGAAAGCCTGTTTCATGGAAAACCTGATGAGTTCAGAGGAAAGATGCAGGGAGGTGATACTGAGGGTCATCCATAAAACAGCCCCCTCAACATACTCTCAGGAAGGTCACATGGTTAGGTCCTCCACATTCTTAACTACGCCTGAATGGTTTTCAAGTAGATAATGTAGGCACAAATGAAGCAAGAACAGAGCTTTAACAACTAAAACAAAGGAAATTCATAGTTCTTGAAATGTAAAACTTTCAGTTTTCAAGGTAGTATTATAGGCATCTGAAAGAGATGAGGCAGCGTGGAGGACTAGTTAAACGATTGGCATAATGAGAGAAGAGAACACAGGGGCAATGAAAGGAAGTGAGAAGAATGAGAGTAAGGTGACACTCCCGACACCTTAGCACTTGGGAGTCTGAGACAGGAGGACGGCAGGTGCGAGGCCACAGTGAGTTCAATGCCAGCCTATGCTGTACTGAGATAATCCCATATCACCCCCCTCAAAAAGAAAAAAAAAGGCAAGAAAGAGGGAAGAAAGGAAGGGATGGAGAGGAGAGACAGAACGAAGGATATAAGGATATAAGGCCGAAAGCCCAACTAATTCCCAGCACAAAATGTGAAAATACATCTAAATTAAGGGACACTATTGTAAAGATGAGTCCAGAAATGAAAGTCACACAGAGAGAATCAGAAATCTAAAGCTACATGGCCTCAAATCATTAAGCAGCTATCTTTAGAACTAGGAGGTGATGGGAGATGTCACTCTGTAAATGTTTCTTTTATTGGTTAATGAATAAACCATTGTTGGCCAATAGGAAAGCAAGATAGGTAGGACTAGGAGACAAGAAGGATTCTGGGAGATGTAATAGAGAGGAATCAAGATGTAGGATGGGAGCAAAGTATGATGTCCAGAGCCTCTCCCTGGTAAGATAAGACCATGTGAAACACTTAGATTGATAGAAATGTGTTAATATTTAAGACAGAGCTAGACAATAAGAAACAGTAACTGGCCAACAGTTTCATAACTAATACAGTGTCTCTGCGCATTATCTTGGGACTGAAGCAGCTTAGGACCAGGCTGGAAGGAAACTGCTCATAACAAGAAGAAAATGGAGTGTTTTCAAAATTCCAAAAGGGTTGTTTATAATCTAATAGTCTGTGCCATGTTCATCTATTAAAGGCTTCTATAAAATGAAGATATTTCAGACTCACAACATAAAGGAAATATATATTTCTCATGTCCCCTTTAAGCCCAGAAGGAGGAAGGCTTTTGATATATGTTATAAGACATTAGATAGGTCCAACAGGCTTAAAAATTGATTTAAGAGGTTTGGGGGAGAGTGAGAATATGTGCACATGTGAATAGCTGCCAGGCAGAGGTGCTGGGGACCAAGCAAACTCTCCTAAATGCTGACCCATCCCCAGCTATCCTCTTGTAGAAGAAAACAGGTGGCATGCCTGGATGTGTTAAGGTCATTAACAGCTGGCAGCCAGTGGATGGATTGATGACAAATGTCTAGAAAACTGAACTAATGGGGGAGGGGATGGAGACAGGCATGGAAATGCTACTGATGCCTGGAAAAACTAAAACACATGGGAGAAAGAATAGAACTATCACACTAAGTGGCTAATGTGGGTTACCACATGTGATTAGCACAGAAACAGTGAATATAGCTCTAACCAAGACTTTCATGCAGTAAGTTCTACATATCCATTCTGAAGTCACACTGTACGCATACTGTTTTGATGAGGCTAACCAGGTTTTTTTGTCCTCTAGAAAACAGCAGATGTATACCTGACTTTGTAACCCATGTCACCAGAGGTGAGAAATCTTGGACTAGAACTTACCTACTCCCAGCCATCCTGTCCTCTCTCCCCTCATGGCTATTCATGAGACAGAGCTTTAAAATGGGGCACTCCAAACAAAACGAATGGAGGTATCTCATTGTGCCCAGAATTGTTATAACCGTGGGAAAACTACCTCTTTAGTCCAAAAAAGTGATTCCAGGGACATAAAGAATCACAATTCAAATGTATGGCTTGGTTTGTGTCTTGGGAAGGCTGGAAAACGTAAGCAGAGGGGAGTCACCCAAAGGAAGGATTGTTTTTAGGCACAGAAGCAGATACAGCCTGAACCCCCAAATGCACCATGTAAGGTCTGAGTTCCACAGCTGAACTTATTATGGAAATTAAGAAGGGCTGAGTTAATGTTTGGATGCCCATCTCTGCTTGCTGGCAACAACATTCTGACCATCCCTGTTCATCTAAACTTGCTGCTGGCTGACCCATATCAGACATTTACTGGGTTCTTGACTGAGCCCTCTTTGTGTTTGTATAGCACTAAGATTAATTATGAGCTGTGCATAAAATGAACTGGGGGGGGGGCACAACTTTGACTGAAAAGCAATTCTGGAGTGGGATCATAAGCAATGTCAACAGAGTTTGAGCCCAAAGGACTTTGTCTATGGGCCTTTTAGTTTCTGAGTTGGCTGGAACATAAACTGTTTGCTGGAAGGGCTTTTTGTTTATATTTAATCTATGTGCAAACCTTATTTTTGTATCAACAATACTTTAAGCTCCCCTCTGAGGCTTTTGTTTGGATGAAACGGGGTGAGGCACACCCACCTCCAAGTTCAATGGGGAGCAGAAAACAATACAATCAAGCTTTGCACTGTATTTGCTTGGCTGTGGACAAATCTGGAATTAGCAGAGGGATCTCTGTGGGGTGTGCTTACACAGTGAGTGCCAATGTCTATGCCTGGGCCTGGTTTCCTAGCCCAAGATGGACCCTGTGGGGTTCAGGATCAGCTCTAAGACGGAAGCCAGTCAGTGGCTGAGCAGACACATGGAAAACATCTGTGGGTGACCAGCCCCACATAAAATCCTCAGGGCTACAGCCTTCTTGGAGCACCTCCAAGTTCAGTCCCAGTAGACAACAGAGGGTGCCAAGCACCCTGGAACCTCCCCTGTGCAGGAGGTTGGAAAAGGTTGCAATGAACTATTAGTTTGAGATCTAACATGTCAGCATTGCTGAGCTTTCACATGGAGGGAAACTCTTGAAATGATTCACATCATTTATATACCATCAAGGTCATCCCACTCGGGCTTCATTTTTTCTGACATGAAGCACATTTCACTCAAAGGTTGTTGGTTGGGAACAAGTTTTGAGAACTCAATGCTCCATGATTAAACACTAAGCGTTTGCCACTAGGTTGACTTTGGAGGGTGCTGGCCAAACACCGAGAGCTTGTTTCACACTGTGCCATAATCTAAGGGGTGGATAAAAGGGTCAGAAAATTTTAACAGAAGAGCACTGTCACATATTTTTCTCAACAGTTTGAGGCTCTGTCTAGAAACTAAGAGAAAACACAGGGGCAGGGGAGATGGCTCAGGGGATAAATGCCACTGTGTAGTATGAGGGCTGGTGTTTAGAACCCCCAGAACTTATGTGAAATCCAGGTAAGGTTGGTGGCTAATTGTAATTTCAGCATTGGGGGGCAAAGACAGGATCACTGGGGCAGGGTGGTTAGCTAAACCAGCACTATTGAGAACTCTGAATTCCCCAAAAGGCCACGCCTCAATATATAAAGTAAATGATAGGGAACCACCCAAAGTCAGCTTTGGGTCTCCTCGTGTGTGTGTGTGTGTGTGTGTGTGTGTGTGTGTGTGTGTGTGTGTATGTGTGTGTGTGTGTACACCCCTGCACGCACATTCACACCCTTGAGGACAGTCACACACATACACATACCTAAAGCAAACTTAAAGGTAAGGTGCCTGAGCCTCCCTTCAAATTAGTCATCCTGGTGAGTCTAGCTGAATGACTCAAGCTGAGGGGAAAGACTATAGCTTTCAGTGGGTTGATGGAGAATGAGTGAAGTTCACATTTGCCTCAGAATGATTAGTCTGGTGTACTTTACCCAGGTTCACAGCACGAACTACAAGCATCCCCCAAACATGACTTCAAAATGCCTCAACATATATGCCACCCCTTAATTTGTAGGAAAGTTAAAAAAGCATTGAGGGGGGAGGGGTCTCCTCCCCCCACTGAATGATCGAATCCCCTTGCCAGGCCTGTGTAATATATCAGCTTTTTAACAGGGCCAGCCTAGGGGCTGGCTGGATTTGGGAGGTGGAGACAGAAGAGCAAGGCTTTAAGATTTTTATTTCACTCTTTGTTTTTCTAATCCTAAAAATATACTTTGAAATTCTAAGCTTTGTAAACATAGGAGAAACTTGTTTATTAAAGATGTTATGATGTCATGGCTTAGAGTCATTGACAGGGATGCTGGTGGCCCTTGTTCAGGACCCTGGCATTTTATGGTAATAAGCAGCTGGTTTCTCTCATCACATGCTGGATAGTGCTCAGTTTATTCCAAAGTCTTTTTCTTTGGAGGGATGTTTTCTAGTTAGTCCTACACAAACTTCTCTTAAGTTCTATGACAACATAGCTTTATTAGAAGCTGAAGCATCACCAACTCTGTAATTGAACTAACAGAGGGTAAACCTCTTTTCTAAGCATTACTTAGGCCAAGTTATATGTTTATATGACCTAAATTATACCAAGTACATAAATACAAGAATAGTGAAGGCAAATGTTCTTTTTTTTATTATTTCATTCAGCCATAAAATTGCAGAATGTATGCTATGTGGCAGGTGCCCTGATGCGTGCCAGCTGGGAGCAGATAGTCAAACTTACCTGTGTGGGAATAGATGTACCACAAGGCCCCTGTCAGGAGGGCTCCAATCACAAATGCTGCAAATGCAATGCCCATCACAGTTAGTGTGTCCAGACCATGGAAAATCTCTAAAAAGAGGGAAACACATACTCTGTGTCAGTCATATATACTTCCATTTTATTCTTACTTTGCAAGCATAGTCATAAAGCCTGGGTGCTGGATAGTAAATTCAGACACTGTAATAAGGGTTACACTGAACTCTATAGTTTGTTACTTGCTAATTTTCTGACAAAGGAAAAGATGAATTATTTGGGTTTTGAAAATATTGTTAGTAATTTATTCTGAGCAAAGACTTCTTTTAGTAAGAAAATTTTAGGTTATCTTACTTTATTTGTATGACTCTTTTGCTTGAATGCATGTATGGGCAGCATGTGTGCCAGCTGGATCTCTATCCTAGAACTGGGGTTATAGATGGCTACTGGGAATTGAAACCTGGGTCCTCTGCAAGAGCAACAAGTGCTGTTAATCACTGAAAATCTCTCCAGGTCCCCCAAAAAAATCATTTTAAAAAATAAGATTAATAAATTTTGGACACTTTACATCTGTGGTCTCATTGTCCTGGTCTGAGAAATTTCACAGGTTTCAGGTACAGTAACAGATGTATTGGAGTATGCTCTTAATCCTGGCTCTGGGAGGCAGGGGGAGGCAGACTAATATGAGTTCAAGGCCAGCTTCCTCTTATATAGTGAGTTCCTGGCCAACTAAGGCTACATAGTGAGACTGTCTTGGGGTGGGGGGAGTGAGTTTCCATTATCTTTTCCTCTTACTGAGTACTTCTGAACAATGAGAATCTCACTACATAGACATCACAGCCTTAGCGTCCTCCGCACTGTCCCTGTGAACACTTACAGGATACAAAAGATGAAAGGGAGTGACTAAAAAGAAAACAGAATTACTCTTGTGCATCAGAACACTGTGCTGACTCCGCAGTGAGCCCCCATCTTAACCCTGAAGCACTGGCTCATTCTAAACAACCTGCCCTATGAGTCCTCTTCCAACCCCCATCTTTCCATGAAGAAACTTACTTCTCAGTAGGCTGCCATGTCAGAGACTTTATATATAGATATATATATGTATGTATATATACATACATACATACATATATATGTATGTGTGTGTATATATATATATATATATATATATATATATATATGCAACTGATTTCAGTTCATAGAAATCTGATATGTCCTTCCATTGAAGAAGGAACCACCTTTGAGTAAGAACTTGTGAGGAAGTGTTTGGTAAAATAAAAGTCTGTTTATATGTGTGTGTGAAGTGAAGGTGTGATCTAAACACACCTCTTCTTTTCACTCCATGCAGAAGCAACACTCCCTGATCATTCTAGAAATGAAATAAATCCCTTTGCTTTTGAACGCACAGGACACAAAAGCTTCAGTTATATGCAGATGTGGGTCCTAAGCACCTGTGGCCCTTCAGAAGATTCTGTTAAGTATCTCCAGGTGGAAGGACCATAGCTCCTCCAGCTGCATGCCTGCTAGTGTGTTCATTTACATTCTGGAAAGGTAAGGGTGACCCCACCCACCACAGGTAGGAGGTAGCACAAGATGAGTTACTACAACAGATGAGCAGTCCTGGCAAGGAACTAGAGACCAGGGAGAGCCTGGTGGAGGTTAGAATGATAGCCTGTACATCAGCTCCTGAGCTGAACCTAGTCCATGGGGCAGGTCTATATGGCACCTGTCACTGAGTTTGTGGTACTCTTATTCCATAATCTTCTGGAAGACATTAAAGGGGGCTTTCTATAAAAGTTCTATAAAGAATGACTTATATCCAGCAGAAGCAGAGGCAGGTGGATCTCTGAGTTTGAGCCCAGCCTGGTCTACAGAGTGAGTTCCAGGACAGCCAGGACTACACAGAGAAACCCTGTCTTGAAAACAAAACAAAAATAACAATGAAAAACGGGGGGGGGGGGGAGAGAAGAGAAGAGAAGAGAAGGAAAACAGATTCTCTTCACAGGGACACAACATCTAAAAGAACTTTGGGTGGGCAGCTAGAAGCCAAGGGGGAGCCATGCTTCAGTGTCAACAATAACCATGGAAACTCACTTAAATATATACAAAATGATATTATGATCTACAGTACTGCCAACTCGTGCAGTACCAATGGTATTGAACTCTCATTCTCCTTGCCCTCCCGGTTCTCACCACCTTGACTGTGTGGTGCTATTTGCTTAGCACTATTTCTAAGCAGGAAACTCGAAACACTCTCCCATCAACTTGATAATATGAGGTTGTACACGTGTCAGTGGGTCAACAAATTAGGATTTTAATATGGCAAAGGTAGAGACCTCAGAAAAGGGAAAGGGAGGATGAAGAGCAGGGGAAAGGGAAAAATGAATTGTGAGGGGGAAGAAAAGAGGAGCAGGGAAGAGGGAAGGAACCCAGAGCTCTCCTTTATCAGTCCAGCTCGGCAAGTGTTCAGCAACCAACACATTCTTAGAAAAGCCCAGAGGCATTATTTGGAAATAATTGCACAAAGACTTACGTGGAGGAGGAGGAGGAGGAGGAACTGGATTGGACTCCTTAGTGTTTGGAACATTTTCTGAAACAAAACCATAAGTCACTAAGTCACAATGCATTCCATTTACGCAAGGGATCATCACACTCTCAGCAACAGAAGGGCATTTCTCTCTCTCCCTCCCTCCCCCCTCTCTCCCTTCCTTCCTCTCTTCCTCCCACCTCCCTCCCTTCACCCCCCCCTGTGTGTGTGTGTGTGTGTGTGTGTGTGTGTGTGTGTGTGCATTGTGCATTTGAGTATGGGTATGCAGGCTACTAGAGGCCAGAAGAGAGGGTTGGATCCCCTGGAGTAGTTGTGAGCCACCTGACTTGTACTGGGAACTGAGTTCTTGCTCTCTGGAAGATCAGCCAGGACTCTCTTAACTGCTGAGCCAACTCTCTATCCCCAAGCTCATAAACACCAAGTGAAACCACCAGCAATGTTCCTCTTAACATATCAAAAGCACATCTCACAAGTTTCAGGCATTGCGTTTTGCTAATGACCAATTACAGGGGCTCTCCAACTTGAAGGAAAGTTGAAGGCAAAGCACCTCAATTTAAGGTCTTTGGTTCTGACAGTGCTTGCATGTATTCATCTTTATAGTTACCTATACAAGGGTTCAACACCTTCAATACCATGCTTCTCTAATACATTCACAATGCTGGTCCCCCTTTTAAATATTAAGAATCTAGGGCTTTTAGCCATAGAAGCACAAGTCTTTAATCCCAGAATTTGAGAGGCAGAGGCAAGCAGATCTCTCTAGTTTTGAGGCCGAGTCTGGTGTGGTCTACATAGTGACCAGGGTTTCAGAACAGCCAAAGCTACATAACTTCATTTCTTACCTCCTGAACTACAGGGTTTAGTTTTGCTCTGTTCCTCGCAAAACCATGTTCCAAATATTTTCCCCTGCACAATTCTCCCAAAGTGAATTCTCCAGAGCCCATTCCTGCCCCTCAGTGATTCCTCATTGTGTACAGAAAAAACAAATTCAGTCTGTCTGGCGTGAAACACAGCCCCTTCACTGATGCTGGTCCTTCTCCTTATTTAATGCCCCCTCTGTCTTTTCTCTGTCTCCTATTCCATCATACTTTATAAGCTAGTCCCTGGTTCTCTCCTTCAGGGCTGGCCTCTCCCACAGTTGCTCATCCCACCCCTTTTCTGTGACACAGGTCACATTCTAACATGCTAGGGTGGCAAGGGGCATAGAGGGTCCCAACACTTTCTTGTCTTGCCTTTAGAGGAAGCTTTAGAGTGGCATAGAATCAGACTTCTAGGAATGCTTGGTGAAGGATGATTAAAATGCTGACACCCTTTTGGAAAATGGAGGAAACGAGAAACAAAATGACCAAAATACTTTTGTGTTTCAATGGTTTTGCAATCCTTCACGTTCTTATAATGCCACAAGGTCAAGGTTTTAAATGATGCCAAACCCAGTCCTTTGAGGGAGTCAGAAAAAGAATTTGCAATTACTATTTTAAAAATGAGCAGCCTGAGGTTCTGATACCCTGTGACTAGCCCAAGTCCACAGCTGGGAAGCATCAGGGAAAGGCTTGAACCACAATTTCTGACTACTGCTTCAAGGGCTCTTCTGGAAGGGGGGTGGTCCCTGCCCTTAGCTGGGGGAGCTCTGATTTAGTAACTCCTTATGCACAGTACTTGCTGCTCTCCACAGAGACAAGCCTAAACTAGAATGAGGACGCTGTGGCTTGAGATGGAAATTTGTAATTTGAAATGATTTATTCAAGAAAGCAAAAGAAGAATATTGCATGAGGTGAAAATTACATGAAATTCAAGTTTGTCCCATAAGCAATGTTCCATGGTCATGCACAGTGCATGTGATCTACAGCCATTTTCCTGCTGGGGCAGCAGGACTGGACACTTGAGAAAGGGGCTGGATTGTCCCCAAACCAAATACATTATCTATCCAGCTTTCTAGAGAAAAAGAGCCCCTGGCTTAGACACCTTTCTCATCAGAGTTTAAGAGTCATGTGTACTCAGCACCTCTCCGAGTCAGCTTCATCACCAGTCAAAAAGGACATATTCTGAATGTATAGCAGAACAACAACAACAACAACAAAAAAAAACCTTGTGAGATTTAGAGCAAAATAATGCAAGTTGGCCTTTAAAATAAAAGTAAATAATAAGGTTGATAGATAGTGTGAAAGGAGATGGGATTCTAAGTTGTTTTTTTTGTTGTTGTTGTTGTTGTTTTTTTTTTTTTTTTTTTTTTTTTTTGAGATGGGGTCTCTCTTCTTGCTGTCCTGGAACTCCCTCTGTAGATGAGGCTGCCCTCCAACTGGCAGAGATCTGCCTGCTTCTGCCTCCCGAGTGCTGGGATTAAAGGCATGTACCACCACCACATGGCAAATTCTAAGTTCTTGGGGTTGTCCATCTCAATTGGACCAAGTCCAGTTTTGAGAAGTAATCAGTAACTGTATGGATCCCTGAATCTGAGCATCATGGTGGTCCTTTGGTGGGGATACATTCAAGTTATATTTCAATACAATCACTAAGGAAATGAAGGTGTTTTTATACATTAATTCAGGGACTAGGCACAGTGTGTAATCCTATAATCCCAACACCTGGGAGGTGGAAGGAAGCAGGATGACTGAGTTTGAGGCTATCTTTGACACACAGTGGCATCAGGCCAGTCTGATGCACTTAATGACAGCCTCTCTGTGATGAAGAATCTCACTGAGGGACTGTCTATATTTGGTGGCCTGTAAACATGTTTGGGGGGAGGGCTATTTATTTTAAGACAATTGATGTGGGAAGATTCAGCCCAGTGTGGAAGGCCCTACATTTGCATGAAATGTCGAAATGTAGCTGAATATAATAAGCAACCAGGCATGCGTACATTTCTCTCTGCTCTTGAGGGACCTAGGGTGTGATGTGACTACATGTTACAAGTTCCTGTCTTGAGCTCTTCCCAGTGATAGACTAGATTAGGATTACAAACTAAACAAACACCTCCTCGGCTATGTGGCTGTTTGTGTTTGAATATTTTATTATAGCAGCAGAAATGAAGCTAGAGCATAGTCTCTGAGAAAGAAAGATACAATGTAGTATGCAGAACTCACACTCACTAAATTAACTATAAAACACATTTTCTAGGGGCTAGAGGAATGGATCAGTGGTTAATGGACTGGTTGCTCTTCCAGAGGTCCTGGATTTGATTCCCAGCACCCACATGATGGCTCACAATTATTTGTAACTCTAATTTCAGGGGATTGGATGCCCTCTTCTGACCTCCAAGCACACCAGACAAGCAAGATGCATTTTCTGGTAAGATAATAGCTTAGTTGGTAGAGTACTTGCCTAAAATGCACTTCCCTGGTACGGACAATAATACTAACTCCTGACACTTGTAGATTTGTGTAATACATTATAGTAGACAAAGCCAACATCTCTTACATCATAGCCCTAGGAACTCTAAGAAGTGTAAGTGTCTAACCACAAAATTCATCTACTTTCAAGAAGTAACAGTTTGATTCACTGAACTAAGTGCAAAGACATTTTAAGGTCTCAACTGTGTGCATCACACAAGAAATATATACACACTTTTGAGAAGAGTTCCCAAAGTAGTTTAAAAATAATTCTCCCTGAGGGAGACCTCACATCTAAGAATTTGGGTTTTATGGCAAGGCCTTTGTGATGGATGGTATTGTTTAAAAGTTCTTAATGGATCTATGCTGTGATCTAAGACTCTCCCCTCACCCCCAAATAGGGCCCTCCCAGAGAGCTAAACAGAAACATCCATGCCTTATTTCCTTGTGTCAAACCTCCTCGTGACCATTCCAGAGATTACCCTCTAGCAGTTCTTATTCCCCAATTCCCCATACCATACACCTCTTCCAGAGCCCTGTAACTGAACCTGCCTACTAAGAACAAAGGAGCTGCCGTATTTACTTAGGGGGTTAAAACTGTTAGGAAGGAATCCTACATATTGCTATAAAGAGAATCTTAACAGTGAATTTCTTTTCAGAAAGAATACACTATAATCAACATTCTGGATCAAATCTTTTCACATACTCTGGACAAGTTTTGGTTTACCTTTAGAACCAAACTCTCCCTCTTCAGATCATGACGCATGGCTTTCACCAACTGGCATGTCTGGGGTACGTTATGCATGAGTAAATGCATAACTGACCACACGGCTTTTGGCCTCCAGTTTTAATGGGGTTCTAGTAAATACTTCAGGCCTGAAAAGACCCACAAAGAAACACAGTATCAAACTGGCACACACTGGGGTGGGGGTGAGGACAACTTTGTGTGGCTATTGGAAAATGTTTATTTCCAAACTAACTTGTCTGATTATGGCTCCTTGCATTGCCTATTAACTTATCTACTCACGAGGGGGGGGGTGGTGAGGGGATGAGGGCAGGGGGCTCTTTGGAAACATGGAGACTTCTAGAATCATAGTGAATTGTCACAGCTTGGTTGGGGGTGGACACCAGCATCTACTGGGTAAAAATGAAGGATGATGTTAAATATCCCACATCAGAGTTATCCAGCCCTAGGTGGATGCTATTCCGAGTGAGAAGTATGTAAATGTGGTTTTAGAGTAAACAACCCAACATATCATTTCATGTTGTATTGCTGGTTCTCCCCCCAGAAGCCAAACACTACTCTGAGTGGTGCCTAAATGGATCTAAGCACTGGTGCCCTCCTGAAGACCTTCTGACTTCCCCTTCTAAAACAGGAGAAACAGGGACTCACTATGTAGGCCCTAGCCAGCCTGGAACTCACAGAGTTCCTGCTTCAGCCTCCCAAGTGCTGGGATTAAAGGTGTGTGCCACCATGCTCAGTCTTCTCCTCAAGATCCTTTGATGCTTCATAAATTTCAGAGGCATCTCCTGTGTTAACTGATGATCAAACTGTTTGGTGGTTTCCTTCCATATAAATGGGCCACAGGAAGTGGTCAAACAATATTCACCACAAATATGTAGTTGCTAAAACTGGATGGTGTTTTCCTGGAGGGCTCATTCTATTTTTACATACATTTAAAATCTTCTAAATAACAGGTTTTCAAAATGTGAAGCAGCTATAATAATGAGAGTTGTTGTGCACCCTGCTCCCTCAGTGACCAAGTACCTAGTTCTGTCTTCACGTTCCTACTCTCTTCTCTCATTTCATCCTTAACCTGAGGACAAACTGTGCGTGTGTGTGTGTGTGTGTGTGTGTGTGTGTGTGTGTGTGTGTGTGCGCGCGCGCGCGCACACACACACGGAGAGAGAGAGAAGGAGAGAAAGAAGGGAGAAAGAGAGAGGGAGAGAGGGAGGGGGAGAGAGAGAAAGAGAGAGAGGGAGAGAGAGATGAAGAGAGAGAGGAAGAGAGGGAGAGAGAGAAAGAAAAAGAGAGGGAGAAAGAGAGAGGGAGGGAGAGAGAGAAAGAGAGAGAGGGAGAGAGGGAGAGAGAGAAGGGGAGAGAGAGGGAGGGAGAGAGAGAGAGAAAGAGAGAGGGAGAGAGAGAAAGAGAGAGAGGGAGAGAGGGAGAGAGAGAAAGAGAGAGGAAGAGAGAGGGAGAGAGAGAGGGAGAAAGAGAAAGAGAGAGGGGGAAAGAGAGAGGGGAGAGAGGGAGGGAGAGAGGGGGAGAGAGATAGATAGATAGAGAATTTTTGGTTCTGGAAAATCCAAACGTGTTCCAAAATGTCACGCCTCTTTTACATTAACTTCCAACTGACATTCGAAACTGTTTCCCAATACTCCTTCCTCTCCTGAAAGACCCCCAGTTTGGCTTAGAGGAAAAGGAAGAAATCCACATTTACTGAGTGCTTTTATTTTTAAGTGTGGAAAAAAGCCAGAATTCTGAAAGTTTAACTTGCTAGGAATTAAAAGCTGAATGTAAATCATGGCAAGTTGGGAAACCTGCCAATATTCTGAAGTATTTCAGCAACGATGGCAGGATGGCACCACCTCAACTATTTTAATTGTTTTGCCATAAACCGTAATATGCACCAGCTATTCATGTTTTCTGCTTTTGTGTGTGTTTAAGTCATAAAGTCACAGAATGTCTGAGTCTGCACTTTTGAACACACCCTAACATTTTAACCTTGTCAAGAAGTGTGTTTTCCATTTTTCTCTCAATTTTTCATCTGACTTTCAGCCCATTGTCCTTAGGCTACTCGAGTACTGTCTTGATAGTAGTGAGTGGAACATGGGATGAGGGAGGGGAGGACCGGAAGGGAATGGAGGTGAGGAGGTAGCTCCTTATAGTCCTAGCAGTTATTAAAACCAACTACACATGATGGTTGGCAAAAGATGTAAAAGGAAAGGAACGGGTTTGAATCCTGGTTGGGTATACACGTTTGTTGCAGCTCTTTTTCTACAGAGCTGCTAAGAGAATTAAGTTCTATTAACACCCTAAGTGTTCAGCACAGGGCCTTGTGCAAGATAAATGCTTCATGAATGTTGCATCTCCATCACCATTTCTAGCTCCTCAACAGTCTAGCATCTTCATCTATTGCTGATGGTTTAAGTAGCATGATGATCAGCCAACACTGACTCCAAAGGACTCAGAAACCAAAGATGTCGATGACACTCACCACAGTCCCACTAAAAATGTTGGCCCACTCAAAGAACCTAGAATTTTTCATGTAGCTTTGGTGGCCTCTTTCCCTGCCCACAGAGGAAAAAACACTGCCTGAAGATGTCCTTATTACTGGTAGTGGCAGTTGCTACTCTCATCCTATATCTGTGGTCCCAGAAGACCCAACTGCAAAAAGAAAGATGGACAAAATGGCCAGGGATAGTTGGCTCTGTAGCAAGGACATCAAGAGGAACAGCACCTGGACGGTGAAGCTGCTGGGAAATCTTACCCTGCGGTTCATCCCCCACCTCCCACGGCCAGAAAGAACTAGTTACTATTACTTAAATAAGCCATTGCTATTGGGCCAATGGTCACCTGCCTTTTCCCAAAATATTCCAATGCCCTATGCAGCTGAGAGAAACAGATTTCAGTGACCTACACCAACAGAAAAGGTTTCAGAGCCAAAGAAAATAAACACAAAAGGTGAGGGGAAGTCAAGAGCGTAGGGAGGAGGGGGCAAGGGGGGTACTACCTATTCCTGCAAGGAAGACTTGTATATAGCCCCTTGGGAAGCACTGCAGTTCAACCTCCTCAATTTGTTTCACAAACCTAAGCAATAAACTATTCGCCCATTGCCTCTCCACTAAAATCTTACCTCAATTAGCGAATTCATGAAATTGCCTTGATGTCTGTTTAAAAAAAAAATCTTTCCTCTTGAACTTTTATGTAAAGAAAACACTGAACGTGTAGTATAATGAGTCTAAGTTTAAATAAAAGTAATTACTAAATATACAAGAGAAGTTACTTAGAAAAATACCACTGGAGGAGTTTTTTTTTTTTTTTTTTTTTAATGAAAGAATTGCTGGAAGTTATAGTGTTGTAATATTAATGCCTAAGTCTGGCACAGGGCACAACCAGCTGCTGCGTTCAATTACCAGCTGAAGGAGGACTCTCAAATAGGGTAAGGGTAAAGGATGGGGAGCGAGGTGGCTGCTGCTGTTGTTAACTACTTTTATAGCACAGAACACAGTCAGCTGTCGCCCAGCTATGAATTCTGTGCAACACAATGTATTCATATTCCTTTTCCCAACACTCAACAATGAGGGTAGCCGTATTTGAGTGAGACTGTCTATCATACCTTTCAGATGACCAAGAACCCAACGAGCCAGTTCATGACACAGACCAATGAATATCTGGTCTGTCCACTCTGAGTTTAGGAAGGGTGCTTCTCCCAAAAGCTCTGCCGAGTCTTGGGGCTGGAAGGGCTTCCATGTGTCCCCTGTTCTAACCTCCCCTCTCCAGATGCAGAACACGAAACCAGGAGGTAGTGAGTGTGCTTGCCACAGCCAGTTGGGTATGTAGGGAGCAAGAGGGTGCCCTAAACTTCCGGGTTGTGAGGTAGTTCCCTGCTCCGTGCCTTCCTGCCTTTTGGAATGGCCCCGCTTCCCCCCCCCCCTCCTTTTTTTCCTTTTACAAAGGCCACAACCTTACTGGGAGACTGGTCAGCACCCACCTGCCCCTTCCCTGGTAGCTCGCAGCTGCTACAGAGCTGCCTATTGCTTAGACCTGCCAATCTCAGCCCCAAAGCACCATCCCAGAGGCACTCTAAACCCATGTCTGGTGCCAGCACCAGTCACATGCCCAGCAGCCAGGGCCAAGCTGCCCACTGGCTTTTGCTAGGCGTCTCTCTGTCCTTCAGCATGGCGGGACACGGTCTGAGATTGCACTGCTGGGATACCTTACTCGACAAGCTTGACCTCCCCTCTCACCGCCAGCCTTTTCTCAGCCTGACACCCTTTGACAGCAAGGCTTCCAGACAGCCATAGGCTGTCTCTAACAGGGAGGATTGTAACTCCACAGATCACCCATAGGACATGTGGTCCCAACCATCAGCTGTTGACACATCCTGGCTTACTCATGCCCCTGGTGCTGTGATGTTCTCCTGACAGTCCTTGGGAATCCCTGCGGGTTGTCTGTCCCTGCCTGTCCTTCCGGTGCTGACACTACACATTTAACAGCGTGCCCTCTCCCCCCGGGTCTCCTATTCAACACAGCTTGGTGAGCACTCTTACAGGAAGCCACGGAAGCCCTGGATATGAGAGGGAGCAACAAAGTTCTGAAAACTTTTTTTCTGCCAGTATCCCTAAATGGATAATGATCACAGATTATAACTGTTGCCTAAGGTATCTATGGTTTTGATGAAGGGTTATTGTAGCTTGGAGCCAGCAGAACTGTGAGCACGGAAACCTGGACTGTGAAGACTGCAAGTCCCAACATGCCACCAACTCACAGCAGCACATCTGAGCATAGTGGAGGGGAATATGGCAGAGCCAGCCTTTATGATGACCTAATTTTTTTGTGGTGATGGAACCCAATGTCTCTTGGGGCATGAATTATTTTCTAAATTGACCAGCCTTTCACTTTTTTTTTTTTAACATTTATATGTTCATTATAAATGGGTATATGTGCTTGAGCATGTGTGTACCATAGAACACATGTGGATGGATATCAGAGGACAATTTGGGGAAGTCAGTTTTCTTCTACCATGTGAGTTCAAGGATCAAACTCAAGTAGTCAGGTGTCAAGGCAAACACTTTAACCTGCTGAGCTATCTCACTAGCCCTGATTTAGCTTTTGAATAAAACTCGGCTTCCATTTACAGAACTAAAGATTTAAAAACAAACAAACAAAAAACCATTTATTTATTTATTTTGGTTTGTGGAGACAGGGTTTCTCTGTAGCTTTGGAGGCTGTCCTGGAATTCACTCTGTAGACCAGGCTGGTCTCAAACTCACAGAGATCTGCCTGCCTCTGCCTCTACCCTCCCACCCCCAGTGCTGGGACTAAAGGTGTGCTCACTACCACCGCCCAGCTGAAAACATATTTATTACTCTGTGTGCATGTGCATATGTGTCACATCATGCAAGTTAAGGTCGGAGGAAATTTATCACTGTGTGTGTAGAGGCAAGTGAAGGTCAGAGGAAACCTTACTCTGTGTGTCTATGTGCATACTTGTGTGTATACGTGTCATACTGTGTAAGTAAAGGTCAGAGGAAACTTATTCCTCTGTGTGTCCATGTGCATGCATGTGTGCATATGTGTCATGCCATATAAGTAAAGGTCAGAGGAAACATTACTATTTGCATCCATGTGCATGTATGTGTTCATACGTGTCATACCATGCAAATGAAAGGTCAGAGGAACATTGCAGGGGTCATCTCACCCCTCACCATGCGGTTTTTGGGGATCTTTCCGAGAGCAGGACTTAGGCCCCCATTCTTACCTTTATAATCTGCTTGGTGGACCACAGCCAGGGGCTTTGTAAATGTCTTCTTATTCTGCATCATGGTCCAGATCATGGCAGCATCCAGAGAGGTGCAAGCCTCGTCAGGTGTCACACACTGCAGAGAGACCGCGTATGTCAGTCATGGCTCATAGGAAAGTTACCAGGCCTGCACATGGTTGTCTTCTGGCCACTTATCAGATAGCTCACAGCCGCTAACCATGGGTAAAGCAGGAGATCTGCGTGCTTTTCAAAGGACCCTAAATACTCACGCAGCCAGCAAGGCAGGCCCAGTATGTTTTCAGCTGCACTGGAAGATGCAGATATCAATGGACAGCTTACAGTATTGAGAATTTTCAGGGTTAGTTAGAGAACTACATGTGTGATGCTCTTGGACATGTACAATAATGGTCTCATATAAATGGTTTGTGATAATGTCTATAATCAGAGACTGTGGGAAACTGCATTTATTGTGTTACAAACATGATAGAATTTATATTATCTAAAATGATAAGCGTATTATCATGTTTGTCAGATTTTGTTTTTTCACTCTACAAAATTAGGCTTCCCACAATTACTGTTTGTTTTGGACTTTTTTCTCCTGCTGCAGACATTTGATCTGGTACCTTACACATGCTCAATGCATGCTCTAATGTGTCACCCAGGCATGGAAGTATGACACCAGCAGTTTCTAGCTATTTTAAGTCTTGAAACTAATCAGGGAGATGTTGGGGGGGCACATCATATAGGAAGAAGTGTATGCTTCTGTGGGCCACATACAAACCAGATACACATTGTAAACAGACACCGCTCCCCTAACACCCTGAATAGAATTTTCCTGGAGGGGGAAAGGCATGTTATTGTGGCAAGGCATGTTGTTGAAAAGAGGTGTAGTTCACTTCACATTTTTCTTTTACTGTCTGGTTAGCCCTCCAGTCAAATAAGAACGCACGATGCTAACTCTGTCTCAGAGGCTGACCTGGGCCAGACTTAACTCACAGCAAAGGACGGGATTGGGCTTGGTGATCATTATTAGCACCTTTCCTAGAAAGTACTCGAGCATCACTAGGAATAGGGAAACGCTTCCTTTAAGAGCTAGGTGGCATTAACAGTCCCTCCTCAACATGCTCATTACACACACCTGCTGCCTCTTTCCTACTTCTGCCCCGAGGGACATGCAAGCATTGTTACTTTCTTTTCTAGACAAGGACTAAGGCGGTAGTGGTTCCACAAGCAAACATGTGAGCGGGCCCTTTGGATTTGTTCCCTGGGGTTGGTAATTTGCTGTGCATTTATTTGTAGACAAAACTCAAATCAACAACTGCTCAGGGAAATGACTCAAGGAATTCAGGCCAGAGGAAATCTCTTTAATAGATTTTTTTTTTTCCTTTTTTTGTCCTTCCCTACTTTTTCTTCCAGTCTCTATATAAGAGAATTCCATAGATATAAATGCTACAGCCTGACTCGGCATTTCTGAGACATCAGTGGATCTGTGATTACAAGAAAAGTAGAATCCAGTTTAGACTGTGTGTTAACAGCTACAGAATTCACACACAGAGGAAATTAGAGGCAATCATATCAGGTCATGGAAATGAAGTGACAGCAGGTTACCTGTCCCACACAAGGCAGACCTAACACAGTGTCATAATTGACCCAACAGAGCCCCTGCAGTGGCTGCTCCAACAAGGTCAAAGGGTTTTGATTTCTGTTATGGTAACAGAACATAGCAGTTTAATATGGGCAATGGCATGAGGCAAATACGATGAACTGATAAGAAACCAGGCAAAAGTAAAATATTTGTTAATTTCCCTTATGAATTCTCCTGAGATAAGGCCATCTTGTAACTCACACAGAGAAGGTCAAAAAAACAATTGCAATCCCAGTCTGAGTGGGACCTGGAAAAATTAATCCTCACTGATCTTGTCCTTTCCATCCCTTGTTCTTCTGCCACGGCATGCTATCTGACCAACAGCCAGGGCCAGGCTTCTCTCTCACTGGAAACCAGTCCTGATTTATCACTCTGAGGGTACAGCTAAGCACATATGGAAAAACAAACTACCTCGCTGTCGGGATTTATCTTCCAAAACCCCAAAGCACTTCATTCCCTGTTCAGACTGTTACTTCAATCAGAAGACTTCAAAAAACTCAAAACTAAAACCTCAGCCTGACATAACTTGGATTACACTTTCATATCTGAGTATCTCTTGACCTAAATGTGCCCAAATCTCAGTCCAGACAGACAATAGCCTGCTCACCTTTGGCAGCTTCTGGGGACCTTTTCTTGTGGTGCACAGTGTCAACTCGCACTGTAGAAAGAGCAGGGAGGTGTTGAACATGGGCTTGAAGACAAAGCTGAAACGTTTCTTGTCCACCTCAGCATGGGGGATGGGGAAGTGCACTCTCCTGGAGCTGTAGAATGTCACAGACTCATCTTTTGGACAGATGTTCTCAATGATGGTGTAATCAGACATCCTGTCCGGGTTTGAATACGGAGAGACAAAGCAGGTCTGGATAGCAAACCCCAGTTCTTGGTCAGCCTTGGTGACAGATACCTGCAAAGGGAACAGACAGACCAAGTCACAAATGGCTAGCATTTTATTTTACTCTATCTGCCCAGATAATATCCCAGGATAGTTCTTTGGGTGAGACATCGCTCTGTTCTCATAATGTATTTGTAATTTTCCAGCTATAACAGTAAACATACACTGGTTAATGGAAGGTGTTTCCTATTTAAATTCAACATGAATGACAGCAAATCATTTAATTCAATTGTACCCTACAAGTTACAAATACAATATAAGATGGGTTAAATCTCTCTGACCCCCTCTATAACTCCTCAGAGATATAAAAAATAAAAGCAAATTATGCACCAAAGTGGATTTTCCAAAATAAGTAAAATACAGGTAAAGCCCTTAATGTCACAATAGCAGACTATTACCAAGACTTTTTCTTTTTTTAATGTTGCCCAATAATAGTTCAGGACAGAGGGGAATGCACATGGCTGAGACAGGCAGGGCAACTTGAAAAAGCAGAGCAGAAAGTCATCTATGCATCCCTCTTTGTCAGTGTACAGGCCTGTGGTACCTTGTACCGGGGACAGTGTGACCTGGTGGCCATCACCAACCTGGCACCAAACTGCCTTGCCAAGAATTCTCCCGTCATTCTTTAATCCCAGGGTGGGAGTTAAAGGGAAAACTAACCTAGAGACATCCCCAACTCTTACAAAACATGTGTGTGCATCGTGTCCAGGTCTTGTTAAGGTTCTTTTGTTTAGACACTGGGAGGAAAGCTTAGCCAAATGTGAACAGCATTCAAACCTTAGCTGTCCTGAACTCTGTTAAAATCCCTGGACCAAGACTGGACTCACTGTTTGACACATGATGTGCTGTGTGAACTGCTCTTCTGACTTTGTTGCCTCTTTCCTTGACTAAATTAAGGCTAAACAATAAACTTAAACACTTTAGAAACAAAGTTAGTTCTTACCCAGAGACCAAGAGCCCCCAAATGCTTAAAAAGACAGAGGTAATAAACTTTGCATCTGGAGCCCACCCAGGGGAAATTCCTGACACTGCAGGAACTCTCAATCCCTAGCATGCCCAAAAGATCCCCCACTGGTAACCAGGAGAGCTTCACAAGGGTGAAGCTAAGTATGATATGTCCCCTTGTTTAAAGTTCCATGTTTACTTTTCACTATCTTTGAGTTATTTCTTACGAACAAGATATTCAACCTTACAGATGGTAAACCATATACATGACACAAATGTCATTTAACATGAACTCAGTCTTCAGTGTAAAATATGTTGAACCTTTTCTTTCAAAGGTATGTGATGGCAGAATATCCGTTTAGACTGTCTCACAGATGCTTTGGAGGAGAAAAAAAAAATCTTAGCAGCTCTTGCTGCAGAATGGATGGAAGTGAATGGTTTTATTATAGGTTTGGGAATGAGACCAGACCAAGGCAACCACATGCTCTGTCGCTGATGTGCACACCCAAGATGATGGCAGTAATTAATGTACAAGACACAGTTAGTAAGAAAAACAGAAGTAAAGGGTTTACGAAAACAACTCCGCTCCCAGCCAGCAAGAACTCCCATTGCTAGTTGTGTTGGTAGATGCTAACTCACTAAGCCAAATGATCTGAAAGGAACAAGTGCCATCATATCACCTACGATCACCCAGGAATGACTATCTTGGACTAAGGCTAGGAACTGTGGTGTAAAGGGTGTGGAAGGTTCCAGAAAAGGCTAAGGAGGGAAGCTGGAGAAGAAACGGTTTTTTCATATTAACCCAATGATTTATGAAGTTTTATTTTACTTAAAAAAAAAAACAAAAACAAAAACAAAAAAAACCTCTTACCAGAGGAAGAGTCTAAACAGAAAGACAAGGCATGATCAGTTGCTATCCTATTTAGCAAAACATTTATAGATCTTTCATATTTGGGTAGTTTCAATCAAGTTTAAAATTGTTTATAACAATTCCACAGGCCCAAATCCTTAACATACTTGATATTTAAAGCATACCTTTTCAATCAAATTTAACTATACAGATATGATATATGAAAAGATATAAAACAGAAAATAAGAGTGAAAATGAAAAAGGTAAGGGAGAGGGAATCTGTCAATAATGTAATTCAAGTAAGCCAGTACTCCAGGAGCAAGGAGAAAAAACTGAAAATATTCAGGGTAGGACACAGAAGGCAGATTACCACTGGATAGCATAAGTCAGCAAAGCCATCCATGAGCAGATATAGGCATATATTTGGAAAAGAGCAAACCTCAGTGTCTTCTCCAACCTATGGCATAGTTGGGAGTCACTGACTAATGATGTTTGTGGACCATGAAGACAGAAAAGGCACAAGAAAAGAGAATGTTTGTTAGGAAGGGCACACACAGGGCAGGGCCTTCCCCCAGAGCCCTGAGTAGGAGGGAGGAACCCATCCCAGACTCCAGTATGACTGAAGAGAACCTGGAGGGCCACCTGGCTGACTCCAACCTGGTGTCAATGTGCACTGTTTGTCTTTGCAAAACAAAGGCGCCCTGCTCTGCAGTAACTGTCACCTACAAAGTTTGCCACTTGTACTCCTTAAGTGTCTCACCCCTCCCTCTGTGAAGTACAATGGCAGTCAGCTGCTGTGCCAGAGCCAGATTGTCACACAATGCCTTTCAGCAACAACAGTAGACACTGTCCCCATGGGGACATTACAGACTACATTCAGAACACACACACATAGCAGACAGACAGTCTGTCTATCTGTCCATCTTCTCCAGAATGGAGTCTGTGAACTTAGATACTGACATTGATATGAAGTTATGTTTTCTTCCCTTTCAAATGGCAATTCGAGAGGCAGTTACAATAGCACCTGGCGATCAATAAATAGCACAGCCTCCTCTGGAGGAAGGCTGGGTACAGACAGCTTGTCTTAATTTTCTCATCTATAAGCTGGATCTTAATAAGTCCACTCTTACAGGACCCCTCTAACGAGTCAGTTCATTCTGATAATATTCATAACTGCATTTGGTACATCGTAAAACTGTTATAAATATTAGCTGTTATTGTTTTATTATTACCACCATTATCTGATATTTTCATTGACATTACAGATGTAGGCTACCCATGATGGTTGCTGTTCTAGATTGTAAGCGGTTTTGGCAAATTTGTGAGGCAGAAACAATTTTCACAAGCACACAGCTTTTTCACTTGAAAGTAAATCTAAGATGAAGTGTGAGGTGATTTGAAAATGTGCACGGCTAACTCTGACACTGAATGACTGAATGACATGTCCCTGAAGTGTTGATGTCAAAACAAGTAGGGTACTTTACTGGTAGAAGAAATGATTTGCTCATTGTTTTCTTTTTGACATTTACAAAAACAAAACAAAAAACCCATTTAGCATAATCCATACAATGCTGATATTTCTCTTTTTTGTCAGAAAGTGGCCTGGAAGAGTTTTTCTGAGCCAAGCCCTTTCTTAGATGGAGGGAGAGACTGTGCAAGGCTCTTCAGCTGATGTTCCCGGAACAGCATAGGGCACTAGGCTGGACACCCAAGGCTAACGCTCCATTCTCACCTCAACATAAACACGTCCGTTCTCTGCCACAGAGAAGACCCCAGGGGAGGGCACCAGAAAGAGGTCTGTGTTGTACAGCTCCATGTTGAAGGTGATATTTCCATCGATCTGGTCCTGGAAGCCACTGGGATTCCTCAGCTGCCGCAAGCTGCAGTTAAACTGGAAAATCACCAAACAGATGAGGCTAACTCAGTCATATGATGAGCTCTGGCCTTTTTGCATGCAATTTTATGTTTTGACAGTTCCCAATGAAAACAAACAAATGAACAACAATGTTATCCACAGAAAACCTAAGGGAACTCATCACATACCACCACAACTCCAGCTTGGCTCAGCGGGGCGATCTCTTCATCTACATCTCCTGGGAATCCATTTTCACCTGACTCCAAGTCCTCTAAGCCATCTGGCCAGCCACTGCTGTCCCCAGGGGATGGAACCTGTATCACAATCTAGAAGGCAGGGGACACACAGCTATTAGCTCTATTGGTAGGGAAAACACCACACCACACACCTCTGTGCCCGTGTAACAAGCACAAACAGAAAATCTGACTATACAAGCAGCAGCAAGAACAAATTCTTCAGGCTCTTCAGAATGTTTATCCTCAAGACAAGAAATATGTGATAAGAAAATACAGAAAAGCTCAAAACAAGCTGAAGATCTGAACTAAATTTTGGATTTCTTTCCTTGCAAAAATTTACAGATTTATTCATAGTACTATGTTGGATTATTATAAGTTACTTCAAGTAGTGGCTACACTATGTTTTGAAGTAGAGTTGGAGGCTGCCAACAGGTTTGCCATACCTTGTGGGTCCTCAGGCACTTTTTAATTTGTATCAGTTTTTACTCCTTTTACAATGTATGAATCACAGTTTGTGTGTGTGTGAGTAATCAGAACGGTTTGGTTTCCCAGTCAGTTTCCTCCTTTTGCCACACAGGGGTCCCAGGGCCTGGCAGCAGGTGCTTTACCACTGAGCTGCCTCACTTTCTCCACTTGGCCCTTTTAAGGGTTGTAGAAGTTTGGTTTAAGTTAGAAGCATGGCACCTATATTTCCATAGACTAGTTTTGTCATTTTTAGCAGTCCTTCCCACTGTCTTTTCTTGTGTGTATGGGTATAGAAGAGAATGTTCTTTACAACAATCTGTCTTAACACTGGCTGAAATTATCGTACTGGGTTGGTTCTGAATAAGATGGAAAGGGTGACCAACAGATAAAACCCTAATTTATCTCTATTTCATATACTTGAATTGTGAACCCAGTGGAAATTAAAAACACATAGGAAGTCTGGAGATTCTTACAAGTTGTCACGACATTCACAGAAGGAGACAGAATGGGAGGAGTAAGAAGCCATTGGGCATGGGGGCATCTGAGCAAGTACCTGGAGAATAATTCATACATTGCTTTTAACAGTCAAGAAAATAAAAGCATTCCAGAAAGAGCTGACTTTTCGGACCAGGATATCCTTTTTTCTCTTGAAGCAACAAACTTTAAACTAAGTAGATCACCATTTCTTCCCAGTGCTAATTTGGAAATCAGTTTAAAATATCCAAGTCAAGTACATCACTATCACATGTCACTCACTATGTCTGGGACAGGGGTTGGGTGTTTTAAAAATAAAACTGCAAAACTGGTATTTTGAATCATTTATGAGGAGATTTCACACTATAGATTCTCTTTTGTCCACCATCTAGTCTCTCCCATCTCTGAAGCGAACAGGTTTCGCCTGAAAAGATTTTGCTCTGGCAGAAATGATATCGAGAAAGTACGGGTGAATTATGCAATGGATTATTTGGGAGAGGGGGTGAGGAGGGGCACTTGTGGAACCTTTTGCCAGTTAGCTCCAAAAATAGTTTCTTAAAATTGGGAACTCTCTTAGAAGTAGAGAGAATTGATAATTTCAAAGGATTCTTTTCTGGTTTTAAGGTCACAAGGGAAGGCATCTCCTCTCGCTTTTGAACAAGCAAGAGATGCATCCGTCCAGAGATGCTCATGGATAACCTTGGGCTTTGGGATTTTAGTCCCAGAAAGACCAGTCTAGTTGAGCCTCCAGTGTGACCACAGCAGGATGGCACAGACACAGGCACAGTCCTAGTGAACCACCATTAGATGGGAGAAGGAAATGTGTGAAAATACCACAGCTCCAGCTGAGAAAACAGGACCTTCAGATTCCAAAGACTCACTGGTGAATCAAAATAGTAAGAGCCCAGGGTCAAAGTCCATCCCAATGTCGTAGAGAACCTACATCTGGCGCTATCCCCATCCCCCTCATCGTCAGAGACATGTTACAACCGACACTAAGCAATATCCACCGATGCCAGTTACTCACCGAGTTATAGTAAACCACACCATCAGGGGCTGACCGCCTGTGTCGAGTGCCACAGCCATTCAGGGGAGACTCCAAAACAAAGTGGGTACCATTCATCTTGGCTTTGCATGAAGGATCCAACAGGGTGAGCTCCATCCCTGAGTAGCTGTTGGTCTGCAATGGAAAACACCAAAGGCAATAGTGGGGGACTTGACAGCTGTTCAAGCGTACACAGTTAACAGTAGTATCTACCTCCCAAGGCAGAGGTAGCTCATAGGCCTGTATCGTACCCCTCCCCCCTCCCACTTTTCCTCACCCACCACCTGTCAACAGCCCAAGGACTGTGCTTATTGGCACTGAAAATTTAATAGCAAAATATTGACATATGAGGATATGAACTCCTCTTCTGAGAACAACAGGAAGTGAACAATGGCTGTCGCCAAGGGGAAGTGGCCTATCCAACTGGGGGGAAAAACTATCAAGTGGGTTCAAAAGTGAAATAGCTACAGGGAAATAACCCTGAGTTGCAGCTAGCTGGGGGAAGTTTCTTTAAGAGACTCCACTGACCCACCGACCTGGAAGGAGTCTTTGTCCACAGCTACAGTCATCTTTTCGCTGTCACACTGGACTGACACAGCCACATCCACACTCCCTTGCGCCTCTTCTGGCTCTCTGTGGTCAGGGAACAGTGGAACACCGGCAGAGGCAGGGTCCTTTGGAAGGGGAATCCTGTCTTCTCCCTCCTTCCAGCCTCTCCGGGGGATATCCGGGAAAGGAAAGGGGAGATCTCCATTTTGGCCTCCCCCTCCCCGGATGGGTGGGTTGTCCGGCCTAGGCAGGTGGCCAGGGCCCAGCAGGATCTGAAGCTCTGGAGGAGCAGTACAGACTTCCTGGTCTCTCATCTCCTCTGTGGAAACAGAAGTCAAAGTGTCAAGAGTGGCTGATGCCAGGCCATATCATCATTAGAGTCAGGGGTTATCACTGAATGGACAGGAACAAAATTAAGAGTGAGTGAGCAAGGTGTAGAATTGACTAAGAAAACACGGAAACCTGAATTCTGATCCTGGTGTTCTAACTAGCTGAATGGCTTCAGACACATGACTTACTTCTCTTGTGACTCAGTTTCCCAGGTTTTAAAGTGTAAGAGTTCAGATTATAACAGTGATCCCCAACTTTGGCTTCACGTTAAAGTCACTTTGGGACTTTGTAAAAGAATGCAAACCTCCAGGTAATGTTTCAGGCTTCTAGAGTGATGGCAATGCTCCTTCAAAATTGAGACTGGTTTGCTAGATGATTTCTAAGTCCCCACAAGCCATGAATCTGTGCTATGTGGGGCAATAACAGGCTATGCAATGGTCCTTAAAATATTAAAATACTTCCTTTTAACCCAGGGGTTTTAAAATCATTTCTCCAAAGATTTCTTGAAACAATATTGCATTGTTTATATTATATTTTACAGTACACAAGCATTAAGCCCAGGTCCCTTAGTGTATTTTGAGTCCTCTGCTCCTGTGACAATGCTGTTTTAGGATTATTTTGCTGCCTTCCTTAATTGATAAAAATTTAGGAGATATCCAGGTACCCTGGTGTTTTTGAGCCTCATCTCTGAGAGAGTAGGGCCGCTTAGAGAAAGTTCCATAAAAGCAATGTTCAGCGTGGCCATATTTTTAATAACTGAAGAAGAAACTAGTGTTTCCCCCAGAATTCTCTGCATCCAGAGTTATATGAGTCCAGCTGATGTATGCTTAAGGCCACACCCACCTCAGGGCAAGATACGCAGAGATGATTAATGGACATGGCCTTTTGAAAAGGATGCTATAGCTATATGGGTCCAAATGAAGCCACAGCTTTGGAGTGTTTTTAACCTGCACACTGATAAAGACCAAACAAAATAAAATGACAATAACCCCTTCCCCCCCAAAAAATATGGTAACCCAGTAGGATAGATGTAATTTTTTTTCTTTACTATTGACTAGGAATCTGAGGCTCAGGATTGGAGGTTAAGCAATGCCTCCCCTAATAATAAAGAAATGGTAAAAGCTGGATGGAAACCTACAGCTGGAAGCTACAGTGTATCAGAACTGCACACATGATACCATGCAGTGAGAGAACTTGGGGTTCAAATCACACCTGCTGTAAGACTCCAGAAACTTCCAAGGGCCTGCTGCAGCCATCCTATCTACTAGCCAAACTAGAGTGGCAATTCTGCCTCCACACCCTGAATAAAACCTCTCCCTATCCACGCCCCCATGGCTATTTTCCTGTAAGCTTCAGCTTTTGCTACAGGCTTCTTCCTGATGGTCTCAGCTCTGAGTGGTCTCTGGTCACTGACATAATCTCAGAGGACAAAGAACAAAAGTGCCTGACATGCAACCCACTCTCCATCACTGAATGTATGTGCTACAGTTGCCTCTAATACCCTCATAAGTTTAAGTTTTACAGTGTAACACAGTCAAATGAATTATCAAAATGGACAGCAGAAAAAACAAACACTCATATGGAAATGAGAGTCTTTCACAGAAACACTTCTGATGGGGGCTGTCCTTTTGTATATGTTTCTCTTATTGGTTGATGAATAAAACACTGTTGGGCCAATGAAGCAGTAAGATAGGCTAGATTACGAGAGGAAAATTCTGGGAAAGGTAGACAAGAGAGCCTGCCAGAACAGTCGTGATGTAGCTGGAAAAGGAACTGCAGGTCCGGCTTTCTCCAGTAAGCCATGTGTAAATACATAGATTAGTAGTTATGGGTAAATAATTAAGACAGAGCTAGCCAATAAGAAGCCCTAGTCATTGGCCAACAGTTTCATAATCAATATAGTATCTGTGTGTTCATTTGGGGCAGTGGGACCAGGCTTTTGAGAAAGAGTGCTTTATAACATGCTTCATCTGAGAGACAGAAGACGGCAGGTGCAAAACATCACACTTACCATTGTTCTCAAGCCGAAGATGAAATCTATTAGCTGCAGGCGCCATTGTGTATGACGTCACTGGACTGTAGCCATTGTCCCATGCCCACTTCATCAGCTCCTCTTGGGTGGAAGGGATGTCATCTCTTACCAATTTGGTCACTGTCATGGATGTTTCACCCTCTTTTCCAAAACCAACACTGTTGCGAGCCTAAAGATAACAGCAAAATTTCACTCATGTGTCTAAAATTAAAAGTGTTACACAGGGTCAAGCCAAGATCAGACAACATTCCAACAGGCAGCACTGATGGAGGTCAGCAAGTTACAAAAATGAAAGATGGGGGAGGACAAGAAGGTGGGAAGGAATATTTTATGGGGACTGAGGAAGGAGCTGGGGATAGGCATGATCAAGATACACTGTATACAGGTATAAAGTTGTCAAAGAACAAATGGTATTCTAAAAAGATACCTTCAATAGGAATTATCTGAAACCAACAGATCCCAGACTGTGTAATGAGGATCTACCCTTTAACTCTTGTCTTCTTTGGATACGACACTGGGATAAAAATTAACACACATAAAGAAACATACCCATCTGCACTGTTTACCCTCTTTATTTCGGCTCCTCGTGCCTTTAAGTACACATTTCAAATGTTCCCTTACCATTTTTACTTAAAATTGTGTATAAAGCATGTAAGTATGCACACCAAGTTACAAACGCCCCAGTGGTTTTGTTTCTTAGGGCCTAGATCTAAGGAAAAGATGATATGATCTCAAGACTCTCCCAGTGCTGTAAAAGCTATTGGCTTCCACATGGTAAAACGCAAGTCTTTACATTTCATTTATAATTTATGATTGGTTTAGGCATCCTGAAATTGTTTTCACTTGCCTATTCTGTTAATATAATCAAGATAATCCCTAAGTATTAGCATTTTGTTTAAGAATAAAGGAGGAAGCCACAGAGTTGCCCTTCTATGCCTCTATAGACCACACATCTACTAAAACTGAAAGGATGTGAAGACTGAAGTGGCTCCTTTATAAAAACACGATACAAAAATCCATGAAAGTCATATTAAAAGTTTAGTTTTATTAAATCTGTTTTAATGCCAAAATGTTAGTATTCCTTCAAGGCAGTGTATGGATAGCTCTGAAAGGCCAGGCAGGACATGGGCAGTAAATGTCTATGTGGCCCTGCTAATTTCTGAGACAGGGATCTTGTCAGCAGCTGAGGAACCTGACCACTGCAGAGGGATCCAGTGGCAAGGCACAGTTTGCACAACCATCCCAATGGGGCAGAGAAATTTCCAGAGCACAGATCATGCCACTGTCACGCTGCATCAAAATCCTTTTAATTTCCATGGCCAGCGATTTTCTCCTGCATATCTGTAGCATTTTTCCCTAAATTCCTCATTTGTTTCCCGTTCTATTTGCCCCAAACATGACGAAATATTAATCCTTTCCCACTGTAAAGCCATAAAAGATTCACAGGCTCTCTGCTCTCTTGGCCTCCTTGGTTGTGGGAGATTGGCTGAGGACACATATACTGCAAAGCTTAATAGCTGTCACCCAAGATTGACTCCTGTTACCCAAAGAGCTTATCTAGGGGAAACCTGCCAGGCTGGTTGGTCATGACTTCGAGAGTGTATACAAAGAAACCCAGATGGAGAGGAGCTGAACTCTGCTACCATTCATATGCTCTGTTGTTACAGATTGGGATTAGTTTAGCTCTTACTCAAATTCAGAATAAAGAGAAGAAAAGAGAGGGAGGAAGGGAAGAAAGGGGACAGAGAGAGAGAAAGGGGGGTAGGAGGGATGAGAAAAGGAAGTAGTGATGGAGAAGCAATGAGAGACAGAAATGGGGCTGGAATAAAGACCCAGGCAGCTCTCAGAGTTTACTGATGGGTCAACAGGAGTTTCGGAGGTGCGACGTCTTCCAGCCATTCAAAGCAGCATGTGTTTTGACTGGCTTGGAACCACAACCTTGGCCTCAACAATACTGCCTGACCTCATCTGCCCTAGAAGTTCATGCTGTCAGACAGCTGAGAAAATACTGTTTCCAGAATCCCATCATCTCAATGGCCACCTGTCCCCCTGTACCAAGTAATGAATGATCTGTTCATGCCTTTCCACATTAAATCTAGAAGCTGTCAGTAAAATTCATATTAATTACAGTTCAGAACTTAATGATTAGACATCACTTACACACCAGTAAAGCAGGAAGACAGGGAACAATGGGAGGCAAGCTGTTTCTCAGTGTTGAGCAAATTCCTCACCTTTGGATCCCTGGACTCTCCAGGCTTTCCCAACCTTAATATAGCCAGGTGGGTACTCAAGGTGGGTCTCCCCAAATACCATCACCGTATTCCTCAGCTCTATTTTATGAACTATTAATTAGGTAGAGCCTAAGTGGCTTTGCCCCATGCCCTAGAAATGCTCATGTAGGGAGAAGGGTTTTAGGGAGGGGTGGGTAGAGAGTACCAAGTGTATATGCACTGAGGTTTTAAGCTAGCAATATATTTTCTAAGAATAAGCTGTGTTTGTTTGTTTTTTAAGATTTACTTACTTATTATTTACTTATTTATTATCATTCCTCCTGCATGTAACCCTGCAGGCCAGAAGAGGGCACCAGATCTCATTACAGAGGGTTGTGAGCTGCCATGTAGGTGCTGGGAATTGAATTCAAGACCTCTGGAAGAGCAGCCAGTATTCCTAACCTCTGAGCCATCTCTCTAGCTCCAATAAGCTGTATTTGTGAGGCTGCATCAAAGAGCACAGAGAAAACCTAGCTTTTAAATTTATTATAATTTTATGTGTGTGTGCGCCCATGTGTGTGCACGTGTGTGTGTGTGTGTGTGTGTGTGTGTGTGTGTGTGTGTGTGTGTGTGTGTAAGAGAGAGAGAGAGGTGGAGCTTAGAGAACCACTTGTAGGTCCTCTCCTTCCACCATAGGAGTCCCAGGGACAGAACCTTGGTCCTCAGACTTGGCAGCAAGTCTTTTACCCATCTCTCACTGACCCATAAGAGGAAACTTCTAGGAAGTTCCCCTCGTCTCTTTTGTTCTGGTGCTCTCCCTGCTGTGGAAATGACAATAACTTGTCCATAGGGGACCCAGGGAACAGGGCAGAGCCACCCTTGGGTGCTGCTCATGTTGGGTAGGCCTGCTGATCGATTCGCTCTCCATTAGACAGGGTACATGAAGCCCAGGCCGGACCGCTAACAAGCTCAGGCACAGCCATGCATGTGTCACAGGTTGTTCTTCCCAGCTCCCTATGAACTTGGGTAGACATCTTCCTGTTTTCACCTTGGTTCAAGGAGTGCATCCAGTTTCCTGTGGACAAACTCTTCCAGCGAGCACTTAAGGAAGGAAGATGAGTTCTTTTTACAATGGGTCTGTGCTAGAACTTATATTTTCTTAGTCTTCCTTTAATACAAAGAGCAAGGTTCTACCATTCTTCTGTCAGCGAAGGAGAACCTGAGACTCGCAGACTGAGTGACACACATAGCTGAAACCCTCCCCGTACCCATGTGCTTTAAGGAGACAGACAACCCTATGTGCCCTAAACAAATACTTGAGGGATGAATGGATGAACTCATCTACACCACACAATAGCTTTCAAGGTGCACACTGTCACCATGTACCTATTCCACAGCTACATAAACAGACCCCACGTTAGTCAGACTCTCGCCCGTGAACTGGGAGATGGACCTTGAATCTAGCCTTGTCTGTTAGAGTCAGGATGCTTTGTTTTCACTTAGCAACCTTGTCTGTATAGGGAAGACAAGAATTAAGTTCCCCATTATTTCTCCCTTTCTAAGCAGCAGGTTAAACCACTGTCTTAGCATGCACCCATTCCTCATAGCACAGTTTGAATTCACATCTGGGGCAGGGAGTTAGAAGTCAAATAGCTTAAAACTGACTGAATAATAAAAAGGACATCATGAAACATTACCTAGTTGTTTAGCAATGTTGTCAAGTATGATCCAAAATTGGTCCAGAACAGGAGTCCAGCCAAAGAGAGGAACAGAAACAGATTTTGCTTGAGATGGTGGCTGATCTCATTTCTAGCCTTTCTGATTCTTCTGAGAGGCAGGGGCCTTCCAAGCAGAGGCTAGGATTTCTGTGGCCCAGGCATGTGTGCTCGCTTGGGGACAGCAGCAGGAGCTGCAGGTCAGCCCTGAGAAGAGCACACAGGAACCCCAGCAGGGAATTAAAAGGACCATGTTTTTTTTTTTTTTTGTTTTGTTTTGTTTTTTTGCCTTTCAGAGCAATGATTCCCCTTCCTGTGTTTGTTATTCTGAAACTAAAAACACTTGGTAGATGTGCCAGGCAGCAAAAGCAGCAAACACTCAGGTCACCCCCGCCCCTTGTGCCATGCCAGGAGAAGGCAATCAAATATCTGTGACCTTGGAAAAATCATGGCTAAGGTTTGCACTCAACACTAGCTTCATGCGTCACTATTACACTTGATGGGTTATTTGCACTGTTTCAAAGTCTAAGGAAAATAGTAATAATTTTTCAAAAAGTCCTAGGAACAAAGAAGGACTATTTTAAAATTGAGATGTGTGTGCTACTGGCTTTGTCTTCTCTGGTGAGTTCATCTGTGCAGCTGGACTTGTGGGGAATTGTTGGCTTTGCTTACTGCTGGATCCCACGGAAAGTGCTGTGTGCAAATGAACGCAGAACCAAAACAACCATGCACACTCATACATGTAATCTGCTCCAATATTCCCTAAATATACCCCAGACAAGATTTTTATTTCACCAAACTTTAACATTTAACTTTCCCAACAAGCTAGCTACCTCTTTATCATGTTATGTTAGCCAGCAAAGCCCCTTACAAAAGCTTTGCAAAACAATGTTTTAGAGATAAACATGTTTACTTTTGAAAAAAAAATCATGTGTGTGTGTAGGATGTGCATATATGTTCATGGAGGCCAGTGATCAGTATTAGGTGTTTTCGTCAATCTATGTCTGCCTAAGTTTTTGAGATAGGGTCTCTCACTGAACCAGGAGCTCACGAATTCAGCTAGGCTATACAGCCAATGAGCTCAAGGGATTCTTCTGTATCTGCCTCCCACACTCTAGCATTGGGATTACAGCTTACTGACTGAGCAATCCTGTGCCCACAGTTAGTTTTCTCTCAGTTTTGGTCCTGAAAGTTAGATGCAAACAAAGATACAAACACCACATATTTATCTCAATGGGAAAGTCTATGACACAGGCTGGGATCAGCTGGGTTTTCCTTCCTCCCTCAGCACCTAATTCCAGAGTTAAAGCTGAAATTCTGGACCATGACATTGACCCTCTGAAGAATAGTCAGACATGAAAACTGTACTTTTGCTCATTGCTTCATATTTACTATGACTAGAAAACACACTAATTCATTTCAAAACTTCCCTAATGAGGTAACTGGAATTTAGAGAGCTTCAAGGACATGTTCAAATTTTAAGTAGAAGAACCAAGACTCAAACCCACATCTGTTGTGCTCCCTCAGGCCATGTTTTAGCTACCACACTGACCTGTCCCATCAGGTGAAACCAAACATAGTTTTCAAAGTAAAAGCTAACAGACAGCTTAGAAAGTTCAAAGAGGCAGAACCCTTGCAAAAATAACACACACAACCACAGTTTAAATTATTGCTGTTTAACAAGACCAAGAAATGTGTAGCCAACTTACAATAACTTTCAGGTTTCCCTTGACGTCAAAGGATTTGACCACCCAGTTGACATCCTTTTTGCAGTTCAAGATCAGGATGAGGTTTTTAACCACCTTAGGATGCTCCCGAGCAGGTCGTATGTCAATGACTATATCCACCTGGAAGGCACTGTGTGTGGAAAACAAAGGCAAAGTTAAGACTAAGATGCCAGAAGGTTTGCCACCGATTCCAAGCCTCATGTTTCCAGTGTCTGGCCAGTTGATTAAAAAGCTGGCGCAGATCCCAGGCAAATGACATGTGCAAAACAGATTGCTATTGCACACATAACAAAATGGGTTTACATAACAAGAGGAACACAGGCCTGATGCTAATTAACCGATCAAGTTTTTCCCTTCTTGAGAAGGGGAGAAAGTCAGTTACTCAATGTAGCACCATTTGAAGGGAAGGGACTTGAACACAAGCAAAGCTTCATTTGGAAGCAGAATTGTTTGTTTTCAAGCTTCTGCAGCTCGCCCTTCATTGTCCTGTAACTTTAAAGGCCCTATATGCTGAAAGCACTTGAAAACCTGACTTGAGTGGCTGATGGCTGGAAGGTAGGAGGCATGATGGTACAAGCACTCTTCATAGTGAATTACAAGGTAAAGGCCTCTTGACTAATTTAAGAGTTGATTAAGGCATCAATAGTGGGTAAACAATCGTATCTGCATTTACTTCCCAAACTTCTGGATATACAGTTAATAAAGAAAATTAGTGGTCAAGGAATTCAGCATGAAAGAAAATGATTTTAACTAAATGATCACACTCTTGGTCCTGAATTTGAAGAAGTCTGTCTTGGCTTCATTTGTGGTGTGGGATAACCAGGGTACTCTGGTTTAAAAAGTTCAGCACACATTCTCCAAGTCCCTCCCATTCCTTTTGAGTTTCCCACAGAGTCCTGTACATGTGACTGGATGGAATCCTACCCAAACTGATCTATAGTCTATTCAATTTTGAAGTGAAAACTCTTATTATACTTTTAGTTTCAAAAAAATCTCTCTATAATAAAAATGGTAAAGTTTGAGTCACTGATCCATATGAAATACAGGTCAGAGTAGAAAGTAATTTTTTTTCTCCTAAAAAAAAAAAAAAACTAATTATTTTCAATAGGAATAATTAAACTTCCAGGGTAGGAAGCTGAGAGACAGAATAAGAACACACATGGCAAATTGTGCCATCTAATGGATCCTTGGTATGTAACATGAATTCCTCCAACACACATGCACACATGCACACTCACACACATTCTGTGTGCACATGCATCCTCACCTGTAAGGGTTCGAGTTGGGGGTGATTAACTCAATAATGTGCACTTCCTTCTCCTGGGGTTGAGTGGACAGGACACAACCTTCAGCAGGTGTGGGTTGACGGTACCCAGCAAGGTAATTGAGTGAGATAAAATTCTTCCCTATGTTGCATGTGGGAGGGAATACTTGATCTGTGAATAAATAAAAACAGGGCACTTGGTCAAACCACTGAGCTTATGGAACCAGACCGGAAGGAAAGAGGTAAACAGTGAGACAGGGAATGCATGGCACAGAAACCATAAGCCCAAAGAATTCAATTACTGCTCAGAAATATCTCCCACTTTGGCTACCAGTGAGCTCCTAGTGGCCAATGTTAGTGGCTTCTTTTATTATCTGCATCCACCCATTCCTTGTCCTTGCTTATTTCCTATGATCCAAGCTATGTCCCACCCCTTTTCACTAGAGTGGTCCTTTAGCACTCTGTCCCAGAGAGTCTTGACTCAGGTTTTATGTAGGACATGGAGATCTTTCCTCTCCAAAGAGGAGAGGAAGCCAAGGTTGAGACTCTCAGGCCTGAACTGGGGAATGTAGCTCAGTCTGTAAAGTGTTTGCCTAGCATGCACAAGACCCTAGGTTCCACCTCCAATGTTGTGTTATCAGGTGAGGTGGCACTCACTCATAATCTCGTCATTTGGGAGGTAGAGGCAGGAAAATGAGGAATTTAAGATCAGCTACAAGCAATTCTGAGGCCAGACAGGACTACAAACCTATCTCACAATCAAAAAGCAAACAAAACAAAACAACCCAAAACATCAAAGATATACAGCCATAAGGAAAAATGAAGTCATGGCTTATTCAGGAACATGTATGCAGCTGGAAGCCCAAATAATCCAGACACAGAATTCTGAGTTCTTTCCTCCAGGTAATCCAGTTCACACCTGTGGTATCCACTTGTTGCTATACCATTGCTCCTCTCCTAGGCTGCAAACTTAGGGCTGTCATCTGTCTAACATGAGGTTCCCACCTAGATAGGCATTTCTCATGAGCACACTCAACATTAAATCCATTTTCAATTCTAGAGGCTTCTCCTTGGATACCTGCAACTTCAATGCAAGTAGCTATTGGTTCCCTGGTCCACACATCATAGTACCCTCTACCCTGAAATTAAAAGTGGGAAGGATGGGGAAGAGAGACAAGACAAATTTTCATTCTTTTTCACACTCTTGCCTTACATAACTAACCCTGACACAGCTCTTTCACATTTTCAAGGTTCTTTTTACAAACACCACTGGGCTGAGGACTACTATCCACCCTGACCTGGAAAAAGACACACCAGTCCCAAGATCCTGAAGGCACTCCCCTGGTGATACATGCTATCTACACAGCACTACCTCCAATGGGATTTCCATCTCATGGTTTTAATGTTTAAACAGAACTCAAGAGAGAAGCTGCTGTCACTGTGACAGCTGGGACCAGTGTCCAGGAAGTTGTAGGTGAAGCCAGATTTTCAGCAGGGGAATTAACCAGACTTGGCACTTCAGTAATGCAGCCTTGTATCTTTTAAATTTTAAGGATGTGATGCTTGAGTTCACATCCACCTGGAAGTCACACCTGAAAACAGATGAGTTTTCACGGTTGCCAGGCTGGGTTGACATTGTCCTCTCCCCAACCTTGTACAATTTCTATTTGCTGGCCTTAGGCTCACACTGAGGCACTGTAGCTCTAACCATTGCAATGTCCCCAGCACCACCTGGGAACAGAGGAGCCCCTCCTTGTGCAACTGCTGCAAGAGAGCTTTGGCTTATGCATCCTGCATTCTTTTCTGAAAACCTCCTCCAAGGAAACAGCCCACAGCTTCACAATTCAAGCTATTGGAGCAGCATCCCCTCCACATCTGCTGAGGGGTTTTCCAGATGTGCTGATGAGGAATGCATACTCCACAGCTGCAGCCCTGTGATGCCTCCCCCAGGTCACAAGATGAAAAATGATATTGGGACTGAAGGGCTGAAATCTGATTGAGAATCTGGAGGTGTGTATGTGGGCCAGAACTTGAGACACCAGGTCCCTCTTGGGACTGGGGCTTGCATTTCTTACACAGGTGTGCCTAGCTCATAGTTGGCATATAATAGACACATAGTACAGGCTTCTGGAATCAACAAATGATGATGTGAAATTTGAGACAAATAGCCTAAGATTCTCTAGGTGGATGAGCTACTAGGAAAGGTTTAACTCTTTTGTAAAGGCTCCAGTCCCAGATGTCACTGTGAACTGAGTGAGCTGACCACGTTGTGTTGAGCTGACCACATTGTGTTGTCTGGAGTCCCCCAGCTTATGTGACTTTCCACAAGCTTTTCATAAAAACACACACCAAGTGCCAAGTAGGAAAACAAGCACAAAAGGGAAGCCTCAGGTAAGCTTGATAGGGAAGGTGCAGGTTAACATGGCTAAGGACTCTGAGAACAGGGTCTTAGAGGTCATATGAAGGCTCCTTTTTCTGCTGTGAAGGCCTACAGCCTGGAGATAAACCCATAGTGCTTGGATAAGAGCCTGCACTCTACACTCAGTCCTTCCTCTCCGTGTGGACAATGAGTACAACCACCTGGGTAAGTTCACAGAAACACGCACTGCTGACCCCATCCTAGTTTCTTATTTAGCTGGCCTAGACTGAGCTAAAAATTGGCATCTCTAACAAGGTTCTCAGTAACATGGATGATTTGAAGGTGGGAGCCACAACTCTAAAAACCACTGGAGTTTGAGCAGGATGAGAACCCTAGCCTAGGGTCCCTGTTTGGGAAGCTAATCAGTGAGGTAATAATAGTAACATCACCTGGGACTATGAGCTTAACAAAGGAGTTTTGCTCAACCCCCTCATGCCCCTCTCCCATTATCCTGTCAGTGACACGGGCCAGTGACTTAAACCCAGCTAACAGCTGGAATCAAGTTTCAGGGGATCCTAGGGAAACTCAGTCAATCAGCTTTTACACCAGGCCTTTCAGTTTCACTTCCCCCTCTCAACGTGGAGCTCAGCTACACCTGGTGCAGGTGACTACTGTGCTCTATGCATTGGCAAGGAAGCGGCCAATAGTCTAAATGTTTTGACGCCAAGTTTTCTTATTCTAACAATGCCGAACTTGTTATCCCTTCACCCTTCATGCTGCCAGAATGTGCTTCAGACAGACAGGACGCTGGCTGATAGCCTTTATTAAGTGATTTTGTTTTTCAGTCTCTTTGTTCCTATGAGGCCCGACTACAGTGAGAATTTAGGAACTCCATTCCCATCTAAAACCCCTTCTCTCGGGCCATCAAGTCACTTTTCAATTATGAGATCACCTTTGCTCTCAGGATATGCTCATTTGGGTAAGACTTAAAGGAGAGCTTCAGGCAGCAGCACACCCAAGAGTGAAGATTCTATAGCTGAGAACTGGCTTTGCCACTTTTTAGTGATGCGACCCATTCGCTTAACCCTCCTGAGTCACAGTAATGCAGAGAATGACAGAAACAATGCCCCTTCTTGGGACTGCCTGCAGTATGTGTGAAAACTCCGGATTCGGTCTTTGCATGTAGCCAACACACCAATGTTGGCACCAACTTTTTACACACCAATATCAGTGCCCACATTTATTGCACCTGTCTCATTTTTCTTTTAAAACATCTCAGATTCAAGCAGGGGGAATCAAGCACTCAACACCCCCCCCAATGATATCTGGGTAGGAGGTGATGGCTGTTGTCAGAGCATGTAGCACTTTACACAGCCAGCTGAGGATAAGGCCCATCCATGACAGTTATTTCCTAGTAACTTGAGGGGCAGAGATGAAGTTCCAAATATCAACTAAAAATGACTTTAAAATACTTTAAAAATAGGCTTTCAAAATTGAGTTGTTGCATATTTATATCTTTCTGCAAGGCAAGGAAATTAAAAGGGGCTATCTCTTATCAAAGCATATGTAGTTCTTTCTTTCTTCCAACAAAGTGTTAGTACACTTTTCCCTCTTTTCGTGCCTAAAACTTAACTGATGTCTCTCAACACTAGAAAGGACAATGGCTTCAAACATTTGCAGAATAATAGGTAAGAAGCTGTCCCCAGGTGCTGAACCTGTCCTGCTAACTCCTTCATTGTATCAGTCACCACCACCTTCCCCACACCCTTAGCCACTCACTTATTCTGAATTCCAGGTGTGACTATGTTCTAAACCCCACACAGCAACCTCCTTTTCTCTCAGCCAAATCCCTACCCCATTTCAACAGAAAGAAGGAGAGGAGGGGTGGTATGGGAAGACCTCCCTTAGGCCTCTGCCAGTCCCAGCACCCTGGAATCCTACTGTCCCTGGCTCTGACCATCTGGATTCAGCAAGGCAAACAACCAATGATTGTAAATCTGTCATTACCAGGGACCGCACAAGACTTACCCTCCCCCACTTTAATGTAGATGTTTCTCGATATCTTGAGTTCGGTGAATGAAGTCACTGCTCCATACTCCTTCCGGGCCCAGTTTAGCAGATGCTCGTTTCTGTGAGGGAAACTCTTCTCTTTTGTTTCTGCTGTCGAGGAGAAGTTTTCTGATGAAAACTGGACCATAGACCCCTCTGGCACCTGAAGCAAACATAGTTAACAACGTGATGGAGTTACCCAGAGCCAAACCAAGATTAGAGGAAGCACTAGCCAGACTTGCCCATCATCCTTAGTTTGTCTCTCCTCTCTGCTATGCAAGCAGATGTGACAGAGGCAGAGAAGCTCTCTAAGCACTAATTCAAGAACCCCAAGCCCACTTCTCCCAGATAACCCCAGGCAGGCTGTCCATTCCAACTCTGAGAGAACCCCGTGATGAGAAATCATCTTTGCAATTTCCCACAAGCCTTCAGTAGAGCTCTACCTCCCATACACTGGTGAACATATGTGGACTGAACTGGACATTTTAGGGCACAATCACTCTTTGCACATAATTTATTCTAGATCAGGCACCATTAGTAACACCCCTAACATTGGGCCTGAGCAAACTTGCTGTAGACACTGTGATAGTATGCACCAGTGTGTGTAGAGGGCTGTGGTAGAGATAACAGAGTAATGAACAAGTGTTATTTCTTGGCATTCCCAAGTGTCATCACTACCCAGATATCTGCTTGATTCCCCAAGTACCTCATTTTATGATATGTCAAGTTTCATTCATTCTTTTTTTTTTTTTTTTTTTTTTTTTTTTTTCAATATTTACTTTGAGCATGAATGTATGTGGGCATGCGCTGAGGTCTGAGGGCAACTTCTGAGGGGTTGTCAGGCTTGGCAGGAAGCCCCTTTCCCCCTGAGCTACCACCTTATGGACCCCTGTTGAGTTCTTAAAGATTTAAGGAAGCCTTTCTGGTCTGTACTGGCTTAGGAAACACAGAACTAATCACTAATAAACTAGGTGAAAATCATGTCACAAGAATGGCAGTTAACTGCCCATCAACTATGTGTTAAGTACCACAACATGCCTTCTGGTACAGTAATGATAACTTCTAAGGGTCCTCATGCTGGTTATAAGCAAAGCTAGTGTGGAAAGTTTAGCTTTGGCCTTGTTTTGATGTTGTCTGTTCATGTCAAGGCTTGACATCCATCTTCTTGCCTCATACTAACCATGCCACCTCTGGGTATCTCTGTTGTGTGCAGCCATGCATCAATACTACCTCATCTGGGGCTTTCCAGCCCTGCAGTAAAAGCTTTTAGCTGCTGAAAAACACTTGTCTATTTTTGTTCAAATTTTCCCAAAGAACAAAACCCACAGCAGTGCAGTGAGGGCTCCTGCTGGTCTGTCCATCCCTCTGTCCATCTTCCCCGCCACATCAACCCAGCCTCACTGCAGTCTTCTCTCCAGGCAGCCCCAAGGTTCATAAACTCAGGGCTGAGGAATTTGGAAGCCCTTGCTGCCACTCCTCAGGCACATTCCAATAAGAAGAGGGAGAAGTTGCCAGGGGTAGGGAGGTGCCCCTGACTGCAGGTCAATGGAAATTTTCTGCTTTTGCAAGCAGTTACTCAGCACCCTCCCCTCAACCACCAGCTCTACAGGCCTTACAAAGGCCCTCCACCACGGTGGAGGTACAGAAGATACTGTTCACGGGAGATCCCCAGGATCCTCGGGACCAGTGGTGATTATGATTCCCACAGCAGAGAAGGGAACTGGAGAGAAATGGACAGTCTCTCTCAGCACTAGGGCAAGACCTTCATGTGAGCCTTGGACTTCCAGTCACAGTGGGCTTCTGTCCTAACCCTGGAAAGAGCCTCACAGTCTGTCATGACAGGTTTATAGTCTTTCTTTCAAAATGGCATTTTTGTGTGTGTGTGTGTGTGTGTGTGTGTGTGTGTGTGTGTGTGTGTGTGTGTGTGAGAGAGATGTGGGGGGGTATGTGTGCCTGTGTATGTGATGTGTGTGTGTGTAGGCATGTGGCATTATATACATCTGGATGTCAGAGGACAACTTGTGGATTCCAGCAGCCAGAGCCCCTGATAAGCCATCTCTCTAGTCCTGTTCTCTTTCTAAGATTCTGTTTGCTGGTCTGAGTCAGCCTACCAGGTGAGAGAATTAATTATTCATTCTTTGGTAACATTCAAATATTTGAAGATGTCAGTGGACTTTTAGCACTCTGCAGGATAATATTCTCAGCTTCCTCATCTCCTGACACCACAGTTGTCAAACTGTTACTAGCACAGACTCTGAACACAGTACTGGGGCAAGACTCAGTTCCTGGCAACCAGCCCCCAACCTGAGGCCATCTAGGAGCCCCACTTACCAGTCAACACATTAACACAAGCAAGATATCCCTTTGGGGACACCAAGGGTTTTAGGAAATGTGTGCCAGTCACAGCAGAGACTAAACATATATTTTTTGGTGTACCACAATAAGTGAATGTGAAATTGTTGCTTTAAGCACAAGGATTTTATATTTGGATTAAATAACAAACTTCCTAAGGCTATTTATTCCACTGCCCATCCCCCACCTTGGTTCAGGGTCTTTTGCTCACAAAAACAGAAAAAGAAAACACAGTAGTCAGTCCCATTCCTTCACCCATACTGTCACCTGGAAAATCTCCCTAAAGTGAAAATATGTGATAAGAAGGACTAGAATTTGCTTCCCCTCCAATTCACACCACTTTCCCACATGGCAAGACTCACCATGTAGAACCAAAGGCAGCCGCAGACACTCTTGGTCTTCTATCCCTCTTCCCTGCCAGGACCACTGTGCTACGCCTCCCATGTCCTCTCCTCTGTGGCCTCCCAGGCCCCTGATCTCCTCAGGACCTACTTAGCTGCCTACCTGTCATCAACATGCCTCCTGCCAGCCCCCTCTCACACATAACACACCCACCACCTTCCCTTGACAAAAAACACCTGAGGGCCAAGGAAGCATGTCTGCCCATCCTGAATCTCTTTACAGGCACAGTGCACAGCACAGGTGGGGGTTAAAAATCTCATGTTGATGAGAGATGCTACCTACAAGGAAAGATCTCTTCCTCACTCTAGTTGCCAGAGCTCCTCGCTTCCCCCACCTCCCCAGAAAGTGACTCTGAGCCAGGCTTTAGAGCTAATGATTTGATTTCTCACCTAATAACTCCAGCTAAAAGCCAATTATTAAAGCATACTTAGCAGTTCTGTCTCCACCCACAGTACACTGAACTTTCCTCCTGCTTTCTAATTAACTGCTTACTCCTCCACATGACAGATGTCTTCCTGTGGGAATCCGAAGAACACTGAGCTCCAAGGACCTTGACTCTTAGCAAGGTTCCGTTGAAGGGACAATCACCAAGTAGTTTTACGGTCTAACAAATCCCAGGAAGCCAACGTGCACCTGAGTCCCTTCTTCCGTGCTTGAACTGCACACAGCATTGGTATTTTAAATTCCGCTTATGCTACCAGACTTTTTTTTTTTTTTTTTAAGAGCAGAGCATTACTCTATCTGCCAAGGCTGGGAGTTTTATTACAAGAACTTACAACGAAGCTACAAGAGCCAAGTTTATTATTTTTTCTGGACCACATTCAATAACCTCATCCAAAAGCACATGGAGGAAAAAGGAGGCATCTAGCCCTTTTGTTTCTACACCTGTGTTTGAGCATTAACTCTTCAAGTCCTAAGTGGACTCCCACATGCCTTGAAGTTGAGCTCACAGGCCAGAGCAAAGGCCAAGCCCTTGGGAGACTCTACACATCTTCCTGGAAGTGAGCCTCTTCATGTTAGCACTGATCCCAACAGGTCAGCTGACTCAGAGGTCCAGTGCTTGCAGCAGTTTCTCTTGAGTGGCTCCAAGTCAATGCAGTCTTCAGTGGGGGGAGAGGAAAAGGGGAGCTTTGCCTTGGCTGCCCAATGCCTCTCTTCTATTTCCACCCACATCCCCAACCCAAAACAAATACTCCCAGGTGCATACCACAGATGCAATCCAGGTCACAGTAGGCCATGGGTGACCCTCAGGGTGCCTTCCACCTCATATCCGCCACTCTGGCTGCTCTGGGTCCCCATCTTTTACTGCACAATATTTCTACTGTATCCACTACTTTCTAAGATGCCACAGGACATAGTCCCTTTTTTATGCATATTTCCCATCTCTTTCTTTGGAGCTTGGAAATATGGTCATGTTATACAGGGATATCTCTCAAGCACTTGGGATAGGTGATGTCTACAAATAAGACAACAAGCATCTAATAGAAGGCATCTTGAAATTCATTTGGTTGGTTGTGCCTGGCATAAGGTCTGTGCTAAAGAGGATTCAAAAGTCTTATTTGGGGACAGCGAAGCAGGAGAAAATGTCACAATCCATTGTGAATATCAGGGGCTCTATTCCCATTCACACAGTATTCAATACAGTAACTACTGACTGCACACCACCAATAAATAAGCACCTGTGATATTGCTAAATGAACCCACATTGAAGTTACTAGAGCTTGAAGATGTTTTACAAAAAGTAAAATATCCTGTGAATTTTATTTTATCACATGTTTAAATACTGTGTTGAATGAATTAATTACATTTTTATTTATACTTAAAATCACACTTGATTTCTATCCTGTGGCTTCTTCCAATGTGATCCTAAGGACGGAATGCACTTATAGACGTGGGATGTACATTCACCCGTCTGACTCAGTCTAGACTCAGGACCCAGAAGACAGCATGAGCCAGTGACTCCCCAAGTGTTGTCTCAGATCAGTGTGTAACAGGCAGAAATAAGTCAAAATGTAGATCCCATGGTGGTGGAGAGTGGGAACCTAGGACCCTGGAGACTATATTCTGATTTTACCATCCAGGACTCCAGCACACAACTGAGGAACACTGGTCCAGGCAGAGACACAGATGTATTTATTTACTAACTTGTTCTCATGGCACTGCGCTGGGGACAAAGCCAGGGACTTTTGTAGCACAAACTAGCACTCTGGCACTGGGTTACATCACCAGGCCTGGTACTGGTTTATTGGGTACACATTCTTTAATAATGCCATACATGAATATAATGAATTAAATCATATCTAACTCCCCATGTTGTCACGATGTTTTTCTGCTTTTTATGAGTGTGTGTGTGATGGGGGTTGGGGGTGTGAAGGCAAGTGTGTGGGGTATGTGGTGTGGGTATGTGTAGGGGAGTATGTGGGGTATGTGGGGTATGGGGGAGTGAGTTTGGGGTGTGTGTAGGGTAGTGTGTGGGAGTATGGGGGTGTGTAGAGGAGTGGGGGCTATAGGAGCATGTAGGGAAGTATGTGTGGGGTGTGTGGGGAAGTGTGTGTGGGATGTATAGAGAAGTGTGTGGGGGTGTGTAGGGGAGTATGTGTCAGGTATATATGTGGGAGAGTGAAGTGTGGGGTGGGCGTGTGGGGAATGGGGTGTGAGGGGGAGTATGTGGGGTATGTGGTGGGGGTGGGTAGGGTAGAGTATGGGGTGTGGGGTGGTGAGTGTATGGGGGTGGGGTGTTTGATGTGTGATGGAGGGTGTGGGGTGTGTGAGGGGGTTTGGGGTTGTGGGTGTGGGGAGGAGTGTCTGTGTGTGGGGGAGTGGGTGCTTATGGGGGAATGGGGTATATGTGTTTGGGGGTGTGTTTGGAGTGTTTGTTGTATGTGTATGGTGTATGTGGATTGTGTATATTGTGTGTGTATGTTGTGTGGTGTGGGGTGTGGAGTGAGGATGTTGTGGGGGTTGTGTTTGGAGTGTGTATGTTATGTGTGTGTGGTGTGTATGTGGTGTATGTATGTTGGGTTTGTGTTTGGAGTGTATATGCTGTGTATGGGGTGTGTTTGGAGTGTGTATGTTGTTTGTGGGGGGTGTATGCTGTGTGTGTGTGGAGTATGTATGTTGGTGTATGTTGGGGCTGTGTTTGGAGTGTATATGCTGTGTATGGGGGTGTGTTTGGAGTGTGTATGTTGTGTAGTGTGTGTGTTTGGAGTGTGTATGTTGTGTGTGGGGTGTGTGAGGAATATGTATGTTGTGTGTGGGGACACCTACCATGTGGCATGTGGAGGACAGAAGCTCTGTGATCCAGTGAGAGTTCTCTCCCTTACACTGGTGAGCACAGAGCCCCACCGGGAGGGAGAATAACCACACCAATGGTGCAGTCATCATCTTGCACATTTAAGAAGAATAGGGTCTTGCAAAATAAGAGAAACCACAACTCCACAAAGATAGAGAAAACCCTGCTGAGACCTCACAGAAAAAGCTGTTCCAGGCATCACACACACACACACACACACACACAGAGAGAGAGAGAGAGAGAGAGAGAGAGAGAGAGAGAGAGAGAGAGAGACCCTGCAGCTCAACCCTGATACAAGAAGCTTGGGTTATCACTTGGTTAGTACCTGCTGTTTGGCTTACAGATGCACATACCACCTTTGCCTGTTTACAGAGGGTCCACACATACAGTACACATAGATCAGCTTCTAGCCCGCTCTGCCCTGCCCACACCCACTTTCTTTTCACTATGCCTCTTCACTTTCTGAGCTCCCAAAAAACAGCTCTTTCTGGAGCTCAGGGAAACACTGATATTTCAGAAACTCCTGCCATGCTGGAATCTGCTTGCTCACTTTCAGGGGGTGGTGGGGAGATGTGGAAAAGGGTACTCCCTGTCCCTATAATCTATCGCTGTGCTTCAGGAGGATCTGCAAACTGGCCCCCGGTGCCTCACAGCCTTCACAGTAAGGCATCAAGGAGATTATGCTAGGATGTCATTTTGTGTGCAAAGTCCAGCAAAAATAAAATCTTTCAGTATTCTGAAAGATTTACTTCCAGTGAGGACTGAGCCATTCCTTCTGAAAGATGAAACACACACGTTCCTTCTACCCAATCCCCAGGAGGGTTCTACTTGCCTCATTCCTTCAAAGTCCCATGATGTGAAATTCAATCTGAAACATGTTTTCTATTAACGTATGTTATGACTCAACAATGTTTTGAAAGGGTTTATTCTAAACCCTTCTTTATTCTAAAGAAATAATTTCCATGCCCATGAACATACATTGACAATTTGCAAAGCTACATATTTTCGAGACATGTGACTACAATATTAGCCAATCACACATTTCAGGAAATGCAAATTCATGCAACTTTTTTTTTTTTTTTACATTAGAACATACTTGACAATTTTTTCTCAAAACATTCATCATGATCATCTTGGGACGTTTTAACTTTTCCTGAAATGTAAGATGTTAAAGGATTCATACTCCACATACTTCCGCACAGCCCGAAGAAAATGCTGACACTCTAAACCTGAATATAAGCTAGCGTGAAAGCACTGTGTAAGCCCCCACAGAAGTGGTACAAGAATGGAGATAGGTGTGAGGACACATGGATCTAAGGAGACGCAGAAAATCTCACCTAAGATCTGAAGGTCAGGCTCAGCCCAGCACCCTCACACCTCATCCCAAAGGAATCAACTAAGAACCCCAGGCTAGCCCAGATACTCCTCAGCCTACAACATATCTCCCCAGACTTCTGATTTCACCCTTCCTCACCACCTACAGTATATTACAAGGGACTGCCCAGTCATGGTGACACATGCCTTCAGTCCCAGCATTTGGGAGGCAGACTCAGGTGGATCTCTGAGTTTGAGGCCAACCTGGTCTACAGAGTGAGTTCCAGGCCCGCTAAGGCCAATAGTGAGATCCTATCACAAGCAAAACAAAAATCAACAACAAAAGAGTTACTCAAGCTTAATTTCAAAGAACATTTGTCACCTTAAGGGTGTTTTGTTGGCAGGGAACATTAGTGAAGTTACTAATATTTACCCTGCTCTTCAAGCTGTGGCTGCCCTTCATGTTTGCTTCTAGGAACCTCTCACTATGGAGGACTTTTTTTTTTTCCTTTTATATCTAATATGACAAGTTCAAGAGTACAAACTGAATTTTACAAAAGCCAGACAGACGGCAGACAGGATCTTCAAATGGCCTTTATAGAGGTTGTCCTTGTTCATGCTGGTAATCTCTGTATTTCACAGGAAATAAAGGCTCAAGGAAGCCGAGGAACCTACCCAAGCTGTAGCATTGGTAGGCACTATGGCTGACACAAAAATGAGACCCTGTTTCCAGCCAGCCCTATCCCTGTCCCAGAACCAGGGAAACAGTCAGCCAGCCGATGGGAAGTCAACCTTCAACTCCAGGCCTTGATGTGAATTCTTGCTAAGTAGATCCTACATGGAGTCTGAGTTTTTGTTGGTGGCCCAGAGCTCCTTTCTTCAGCTGTCCAAGTGCTAGATTTCACAGTATAGTGAAGCACATGCACAGATCAAACCTGTTGGGCTCCCCAAACCATGTTCTCTCTCTCTGTAGGTCTGTGGACACTGACTGTGTCTGGAGAGGCCATCTCCCTTTAGTGAGGGAATGTGCCCCCGCCATCTGCCAAGGTTGGGGGTGAAGGCAGACATGAACAAGCTTTGGGGGAAGCAAATAGGGGACCACAGAGGGAAACTTTACAAAGGCGCCCTACAGTTTTTTTCTGACTGGTCTGGCCCTTCAGTATCATTTCTTTGAACCTCCCTTCCCAGCTACCTGAGGGAAAGTGAGAGGGAAAAGAAGGAAAGGAACAGGCAGAACTGACTGTTTCAGACATAACCACCTGGCTGGAAACCAAGTTAGAGTAAACACAAATCCCCAGGTACCCAGTGACTTGAAAATGGTTGATCAGAACCCATGACAGATAAAGAGCACTGCAAGAATATCAGGTGGGAGAAATGTGGGACATTCTATAGCTTGGCTCTGCTACTGATGGCTAACTCAACAGCATCTAGAGTCACCAGGAGATAGCCCTCTGGGCATGTCTGTGATTGGGGGTTGGGGGCTCTAGCTCGTTATCTGAGGTGAGAGGACTCATCCCCATCCATGGTCTGTGTTCCAGGCCAAGTCAAAGAAGAAAGAAAGTGGGCCTTGGCATTCATTCTCTCTGCTTCCTAACTGTGGCTGCCCGTGACCAGCTGCCTCATGTTCCTGCCACAATGCCTTCCTCACCATAGATGGTCAAACTGAACCAAAATCAATCCTTCCCTCCTTAAAATCATCCATCAGGTAATGTCTCAGTTGTAGATGACCCACACAGCTGCAGTCCCATTAACCCCCCCCATACCCACACCTGCACACTGTTGGGAAGGTGTATTGTAGGTGTGACTAAAGTCCAAAACTGACTTTAAGGAAGGGGCTGTCCTAGATCATTGGGATGGTCTAGTTCTGTCAGTGGGAAGCCCTTAAGAGCCCAGAAGGAGGCTGCCCTGAGGAAGAAAACATTCCAGCTAAGGGGAAGGGGTGTCAGCTTTAGTTCATGCTTATGGGTGCTGGCCCCCTTCCAGAAGGTTCTCGCTGTATCTCCAACTCTCCTTGCCTGACCCCACAATGGTGCAATCTGACTCCTTGAAATAACACTCTTTGTGTATATCCCCTAGTGGGTTTACTCTCTGAAACCCTGGCTGATTCAGTTTCTGTGAATGGCTGATACAAGCCCCAGGAGAATGAGGCTATATATTCTGACCCACTGAGCAACCAAACCCAATGGTTAGGGAATAAAGGGCCTGAAAAGACATTTCATTGGGGAGAAGCAATGGAGAAGGGCATAAGCCAGTCACAACTGGTTTGTGTCCTTTGGGAACTTCCAAGTTGGATTTTTATGCCCATCCCAACCCCCCATTTTTTAGTTTATAATTGATAGTCTCTACAGACGACCAGGATGGTCTCCTCTGCCAAGCTAAGAAAGCTGAAGTGAATACATTTAAAACCTTAATGATGAAACAGTCCCAAAGGTGCTATGGATACATGTGTACTAATTAAGCAAGGCAGCCTATGGAGCTGATCCAAAAACAGTCTAACAAGGAGAAGTGTTCTTGGGGAAGGGGTCAGAGAAAGTTTCCAAACCCTGGCCAAGTGGACAACTGCAAGCCCTATACCCCAGTTTTGAAGTTGTTTACAACTGACATTATTAAAATGGGGTCTTTACTTATCTGACCTGTAGTTCCAATTTGCTCTGAAGTTGAATACTGAAGCCCTAGCCTTGGCATAGCCATTACTGGGTTCACGCTTGAGTTACAGATGACATCATAGTTCTGTCCTCCCATCAGGCATTGTGGCTTTCCCCAACAAGGCCCTAGTTCACTATTCTGAAGAGTATTATTACTAACACTCAGACAAGTTCTTGACATTTTATGAGTTATAACCACCATCCAGGAGCTGTCTGTCCACACACAGGTTAACCTCTTTGCCTTAATTTCCTCATCTTAAAAATAAAAACAAATGATACCTGCATGAAAATTACCTTTAAAAAAACTCTGCATTGTATGGTAAAATAAAGAATTTTATGATAAGAATAATGGTACAAAGACTAAAAGTAATACATGTAACTACTTTGAATCAACACCCAGTGCACACTGTTTACATATACTCATGCATGTATATCCTCCAGACAGGTTGCAAGGACTGTGTGGCTGGAGTTATTCTTTCCAGCTTGGTCCAGCAGCTGATTTGTCCCAAATAGTCACACAGAGACATAAATTAATTTATAAACTATTGGATGATGGCTTAGGCTTCTTATTGGCAAGCTTAATTATTCACCCATAACTACTAATCTATGTATTTCTACATGACCTTATCTTAGCAGCGAACGCCTGGTACATCCTATCCTCCTGGTCTCTGCCTGGTGTCTCCCCATGGCCTCCCTCTGCCTACCTTTCCCAGAATTCTCATCTCCTAATCCCACCTATCTTCCTGTCTCTATTGGTCAAACAGTGTTTTAATCATCAACCAATAAGAGAAACTGCTATACAGAAGGGCATCCCCCATCAGGGCTGTGTGACCAACCTTGAAGTTCATGCTTTGTCCCTCACTTGGGCAGAACCTTAGCTTTTTATCCAAACTTCTAGAAAGGGATTTATTTTGCTTGCATTCAAGTGATGCTGAACTATATCCCCTGGCACTCTAGAAACCTAAGAACTCTTTCTCAAGAATAAAGAAGATAAAGGGACTAGAGATCAAATGGTTTATCATCACTATGGGCTTTTGCCAGGGACGGCAGGCACATGAGCCTCTGGCTTTGACTGTCAATCCAATCCCAACGGTATAATGATGACTCCCCATCATGGCATCATGAGCAGTTCATATCTGAAATACAGATGCCAGGCCATCTAGAATCAGGTTTTAGAAAACAACAGTAAAAGCGGGGTTTAGAATACAAATGCTGCCCAGACATAGATGTAATAAGAGTTACTTCTAAGCCAGATAAGGATCTGAGATTCCCAAAAGACATTATCTCAAATAAACTGGACAGTCTGTAATCAGAAAGAACTCAGGCCATTCTGCAGTCCTTCCCTGAGATGGGCTGTGTAGGAAGCTATGGGAACCTCACCACATCACTGTCTATACCCAGGCATGTCTGAGTGCTTTCACATCAGTGTCCCAGAGCCTCCTGGGAGATAGGCTTTTGGGTTTATTTTGTTTTTTTCACTCCTCCATTATATGAAAATAAAACATTCTGCAACTTCCCTTAACAAAACACTCATTTTCTCACCAAATAGCTCTCTGGAGGTCATCCACCATGCTACCCACAGCACCAGAGACTAACATTTGAAACAACTACCCAAAGTTTGGGAAGGGTAGGTACATCAGATCACCAGGTTAGCTTTATTCCAAAGCTTGAAAGAACTTCCTTGGATGACACAAGGAAAAACCAATCTTTCTTTCAATGTAGTCAAGTTTACTTAACCTCAATTTGTTGAATGAAAGGAAAGCCTTCACAGGGCTGGGGCTGTGTCTACACGCAGACATGACACACAACACATCATCAGAGCCAGGAAAAGTCCACACTGGTGCGAGTCCTCCTGGATAGGATGTCTGCCTCAGAAAACTACTAGAGGATGAAACAGGGCTCTGGGCCACTCATGCAGTGGTAGCATTCACCGCCTTGCCCTGCCTGTTAGGATAAATCATAGGAGGCTTCTATAAACTCTCTCTGGACCAAGTTTACCAGTTGGACTTTCCCCAGTGTTCTAAGTGCCACAGTAACATTTAGGAAGAGCTCTTTACCACAAAGGGGGCAGAAACTCATTCCTAGGAAATGTGGTAGTTGACTGACCCCAGCTCATGAAAGGATCAGGCCCTATATAATTAAGGCTTTTAGGGACAAAGCCACAAAACCAACAGATAAGCAGCCTCTTGAAGAGAAATGCATGGTACACAACCACTTGGAACATCCTCAGGACACAATGAGTCATTCCAGCAGAGATACTGAAAAGAACCACCACCAATCTGGAAATGTTTATTTAATCTGCTTTCAAAAGGAAACTTATCTGGGGAAAGACCTCACCGGGGAATGGTACAGTCAGACCCCCTAGGATACAGGGGTGACACCTCTGGCTGTGCAGAAAGCTGTGTTTGTTTACAGCTCCTCAAGTCATCTGCTGTTCCAGCACGCCAGCTTCAAGGAGGCTGCTGCCTCAGCTGCATTTTCTCATTTTCTCCAACTTCTGGGATCCAAAAAGGGGTACATTTTTATGCTGAACCCCAACTCCCAGTTTCCTAGCTAGCTCTGCTGAACAGCAGAGAGCTCCTTGAAGGCCAGTGACTCACGTGTCAGTCTCTGAATTCTCCATGGGTCATTCGACTCAAGCACACGGTTCATACATAAAACATCATGGAAGGTATGCTAATCTTGAGGGTTTTCAAGTATGGGGGCCGAGCTGCCAGAGTGATGCTATAAGGGTGATTTTTGCTTTTTTTTTTTTTCCCCTCCAATCCAGATTTCTTTTTTTTTTAAATGCAATACAACAGAACACAGAGGTTTGGTGCTTTTGCTGTTTATTTTTAAGTTCCCTCCTCCACATGTAAGCTTGGCTGTCTGAGTTATTCTCTGGGCATTTCTGGATCTGGCAACCCTCGGTTACACATGGCTTAGCTTTGTGAAAAGGTAAATGCAAGGCATGCGCTGTGTGAGGCTGCACTGCCCTTCTCAGAGCGGCAGAGTTGCTCACATCTGGGGTTGTTTAGCCACTGATTGAAAATTTAGCCTTTTGATTTCCAGTTAAATACTAGGCACAGGAAAACAAATAGCACTTGTTTTCATTGAGTCTTGTCAGGCATCCAAACTGCACTGTGGACCAGAGGACTGCCTGTGGTTTGGTGGCAGAGACCCAAAATACTTGGCCTCCCCACCCCCTCCAGTTTAAGTGAAAGGAATACACCAGCTTTTGGCAACATGGATTTTTTTTTTTTTTTTAAACCACCCTTCCCCCTTCTTTGGACATGCAGAGCTGTTTTTAAAACATTCAGTGTGTTCCTGGTATTAATTTACATTTTTATTAGGATTAAGTTTTGATTTGTTTTTAATCCAAAGCCAAAGAATAAAGTTCGTTTTCCCTCACTTATTCCAACTGCCATGCCTTGATATTTACTTGGATTTGCTGAGGAGGGCAGGGTTCATATTGCTAGTTCCTGTTTCCAATTAAATGAGGATATAGTATCTAGCAGCCACATTATCAAGGCATCAGAGTTGAAAAGTGGGAGGAACTTTGGAGCACAGCTTAATAGGAACCCTTTATCTTAGGTTCAGAAACTGAGGCCTGTGTGACGAACAACCAGTTAGCGGTGGGGCCAGCGCCAGTACTCATGCTGAGGAGGTTAAAACTTAAAACACAAAAACCTGAGTTACCAGAAAAAAACATATAGGACACCAAAATAAACTTGAATTTTCAGATTTTTTTTAAAAAAGGGATCAGTTTTGTTAGTATAATTATGTCCAAAATACTGTGCAGGTTTACATAAGCAAATTATTTAGTGTTTATTTGAAATTCAACTTTAACTGAAAGCCTGTACTTTTATATGCAAACTCTGGTCACTATGAGGCCAACATCTACCCCTCCCACTCTATCTGGCTGCCAAGGATATCCACATTTTTCTTTCCCGATTTTAATGATAAATGGCTGGGAAAAAATAATTCACAAGACAGTAATCCCAAGAGAGTATAACACTGAAAGAAGTTGCTTTCTTCCTTGAGACTATCCTAATCTTATATATCCCCATCTCCCTCTATAACTAGCTTGTAAAACAGCTAACTCTAAATAGTCTAGATGTGGCCTCTAGACAATACATTTTATGTTAAGAGTTGATCACTAGAGTCTCTCTCTCTCTCTCATATGTATAAATACACACACACACACACACACACACACACACAGTTTATTTACTTTTAAAGACAGGACCTCTCTACATAGCAAGCCGCCCTTGAACGCTGACCTCCTTGCATCTGCTCCAAAGTGATGGGGTTGAGGGTGTGCACCACCATACCAGGCCACTAAGACTCTCACCTTGAAAATTTCTACTTATGTCAGACTCTAAGTCTGAAAGGAAACAGTGTACAAACAAAGCAGGGTCAACATGACCCTAACAATAGTAATTATCATGAAGTATGTATTATATATAATATTTATATATAGTTAATATAATAGTACAATAATAATATATAAAAACAGGAGGTCAGAGGACAACTCTGTGGAGTCAGCTCTTTGCCATCTACCTTTTGTTGGGTTCTGGGGGCCAAATTCAGTGAGGAACCTTGTACAGCAAGTGCCTTTATCCCACTGAGCTATCTTGTTGGCCCACAAGATTAAAACAAGCATACAAAAAACCCCACCTCAAATAGATGCAAGGAATAAAGTAGAACTATACTTGATCTTTAAGAAATCTAGTTTGGAGCTGAGAGTACAGTTTAGCAATTGGGCACATGCTTGGCATACACACCAGCTCCCAGCACTGGCTGAATCTTGGTCATTGATTTCTGTACAGTTACCTTGTTTGTCAGTTGAGCTGGACTTGGAATGGAACCCAGGCTTTGCACATGCCAGGCCAGCACTCTACCACAGCTACATGTCCAGCTCTTGAACTGATACTTTCAAAGAATACTGTAGCAGGTTTGTTTTTTGTTTTGTTTTTTCTAATGACTTTAAATGATATACCAGAATTTTTTTTTTTTGAGGGGTGAATATTGTTTCAAGATAGAGTTTCTCTTGTGTAGCCTCAGCCATCCTGGAACTCACTCTATAAACCAGGCTGGCCTTGAACGAAGAGACCCACCTGCCTCTGCCTTCCCAGTTCTGAACTTAAAGTCATGAGTCACTACCACCCAGCTAATCCAGTGCTTTTACTATATTCTCAAAAAGTGTGCTATACTCACCACTACACAATTCCTCTACTCTTTCTTCTAAGGGAACTCACACCAGTGTCAGTCCAACCCTCCTCCCCCACTTGGCCCTGGCCATGAAGCTACAGATTGTCTGGTCATTTCAGGCACAGAGAATCGTACTATATGCAGCTTATGTCTCACTAAGCATGTTTTAAAGGTTTATCAATGATGTGGTATAGATTGGGCACTTCCTTTTTAAAGTCAAAAGATAGTTCCTGTATAGCTGCTTCAGTATGGCTATCAGCTGATGGACATCTAAGTTGCTTCTATGCTTATTTGTTTGCTATTTCAAATGACTTTGCTTTGGAAATTTGTGGGCAGGGACTTTGGGTAACTGTATAAAGAACCATGTTACCCCACTATCAGCAATGTGTGAATCTTCCAATTTCTCCACTGCCTGACAACACTTGTTATTTTATGTCTGTTTTAACCACAGAGGTGGTCAGTGCCGTGGTTAGTGGATTTTCCCTAATATGTGCTAACATTCATGATCTTAGGTGCTTTTTTGGTCACTTGTGTCTGGTCCTAACAGAAAGGTTTATTCAAATTACAGCATGTGCCCACCAATACTCACACACTTTTGAGTCAGAGTCTCATGCAGCCCAGGTGACCTTCCAATTCTCATGTTCCTTGAGTGCTGGGACAACAGCACATCACCACACCCAGCTGCATGCAGTTTGGGGGATTAAACTCAGAGCTCATTCATCCTAGGCAGGTGCTCCACACTAAGCTAAATCTGCACCCCTGAGGCAGGATTATTTTTCTTTCTGATTGTACCCAGGGACAACCCTGATCTACTTACTGAATATTATCTGAACTACCCAGAAAATATTTTAAGGCTGTGACAACTTCGTCACATACATGCCTGTATGTGACTTGAGCTGCACCTTGAAACACGTCATCCATTCCTAGCTGCTAGGTAGTCAGAGCAACTGGACAAAGCAGCTACTTCATTCGCAAAGAAAACAAAATTCCCCCCAACCCCTCTGTTCCTGACACAGTTCTTGTCTGTGCTGTGGAATAAGGAATGATGAGTTGACAAAAGGCAGAGGCTTCTACCGGATAGTGTAACAATAACAGAAAAAATATATTTTATATTTAGGAAATTAGCAAATGAGACATTCTGAGTAACATAAGCCATTCTAACTAACTACACAAGCTTTAGGCAGTTAAAACAACCGTAGCTTATTGGTTTAAATTAGCAGGTAGATGCCATTACCCAAATCTTTCTCATCATCCTGCATAAGAAAAACTAATAACCACTAAAGAATTATAACTCTGCCAGAAAAGACACCTTGGAACCAGTCATGCAACCCCTTCAGCATCACGTGTCACAAAGGCATGAGGACACAGGTATCTTGAACTGACGGTCAAGGGACCATCCTCTCTCCAAGGCATTCTTGGCCCACCGAGTAATCTTAGGGCTCAACTTCTGTGGGGCCTGTGCTGCTGACATGCTTGGAGAAATATTTCATGGGTGGACAAACCAAACACACTTGGTTTTCTGTCATCACGAGGACTCTGACACTGATCAGCAACACTAATTCACTACAGGCCTTGGGAGGAGGGGGAGTTCCTCAGCTTGTGAACCATCTCAAAACACCTGTGGTGCTCTGATCTGGCTGAGCAACAGATGTCTTGCTGGTTACCCAAGGCCATGGAGAATGAGCAGACAGAAGGCCAAAGGAAGCAGGGCTTGGGTGTTCAAGGATTTCAGTCAGTGACTTCTCCCACAGCTGCCTCAACAGTGTCCCTCTGCAATGTCCTTACATGGAATTAACTCCAAATAAGGTTGATGCTAAATTGTATACCAAAAGTAAGTTCTTCATTAGTGTATTTCCAACTAATAGTCAAGATGGAGTTCTTATGGCTCACAAAGTAAACAAATAATAACAAAGACAATGTTCTCTAAATCCCATGGCATGGCAGACTGAAGAACCCAACAACAGTAAGCAAAACTACAGTGTGTGTGGCCCATGCTGTGCTTGGGACCGACAGCCCAGAGAAATGGGAACTTTAGATCTGGAGCCATCCAATAGTCACCTTACATACGAATGCTGATTTAACCCTTCCCGAGTACTCATTACTCTGCTCATTACAGAGGGATAGCAAATGTTAGTGAATTTAGCAGCATTGGGCAAGGCACTCAACATTTTATATGCTATTTCCTCACGTCAAGATAGTGTTTGTTTCTACAGGGTAGGACAGTCATTATTCCCATATTACAGCTGGGAAAAGTCAGGTTTGCAAAGATGAATTTTCCCAATTACTGCCTGGGCCACTGTCTAGGCAGAGAGACCCTGCTCTCTGTTATCAGCTATTATTCTGGCTACCTTGGTGGTAACCACTTTCCAGAAATTCCCAAGGACCTGATAGGTTCAAGGCATAAGAACTAGATTTAAAGTTTTTCTTTTGGTTCTGGAAATTAAACATGGGGCCTTGTGCGTGTTATGCAAATGTTTTACCTAACCAAAGGTTCTCTCTTCGCTTTTTGAGTTAAGGGCCTAAGTTTCAAAACCAGCTTTGACTTTACTAAACAGCTCAGTATTTGCAGTTCTCCTGCCTCAGCATCCAGAGTAGCTGGGATTACAGGTCTGTGCTACCAACCTCAACTTAGATTTCTCAAGTTATACAGCTATGCACAGGTAGTTTCTGCAGCAATGAACTACAGTATATAGAGCAAATGAGTATATGATTTTACAAGAGCCGTATGCTTTACTATCACAAATAAGTTCAAGTACAGAAGGCTGGTGTGACTAAGTATGGAGGCTGCTTTTCAGCACAAGTGTTGTAGAATGGGCCCCAATTTAGGTTTAAATCCAAACCCTGTAGGAAATTAGCCTAGTGATTTGGGCAACTGTTAAGCCTCTAAATTATCTGTAAAAAGGAGTTACCCTGGGGCTATTGTGAGTAAAAAAAAAAATACGGAAAGGAAAGAACCACAATTGAGAAAATGCTCCATCAGATCCAGCTGTAGGGCATTTTCTTAGTTAGTGATGGATGGGGAGTGATGCCATCCCTGGGTTGGTGGCCCTGGGTTCTTCTGTAAGAAAGCAGGCTGAGCAAGCTATGGGGAGCAACACAGAAAGCAGCACCCTCCATGGCCTCTGCATCAGCTCCTGCCCTGTTTAGTTCCTGCCCTGACTTCCTTCAGGGATGAACAGTGATATGGAGATGTGAGCCAAACAAACCCTTTCCTCCCCAAGTTGGTTTAGTCAAGGTGTTTCCTCACAACAACGGTAACCCTAACCAAGACACAAGAGATGCTATGTTCTTTCTCATTTACAGACGTACAATGTCTGTCTGCCCCATGCTGGTGTGATTAATTCTGATTACTAGCTTAAAGCACTCCCAAGGACTCCCCCTCTCTCCATAGCTGCAATTTTTCTTTTTCTAAATAGTAAACAATTTATGGGGCATCTGTTGAAGATTCTTATTGGATCAACTTTTGCTGCAACAGCTGCGAAATGATAGCTTATCTCCATCATCTCTTCTGTAGATATTTAACAGTCAGCACTACCATAAGAGCTGCCCTGACTCTCCTATTTTACACACTTACTCAACTACTAGCTATATGAATCCTCACTTTCTTTGGTAGATACCTTCAAGTGGTTAAAAATGTCTTTCAAATGCAAGTGACAAGAAACAGCTTGTACTAAAGTCACTGGCGTGGCAAAAATCGATTCTTGGGGCCAAAATAAGTCTGCTAACAGAGGTTTCTGCTTACCAGTGAGATTTTGGGGCTCTGCAGTGAGGACAGCATAAAGCCCTCACAGGACTGTGAGAGATCACCACAGAGCTGCAGCCCTGCTGCTCATCAGACATGATATCACACCCGAAACATTTCATCCTAACAACCCATCTATTTCTTCACAACTAGCAGAGTTGAATGTTTGGCAAACTCCAAAGGACATGATTTACAAATAGTAGGTAATATTTGGACCAGACTGCAAGAGCTGGGCTCCAGCTTTTTAAAGAATAAAATAAAATACAACTGATTTCATGCTTGGAGATCACTGTGTCACTCTGACAACAAACAGTTCCTCCTATCAGAAATTAGGCCAGAGTAATATACAAACAGAAATGGGTTTGTGCTATGGATGTTGTGGTCAGAGACCACACACCAGAGGCTTCCAACAGCTTTGACAGTACTCTTACTGCTGTAAGACGGAAAGGGACACCAGGACTCAAGCCACACAGAGTATGGCAGGGAGTCCTGCACCACTGTGTAAATGAGACCTGACTCTGCACAGAGCACATGTGGCATCTGCTTCCTGGGAATTCTTTCCTATGCCATCCAAACATCCCCCACATTCAAATAAAAGTGTCACACCCTTTGGTATCATTTCATTGAAAATAATAATTTTTTTAAAGCACTTTGCAAACTGGGCATTCTATACACAACTATGATCTCACTGAGGCAGAAGGACTGAGTGTTTGAAGCCAGTCTCAGCTACACAGTAAAATACTGCTTCAAGAAATAAAATGTCTTGCACAAATTAAGACTTATCACCTTGCACTGGGAGCATTTTTGGGGGAGGGTGTTGAACACTTACCAGGAAAAGTCTGGGGACACCGGTGGCCAGTCTCTCTGTCTTCAGATGCCAGACCAGGGGCTGTGGGGAGTTGAGCAGGAACACAACAGGCTTGCGGTGAATGTGCACTGAGGAGATGGGGTTCAGATGCAGCGTAACCTAGGAGACAACAAGAGTAAGGAGAGGGCTTAGGGCTGATTCCCCAGTACCCAGGGAACACCCAAATACTTACAACTCACTACAAAGAGTGCCATAAAATGATCCCAAAGTCAATGTAGATGATGCCATACGAGGTTGAATTAAATGCTGCTAATGCCCAACCATTGTTCTACTACCTGGCTGTGTCACAAGGTCAGTCAGTCTCACTAAACTAAAACATGGCTCAACCACTAAGAATGGAAAATGAGTAAACAGAACACTTTCTTTTACCCCATACTGGTAGCATACCTCAGGGATTCCTCATCCTTCAACTCAGAAAACTAAGCTGAAACTACAGAACAGAATCTTCTAGGGGTGAGTTTTCCCCCCTAGGCCCACACAGAAAGGACTCTCCCAGGTGACTTCCAATCTCTACAAAGTTAGGTGACTTCTGCCAAAGAAAACCACTGAATTCGAAAAAAGTCAGGCTGCCAAGGGGAACTGCTTTCCTCCTGGTAGCACAAAGATCAGATAAAACAAACAATGACTATATAAAGGTGCTAGAGAGATGGCTCAGCAGTTAGGAACACTTGCGGCCCTTGCAGAGGACCCAACTTTGGTTCCCAGAACCTATGTGCCATCCCTCAATCACCTGAGGCTGCAGCTCCAGAGGGTCCAGCGCCCTCTTCTGGTTTCAGATGGCTCCTGCACACATATTGCAAACACCTGAGTTTGTACAATTACCAAAGCACGGCATAAAAACCCAACGGTTTGAAACTTCCCCATGGCTGCTGACCCAAGTTGATCTCTCTAACTTCTTTTCTTTTGTTTCTTTTTTTTCTGCCTCTCTTCAAGGGACAATCAAGAACCAATTTCATTCATTACACTGCCAAAATTATGGATAAGTAAAGCACCAAACTTATTTAAAAAAACAAAAAACATGGTTTTTTAAAATGCCATTTCTTGATGCATATCAGCTACAAAAAGTTTGCACATATAATAGTATTACTGTTAACTACTGAGTGTGCCTGTGTTAATTTCCACAGAAAGATGCATCATGAATTGAGTACTGTTATCAGTATCTTGCAAGCAGCAACATACTGACTCACTGTAGCCAATCTTTAAATGTATATATAACCCAAAAGACTAAAAAAAAGGCTAAAGAAACTGCTAAGTTCAAAGGGGTTTAGCTAGTTAATTTGTAGCAAAATACAAAAACCCAAACAAGAGTGCTATTTCTGTACACAGGACCATTTTTAGACTTGGAGTAAGCACAGCACCAAATCAAAGTACTAAATGAACTGTGATGTCAACCACAGCTACAGCAAAATAATGTGTTCCTTGGTTGTCCAGACACACAGAACACTCTGGAGTCACTGTCTTCATTTAGAAATAGATTGATGGCCATAAGACACAAGAGATGGGGTTGAAGCAGAGCAGAGGCAGATATCCAGACTGCATCACTTCCTGGACACAGAGATGCACAGGGCAGGGAAAGCATGCTATTAAGAGGGAGGGCAGGAGGGGCAGCTTCAGCACCTGCAAACAACACAGCTTCACAGACTTTTGCTAACAGCAAGTGGTCAAGTATGGTGTCCCTGTTGGCTCACTGAGAACCATCAAGGTCCAAAGAATAACAACTGTACACTTTTCCTTAAAGCTCCTAAATATGCAAAAGCTTTGCTCAAAATGTATAAAATCAATAAATACATATCTCAAATGAACAAGAATATTTTAAAGCTCATGAAATGAAATGTATGAAACAGATATTAGAGCTTGAGTCCAAAGTTTCCCAGATGGTCTAAGTGTCGAGGCTTGGCTCCAACAATCAAGGGAAGATTTCTAAGAAGCTTAGCTCCGAGTTTTCCTGGAAACGGCTCCTTCTTCAATATGTGGCCATGTCTGGCCAAGATGAATCTCTCACTCTGGCACAGATGTCCCAGGCAAATCCCCAAAGCCATTTGGCAAAGAAGAATTCACACTATGGTTGGGAAATTAAAAGAAAAATACTTAATACTATTTTGGTTTTTTTGTTTGTTTGTTTTGTTTTTTTGTCTTGATTTTTGCCATTTGGCAGGCACAGAGTCCCATGAGCTCAGGCTAACCTAATCCTCTGAAGCCTTCTCCTCCCATTCTTTCTCCACCCGAGCAAACCTTACAGAAGGGAGGATGCAGACAACCAGAACCCAGTACAAGCAGGAAGGCATAAAAGCTTCTTGGGATGTGAGAACACAGCCCAAATATCTTAAAGAACCCTGGCTAAATCACCTCATTTCTTCTAGGATGAAAAACAGAAAAAGAGACAAAGAAGGTAGAAAAATGAAAACCTTTAGGATCAGTTATGGCTTAGAAGTGACAGTAATTACAAACCAGACGTGGTGATGCACACCTGTAATCCAGCACTGGGGGGGGGATCAAAGGTTTAAGCCACCCCCCCAATAAAAAATAATCCTGCAGAAATTTTTATAGTTAGATTGTCGTTGGTAGTCTAGAGAGCTAAACCCAGGCAGACATCAACAAAGAAATATCCCTCTGGGAAATATGAAAGGCTGTATGCTGCAATCTCTAGGAAATCCAAACAGTAGTTTACCTTCAATTCTTTATCCAATTCACATGTTATGAGCTTCAAAAGTATTGGAGTGGGGGAACTCAATGGAGGGTTGGGAAGGTTAAGGGGACTAGCAGGAAGCCTCCTACAAAGGTGTTCTATAACTGGGGTTTGATCATTTTGAGCGTTACATAGCTTTGAGAACACAGTGGAGTATGACCCCCCCCCTTCATATGCACACAAAATAGTCACAGCACATAAAACTTTGTGCTAATTCGAGAGGAATGCACCTAGAACCCAGGTGAAGGAAACCACTGCACAAGAACAGGAAAATTCTAATGGTGAAACAGAGGCAATACGGCTTTATCTTATTGAACTACTGTTGTACTTTAAGAACAGCTTGAGAGAAAGATGGAATGCAACAAGGTTCAAGAAGAGGGTGTTTTTGTTTTTGTTTTGTTTTTTTAATTAGGGAAAGGGTTTTTGTTTGTCTGTTTGTTTGTTTGTTTGTTTTAATTAGGGAAAGGGGGAGACCAGACTCCAGGGACAGGAGCAGAAGAGAGGAAAGGGGGTGGAGTCAGGAGAGAGAAGAGAGAGAGAGAGAGAGGTGGGCAGGGTCTTTTTAAAAGGGAACATAGTGGATGTGCACAGGTGGTGCTCTAAGTGGTGTGAGCTGAGGATGTATCCTGTCAGGATCCCACAGGCTGACCTGTACAGAAGCCTGAATACTAACAACTAGGACATACAAGTTTACTCTCAAGAGGTTCTCCTTCCAGGGAACAACTTAATAGATGACAACACGGATTAGTGTCTAGAGTTTCTGTTCTCTCCTCACTTCAAACTCACTCTTCAGGAAGCCCCGGGATCCTGCTCTAAACTTGCATGTGTCAAACTGTACTGAATGGTCCACAGTCCCGGTGCCAGAGGAAACTACAAGTAAATCTCTGTCACACCTGGACACATCTCCCTGACCCTCCATGAGGAGGGACAACGCTGGTCTAGTCAGCCTGCATTGCCTCCCTGCACCGAGGTTATCTGTGTCCAGACATTCCTGATGCAGTTTGATAAAGAGACTCAAGGCAGAGGCAGGAACATCCTTGGAGACCCTACACAGCTTCATGGAGCCTCTGGATGGCACTGCTTGGGAGATGTGCCCTGATCCATACACTGTGAGAAAAGGATGATGTCCTCTGGCCCTTGAGATGGAGAAACCACCTCTATTCTCTTTCTCTTTTCTTTCCTTCTTTCCCACCTTCCTTCCTTCCTTTGGGTGGAGGGTAGGGTCAAACTGTGTAGTTAAGGCTGGCCCTGAACTCACACACACACCAATCCTCCTGCCTCAGCCTCCTGAGTACTGAGATGTCTGGTATGTGACCAACACCCATCTGGCTTGTCCATTTTCTGAATATTACACTTGATAAGAAAAAGCAGAACACATTTTTCTCATATTCTAAAAGTCACTATGAAAGCAAACTATGTACAGGTAGAAAAAGAATCTTACTCTTTATGGAAAGATGTCATAGAAAAATTGTTTTGAGTTTCCTGGAATTCATAGCCTACATGCAAGGCATTCTTATCATAGAGATTTCAAAAGATTTCTTATTAGAATGGCCCTACCCCCTAACTCCTAGGGTTTATTAAAACAAACAAAGCAACAGTGATCACAGCCACTGATGTGTGAATCTAATACTTGTCCAATTTTGCTAACATGTCACTGAGGTTTTATTCCAACATTCCTGAGTCTAGACTCCTGCCCCACATGGACCAATGAAGGAATGAAGTCATTTAAAACCTGTCCCTGGGTGATTTCCATTATCTGAAACCAAACCAAGTAATGTTCAGTTCACACTAGAGATAAGAGAACTTGAGCAGTGTACCCATAACCAAGATCTGTGAAAGCAGGGGATGTTCTGTACCCCTACCCTGTCCCCTCTGCTGAGCCAAGGAGGCATCACCCAACAGTGCCATAACAGAAACTTCTTGAGTCTTCCCCTCCCAGCACCCAGATGTTACATAGAGAGACATAACTGTTTCAAGACCCCCAAATGGTTCTGAAATATGTACCTGACTGCTGGGAAAGGAAACTGTATTAACTAATCAATGCTAGAGTGTTTTAAAGGGTCTGATAGCTGACATTGTAGCTGCCATGCTTGTCTTCCACCATTTGGGAATTGGTATAAAAAGATCCCTTAAAACATTTTTGGAAGGGTAGATTTAGAGTTTTGTTTAAGAGAGAAAAAAAAAAAGTCCCTTAGAAATTTTTTTATACAACAGTGAATTTCTAAAACAACAGTTGATCCCGAATTCAAGGTATCCAAACCTCTGAGTGCCCCACCCCCAGGGAATTATGGTACCACCTTCCCATCTAGGGAAGCACCAAAGTTAAGACATCACACTGCATGACAGATGACATCGAGTCACTGGTGTTTTCTTCTTGAAGCCACTTACTGAGCTGGGAGGAACGTAGTCAGTGAATTCCCAAAGTAATCTCCTGGACATAACTCTGGATTCCCTGGGAGCTTCTTAAAATAATCTAATACAGTGACACAAAAGGAAACAAAACAAAACAAAACAAAAACAAATCCTGCAATTTAATGCAGAAATAAGTCGTCTTTCCTGCTCTGAGTTTTGCATGCCCTGGAAAAATACTAGGAACTAAATTTGGGTTGGGGGTGAGGGGCAAGAACACACATAAACAGAACAGTATTTATGAAACTATAGTTCATGACCCTCTGATGGGGTCCTGGGAGCTTCACATAGGGATTCCAGGGACCCTGAACCTCCCTCGCTGGAGAAGCCTATGGTTCAGCTACTGCAGGGAAAGGGGCAGAGAAAGGGACACTCTTGGTGTAATACATTCTGCTATAAAAACACAACTGGGGCCCTCAGCAGGCCACCAGTCACAGCAAATCCAAGGATACTTTTCTATTGTCCTTCAGTATTAGGTACAGGCTGTATAGACAGTGCACTGTATCACTAACATTTCAAGGCCATATAGGCTTCTAGCTTAAATAAAGTACACAACAGCCATGTTCCCAGAAAGACACTCCAGGGACACCCTTCCCTACCCTCAGGCAGAGCTGGAAAGTTCTACAGGACACTACAGATGTTTGTCTCTGTCATACTGTGAAACCCTCAGAATAATCATTCAAGGGCAAAAAATGAAATCGTGTTCACTTCTGCAGCCTTGTGCCTAGTGCAAGGCCAGGCTACTAGGAAGAGATCAAAAGGTTTTTAAAAAATGAATAGAAGGAACCATAAATAAATTTCATCAATAAAATTAATGAAATGTGACTTCAATAATGGTCACGAGGTCACATTGTCTTGATTTTCTGGCCAAAAGTGGAGAGGCACCTTATGAAGAGAACATTTCACTATCAAGTACAACTCAAACTTTAAAACAGGGTCAAGAAAAACAAATAGATCCCAACTACCAAAACAAAGCTCTGGGGACTGCTGAGCTATAAACTGGAGCCATAACTAGTCAATGTCAGAGATAAATGTCCACGTTGTACCCAAGAGATACAGCTATAATACGATCCCTGCTCCTAAGGCAAAGGGAACATGGCAGAAAGATGGCGAAAGCCTGGGGGTCAAAAGCACTGCAACACTGACATTGTGTCTTCTAGACATGACAGGGAAACAACATCCCTGAAATTACTACCATCTGAAGAACGGTACCCCAAGTTGGCGTCCAAACACAGAGAAACTTTCATGGAGTCCAACCCCTAGATGAAGAGCTATAAACAATGACAGCTGAGAGATGGAGAATTAGTCTTCCCCCACAGTGAGTTCCCCGATTGGTTATCCAGTACCAAGTGACCAGCTATAAAAACACATACATACAAGCAGAACTAAGTGGACACAGTAGGGTGTGTGTGTGTGTGTGTGTGTGTGTGTGTGTGTGTGTGTGTGTGTAAAACAGTAACAAAGAAAAAGAGACTATGAATTTGAGAGTGAGTAGGGAGTGTAAAGGGGTTGGAGGACAGACAGGGAGGGGAAAATCATGTAATGTTTTAATTTAAAACAAAATTTAAAGATTAATCTAAAGATTAATTTTATCTTTCACAGTTACATAAAATATTAAAAACACGGAAAATATCTTTGATATGCACTGTGCTTCCTAAGGTTTGATAACAAAAATAAAGTGAGATTTCTTCAGATGTCCCCGTCTGCTGGAGACACAGAATCTGTTTTGCACCATCTGGGGAGTGAGGTGCATTGAAAGGCCCAGAAATGAAGTCTAAGAAGACAGAAGGCACTTGGTATTTGCATACTGACAGGAGTGGAAAAGCCACTGTATTCACCTGTTTACTATTCCCTGACACAGTTCATGAACACACTGGGTCTAACCTGTGTTGCCACAGACACTAATGTGTGACAAGGCCTATGACAAGGCTCTATGCATTGTGTAAGGTGTTTCAACTTATACCTTTAAAATAGGCATGGAATGTTTTTCCTATTTGTCTAGTAAATCAGTATTTTGACTATATGAAACAGAATCTCATAACAGCCTATGTGTCACCACAATACAGAACACAGAATCATATGAACTGGTGATATGAATCATATCATTGGTGGTTGGTCATTACAAGCAGGAACCCAACTCCTGATACAACTTCTAATACCTTAGAGTCAGTGACAGCAAGACCGCAAAATACAATGGTATTCGAGCAGTGACATTAGAGGATGGCATTTGGATTCTCTGGGGAGAAAGCAATGTCCCATAAATCATATTAACCTGAAAGTGGTTAGGAAACTCACTCTTGTCCCAGGAAAACCTCAAGGATTCTGACTTCTGGTTTCCTTAGAAAATGTAGCAAAAAACACTCCCTGGTCTGGGAGGGCAATCTGATTGGCCAGGTTATAGCTTTCAGGAAATGTTCTAGAGGAACTGGTGTTTCAGTGTCATGCGGAGTTCAAAAGTTGCTCATCTGTTTGGGCAGCATTTTGCTAATGAACATTGTCTTCCTTGACCAAATGCCTCAGTTTCCTTTTAGGAGCCATTCAGAAAGGCTAGTGTGGTTCTAGAACCTTCATGAGGTGAACAGAGGCTTGCTGGAGGAAGTGGGCCACTGGGAATGGACTGTCCCTCTCAAACTGTGAGCCAGTTTCCTTCCTTAAATTGCCTCACATCCTGATCTATATAGAACAACTGGGAAGTTTATTAATAAAATAACTGGACACACAAGAAAGCAAATCCAGTATGCAGGGAACATCAGAGTTCATTACTTCTGTTTTCCTTCATATAATCCCTGAATATGTCTGTGTCCCAGGTCCAGGGAAGGACCTCTGGGGTTGTCTGTGCTCCAGCTTAGCTGGGAAAACATGGGGCCTAAGTTCAGGCAGAGACTCTGCCTCTAACAAATAAATGGAGAATGATAGACCAGAATGCCTCTTCGAGCACAGGTACCCCTCATCACACACTAATGAATGTATGCCCTCACACACACTCACATATACACTTCTCTCAGGATTTATGACTGAAAAGAAGAGAAAATAAGCAAAAGGCTTACACCATAGGAAGTTGAAAAGTGACACTAAGGACATTCATTTACAGGTAAATCAGGAGTGAAAGCCATGGAGGGCTTAGGATAGGCCTTAACTTCAGAAAGAAATGTGTAAATTGAAAACCATTTGATTTCCAAGTTATAGAACTAAAATAAGGCATTCATGTCCAAGCAACAGAAACACAGTAGACCTGTCAAATCTACATGTGTAGCTAGCCAATTTAAGCTCCAGTACATAAATTCATAATCCTGAGAATTTACGAGTATGACTGTCTAACAGAAAAAAAAGACAATGTCAATTAAATTATTTTCTATATTTGAAGTAGAAGATGTGAGGTTCTATTTAACATTTGGCAACACTATGTCAAACATTTATTTCTATACACAGTGTCAAATTTTCATATCTAAGATGTTTTGTTTTTGCTATCTCCATAACTGCAAAATCTATTTTAAGAACTTCAACATTTGAATATTTTTTTACATTTGCATATGAGATACTAGGTACAGCTATGGCATTTTTAAAACAATGTGTGTTTTATAAGATAAGCTGATGATGCCTTTTGTCTTGTTAATATTATAAATGTGGGAGGCATTTGAATATCTGACTGTGACACTAATACTGGGTACCTATATACAGATTTTGAAACTACTGCAAATGTTTGGTTTCCCATATAAGTAGGTAAGGTCCGAGATAACCCTTTTATAGTGTGTCTCTAAGGGTTTTCTAATATTACCAAAAACTGGAAGGTCCTAGAAATGCTACGATTGTACTCCTAAAGACATTTTATGATTCAGCCAAATTCTAAGAGTTTATGTCAACAGCTGATGGTTTTCTGTTTCTAATCTTCAGTAAAACTAATATGTGATTCTGCTTCTTATTAATACTTTGAAAATACCACTAATAAGCAGAAATTAGAGCCCAAACAGGAAAAGTATAAATAGGAGTATGGGTTGCATTACAAACATTTAGACCTTGATTATAAATCAAATACCACAGTGAGCAGAATTTTGTAGGAGCAACCAAAATTCTCTATGTGTGATCTTCAGACAGAAAAAAAAAATTAGGTTCATAGTAAGAAACTTTCCCTTTAAAAATGTGACTTGAAATAATTGAAATATGGCAGTGCCCATGCAACTATTTAGTCATTATTTAGTCATAAGAAGATCGCTTGGCATGTGATACAAACACGGATGCCCCTCAGAAACATCATGTGAAGGAAAGCACACCAGACAGAAAATGCTACAAAGCTGCAAGTTTACATTTTAATGAAATGCCCAGAACCAGTGAATCCATGAAAATAGAAACCAGATTGGAAGCTGCAGACTCTGGAGAATAGAGGAACGAGGAGTTACTGGCATGGGGGTTTCTTTTTGATGATCATCCTAGTTGTACAATACAATAAATATACAAACATTACTGATCTGCACACTTCAAAATGGCTGAAATGTGTATATTATCCAGGGTTCTCCAGAGAAACATAAACACCTCACAGATAAGATCCCAGTCACAGGGCTGTGACAAAAACCACACTTGGAGCTTTTATTTATTTTGAAATAGTGTCTTAATATATTGCCCAGGCTGTCCTCAAATATGTTCTCACACAGAATAGTTTCTAACTTGAGATTCTCATGCCTCTGTCTCCTGAGTAACTGGGATTGCAAAGATAAAACAGCACATCCAGCTCATGTTTAGAATTCATGAATGTCTATCTTTTCTCAGGCTAGCAATCTGTGGTGTAATATTCTTTCCCAATGCTGGGGTACAGTGGGAAGCCATACTCCCAGTGGTCCTCAGGATCCCAAAGCAAACAACTGGCATTCCAGGGTTTCTGTGTGGTGAAGCTGTGACATTCAGGGCATTGACTACATTTTCAGCTTATGATGGGCATCTTACACAGTGGAGTATCTGCATAGGAGTAGATTTACCATGGAATTGGCTCCTGAGGCGAGGGAAGCTAAGAAGTTGTGGGACCTACAGCTGGAAAACTAGCAGAGGCCATCATGTAACTTCCAGTCCAAGACCCAAGTCTTGAACAACTGGGAGCCACTGATGTCAGTCCCAGGGTCCCCAAGAACTTGAGTTTCTGATGTCCACAGGTAGAGAAAATTGAATGTCCTCAGAAGAGAAGGTGAATTCACCTGCTCTGTTTCTGTGCTACTGGCTTCTGGGTGGACTGAACAGTCCCTGCCAACTGGGTTAATTCTTACTGTGTTTTCTGTTAAAAGCTAAATTTTTCTAGAAGTGCTCTCAAGGACCACTCATAAACAATGCTTACCAGCTAGATGGATATCCCTTGGCCCAGTCTAATTGATGCCTAAATCAACTGTCAAAATGATGAATTGTTATATGTATTTAACCACAATGAAATATGCTGTGAACTTTCATACAGGGTGGACCAGACCAAGTCTGAAAGTTTAAAACTGGACCTACACCTCTGTTAAGAAGTAGACAAACAACTGGGCCTGGTGTTGCACACTTTTAATTCCAGGACTCGGGGCAGAGGGAGGTGGATCTCTTGGAGTTCAAGGTTACTCAGTCTATAGAGTGACTTCCAGGTCTACATGGTGAAACAAAAAAGAGGGAGGAAGCAAGCAGGCAAACAAACAAATAAGTCACATGGTAAATTCTCTTGTCTCTCACATCTCTGAATTACTTAGGCTGAACTGATGAGCAATTATCAGAGATACATTTTCATCAACCACATTAGACGAATGACCACTGAGAGCCCTTTGACCTGGAGTCAACTATCTCCTAAAGATTGTTTTTCAACAGTAACTATGTCAGAATAAAATGACTGTGATTAAGAGGAAATTTACAAGAACATTTTAGTATTTTTTAAAGGATCTGGAAAGCTGTCTTGGTAGATTGTCTTGGTAGATTCAGGTCATGCTGTCCTTGTCTAGGGACAAGGGAATCTGAGGAACTCCTGCCACTTGCCTAAGAGTCAAGATTTTGAAATAAAGTTAGCCTTACAAAAGCCATTCATGGTTCATAGAAATTGTTAAATCCCTCCTGATGTTATTTGTGGGTGTGGGTGTGTGGGTGTGTGGGTGTGAGTGTATGAGTGTGTGAGTATGTGTATGTGAATGTGAGTGTGAAAGGATGTGTGTGTGTGAGAGTATGTTAGTGTGTATGAGTGTGTGGCCAGAAAAGGGTACCAGATCCCTTGAATCTGGAGTCACAGGTGGTTGAGAGCTTGATGTAGGTGGTGATGGGAAACACTCTCCAGTCCTCTGGAACAACAGCCAAGGCTCCGACCACTGAAGCAGGGCCTAATCTCACCTAATTTAAAGTAGACTGATCACACGGGAACGCTGAGATAACTAATGTATATTTGATACAAATAAAATTCTTTGTAAATTTAAGTTATAAGGGAAATTTGATTATCTCAAAGATAAAAGTTACATTTTCCAGACCATCTTAGATGCACAATATTCTAAGACATCATTAGATCAGAGCTGGAAACCCTATAAAGTAAGACTGCTACCTACACAATCTAGCCATCAGTTTCCATATCCTTGGGCAAACAAACTTTCTAACCAGAGTTAGCAAGTAACAAACTTGTATGATTGTCATTTCCTCCTCTAATAATTCCCAACTAACTACAGAAGGTCCTAGTTGTCTTATGAATAAGTATGAATGATGGATATCATTCCTCTTGGGATATGGATTACTAAATGTTTAACTGAGGAAGTCTACAACTCACTACTCTATGAATCCCTTATGTCTTTGTTAGGGTTTCTATTGCTGTAAAATGACCACGGAAACTCTTATAAAGGAAAACATTTAATTGCTTACAGTTCAGAAATCTAGTTCATTATTGTCACGGCAGAAAGCAAGGCAGCATCAGGCTGTGGTGCTGGAGAAGGAGTTGAGAGTTCCATATATTTACTTGCAGGCAACAGGAAGTGGACTGAGACACTGGGTCGTATCTTAAGCATAAGAGACCTCAAAGTCTGCCCCACAATGGCACACTTCCTCCAACAAGGCCATATCTATTTCAACATCACACCTCCTAATGGTGCCACTTCCTATGAGATTATGGGGACCACTTACATTGAAACTACGGCATTCCTCTCCTGGGCCCCCATAAACTTGTAACAATATCATAGTGAAAAAAAATGCATTTAATGTAACTTCAAAAGTACCCATACACAGTCTCAACAATGTTTAAAAGTCCAATGTTTCTTCAGAGATTCATACAATCTCTTAACAGTAATCCCCTATAAAATTAAAAAAAAAAATCAGATCACATACTTCCAACTTATAATGGCACAGGGATATACATTGCCATTCCAAAACATAGGGAGGAGAGTATAGCGAAGAAATACTGGAGCAAAACAAGACCGAAAACCAGCTGGGCAAACTCCAAACTTGGCATCTCCGTGTCTGGTGCTAAAATGCTCTTCAAATTTCCAATTCTGTTTAGCTTTGTTAATTGCAACACATTTCTTTCCCTTGGGCTGGTTTCATTCCCTGTTATCTACTCTCTTAGCAGGGTTCTCCATCATCTTGGGGTCTCCAAGGCAATCCAGGCTTCAACTTCAGTTTCATGCAATGGCCTCTTTAGGCCTCCATTCCAGACACATACCTGGCCTCAACAGCTTTCCTTAGTTGAGCAGGAAGGTTCCAGAACTCCTTTCTTCTATCCTTAACCCCAGAACCACATGGCAGAAGCTGCCAAGTTCTGCTGCTTGCTGGGGCTGGAACATGGCCCCATAGTTCAATTACTTCTTCACCAACTTTGTTTTCCATATCTTCCTTCACTGCCTAGCTTGGCTGTCCTGAAACTGGATCTGTAGGCCAGGCTGGCCTCAAATTCAAGAGATCCACCAATCTCTGCCTTCCAAGTGCTGAGGTTTAAGGTATGTGATGGGAAATGTCATTCTGTATATATGTTTCTCATATGGTTAATGAATAAAGCACTGTTGGCCAATAGGAAAGGAAGATAGGAGGGACTAGGAGACAAGGAGGAAAGAGGAAATGGTAAGGAGGAGTCAGCATGGAGAGAAGGGAGAGAACAGAATCGCAGGCCCCCGCTCCAGCCCCCACACCACCATACACAGCTCTAAACTTTTCTTTAATTCCTTTTCACAAGTTGGAAACTTAGCTGAGTGGGATCTTGCCCTGAGGTCACCACTCCCTTTATTCCATTCCTTAATCTCCGTGAACACAGGACTTGGCTCCATTACACTCCCTGGTGCTCCCTTACTCCTCAAATTGTACATTTTATATTTTCCTTGATTGCTCAGCTTGCTCCTTTTCATTATAAATCTGTATCAGAGTGACCACTAATAACCACAGGACAGAGTCTAAGGTAGGCTATTTTGAGGTTTTTCTCTGTCAGTGGAATCAACCCAAAACTCTTTAGTCTCAGGCAAACTCTTTGGACAAGTGCAAAAGAAGCCATTCTTCATCAAAATATCACAAGAATGATCTCTAGACAACATATTAAAATTATTTTCTTCTAAAATCTCTCGATCCAGGCCCTCACAGTTCAAATCACTCAGCACCTCTGTCTTCTATGCTCTTAAACAATGCTTAGGACATTTAACTTCTTTCCTAACCCAAACCCCCAAAGCCCAAATTCCTCCAAACAAAAACACCGCCGGGCCTATTACAACAATACCCCAGAACCTGGTACTAACTTTTGTCTTATTTAGGGTTTGTATTGATATGAATCATACATATGAATCATGCATGACCACAGCAACTTTTATAAAGAAAAACATTTAATTGTGGCTGGCTTACAGTTCAGAGATTTAACACATTATCATTTGGTGAAAAGCAAGGCATTGTGCAGGCAAACATGGTGCTGAGGAGCTGAGAGTTCTTACATCTTGGCTCACAGGCAACAGGAAGTGGTCTGTCTCACTGGGCATGGCTTGAGCATATATGAGACCTCAAAGCCTGGTTCATAGTGACAGGCTTCCTTCAACAAGGTCATACTCCAACAAGGCCACACCTTCTAATAAGGCCACTCCCCTGGGCCTTACTATTTTCTTTCAAACCACTACACCTTAGCATCTGATAGACTGCTTCATTCATCAGAAAGCATACTCATCTGTGCACACAATGGATAACACTGTGGACTCCCACCTGCATGAGTAAGACTCAGTAGTTCCCTTAACCACACAATTTCTCTACAGTGCTATTTCTAAACAACAACAACAAACAAAAACACTACATAGCCATACCCACTCTTTTGAGTTCTTATGGTTGTAATTAAAATGAGAAGAGGCTGGTGAGATAACTCAGAGAAACAAGGCAATAGTGGGGGGCTGTAGGATCCTGCTCTCTACCTCTCTGCCTCTTGGTAGCCTATCTTGCATTACAGGCCCAAAACAAAGGGATCAACCAATCAAGGACTAGAACCTCCACAGCTGGGAGCCAAAATAAACCTTCCCTCTTTGCAAGTTAATTATCTCAGGTGCTGCATATTACAGACAATGCTGACAGACATAGAGGTTTAGAATTGTCTTAACATCTTAGGACCTGGTTCAATACCTGGCAGTTAGAGGAAAATAAGCAAGGAATGAATGAGTTTACACACACACACACCCCAACAACAAAAACCAATTTCTTCCACAATGGCCAGCAGCATCTCCTGTAATGTAATCCTTCAGGTCACTCTACCTTCCCTTCTAAATTATAAAAATACTCTTACCAGGTTGAGGAAAATGGCAACTCAGAGACCAACTCTGGGCTGGAATCTCAGCTCTCCCTAGACCAGTCATAATGCCTTCAGTTTACTAAGGATCAGCTTTCACATGGAGCTGATCACTGTACCTATCTCATCTGGTATCAGGATTAAAGGTGTGGTTTTTATCAATCATTGAGAATGCTGAGGAGCATGAATTAAGTGCTCTATCTGGCCTTATGTCTCCTCTGTTAGAATCATCAACAATTGTTCCCCATTCCTTTGATTTGTATGGAAAGTGGCTGAGCTTGCCTTAATGGTCCTACAAATTAAAAACTACCACATCTTCTTCCTAAGCCAGCTCCATCTCACTGGCCACACATGAGCCCCTATAAGCTTCCTCCTTCACTCCCACGCTTTCTTTCTTTCTTGTAACTCCACCAACTTCCTCTGCCCTCCTCCCAGCTCTCACTAGGTTCTCTTTCAATGCCAGCATCTCTGAGACTCATTTGACTTCACCTCCAGCCAGGCTTGGAGATGCTTCAAAGGCTGCATAGGACGGGGGACAGAGAACAGGGAGCTGTTTGTTTCAAAGTGCCAAATATCATAGGTGAGATGCCTTGATTCCAAGTCTGTATCTACACAAGCTAACCACTGCCAGGCTTGCTACCAGCCTGGTAAAGATCTGTACCAATAAGGCACCAGAGAGGTTGGGACAGCTACAAGGCCTTCAGTTTCCCTGGAGACGGAAGTTCCATGGAAGACTTTGCACCACCATGGCAACCAGACTACAAAAACAGCCCATGGGCTTCAGCCGGTACCTCTGGTAAAGCAATTTGGACGCTGTGAAAAGGCCAGGGCACCGGAATGGAAAGAGAATCAAAGTCAACACTGCACCTCAAGCTCCGTGTGCCAATTCCAAGGCCTCAAGTCAAACATCAAAGCTCTGTTATGAAAGATGCATGTCAAGGCCAAGCATTTGCCAGGCTGAGACTCCTGCCTCAGTGTAACGGTCTACATAGGACTTCATGGCACATTTCCCAAAACAATCATTTCAAATTTGGCCCAAGAGCAAGCCAGGGTGAAAATGTGTGTCCTTAGATCAAGAAGTTACCCCAGCATACTAGAACAGCTGTTGGTCCTGAATCTGGGTAAAAAACAAACAAACAAACAAACAAAAAAAAAGGGTAAGCAGTTTTCCTGATAAAATGTTAGATAGATTTTATCCCAAGGTAACCTTAAATGGACTAATTTATACAGATTTAAGAAAACAAAACAAAAAAATCTTTTTGAGCAGGCAAGATAACTCGGCGGAAGGATGTTTGCTGCCAAGCTGGACCACCTAAGTTCTATTCCTGGATTCCACTGAAAGCCCCATACATGGCCACCTGCAAATTCAAAGCCTGTGGCTCTTAGAGCAACTGATGGAGTCAGCAGCAGCTCTTCAGTGCAGATCCATAGGAATGGATGTAAACAAGGATGAACAAGGAACGGGCCTGTGTGACTAAGTTATCACCACCTCAAATGCTGGGTCACACTAAAATTTTCTTTGCACAAATATACAAGCAACAGTTGACAAGCGCTGTACTTGGTAAAGTGAATGAACAAAAAAGAGCAAGAGTCCTGTCCTCTCAGTAACTGAAAGACCCACAAACAAATGTATCCAGTTTTCTCCCACCTCTGTGAATGGGGTGGGGGGGGGAATCACAGCTGCTTCTAAGAACAGTCCTCCCACCCCACCCTGTGGCACAGACAAGGTGGTGGCCCCAAGACAAGGAACTTACTGCACTTGCTCGCTTCTTTTGGAGGTGCTTTCTGACAAGAGAACTGCATGACTGGGATTAGATTTCAGGACTGAATTGCTTTCCTGTTTTATATAGAAATACATAGCTTCTAATATATCAAAATATGGTTTTTACAAAGTCAAGAGTAAAATTAATTTGATGCCGTCATGGTTCCAGGAGATACCCTTCAGAGAGAAGCCTTTGGATAGGCTTTCTGTTTTCTTTTCTCTTTGATTTTATAAAAATGTAAAAAGAGAGGATGTCCTATAAGGTGTGTCTTAACTCCACATGGTAAGCAATCTTTCCTTTGTCTTTGTGGATTAGTTCATTTAACCACTCTGTGTTTTCCATGAGGTACTCTCTGAGTTGGAAACAAACTAATAAACACTGTTTCTTGCCCTCCCTTCATCTCTTCCATCCATTTATTCGTCCTGTCTTTTGAGACAGGGTCTCACTGTATGGCTCAGGCTGGACTTGAACGCATGACCCATCCTAGTACTGGGATTACAGGTGTGTACTGCCACATCTGGATAGCTGTTTCTTTGTATTTCTTAGGCTCTGCGTTCTTAACCAGTGGTTTAAGAACTAGTCCTGAATTTCAGAGACACACAAAAAGAGTCCCTGCTTCACAACAGAGGTGTGGCTATGTAATAGCTGTCTGGCTGGCTAAGTAGAGGCCAGGTGATGAGTGAATGCTGGGGTTATCATCTCAGTCTGCTGTAGCCAGCTGTGAGACTCCATGGTCCTTTTTTTCCTTATAAAGAGGAAAATACTAACACGTGCCCAAGCTATTTAGTAATATTTTGGCACAGATAACCCAGTAAAGAGAGCTGTTTGGATAGAACATTAGCCACGATAACAGTCCCCAAACTACCCCTCTTCTTAAGTTCTTCATGTCTAGGTGACAATGCAGCCATCCCATCTAATTCCTTCTGCTAGGATAAAGAGTCCATGGCAGGCGAAGGTGACAGAGGCAGAGAGACAAACATGCCAGGCAGACAGAACTTAAGTGAGAAAGAAGTTTTATTAAAGAGGAGAGGAAGGGGGAAGGAGAGAGAACAGAGGTAAAGAGACACAGAGACAGAGAGAGGACAAGAGATAAGAGGGAGACAGGAAAAATCCTATCTGCCCCAGGGGAAGAGAGCAGGAAACAGAAGACAGCATAAGTAGGCGGGGTCTTTCTTTAAAGGGGTCCTTTCCACCTGCTGCAGACTATGCAATCACGGAACCCTGGGCTGACCAGGGTTCTGCCTGAGTGCATTTTGCCAGGTGACAGGGTCAGGCCAGCACAATGCCTGAATCCTTACGCATACCAGCTGACTGTTTCATGGCAGCTCAGATTTATCTCTGATATGATGTCAACAGACAAAAAATCCAGGGCAACACTGAAGGAAGCCCACATTAAAAAATAAAAAGCCAGCAAAGAGGGAGGGAACTCACTAAGTGGGGCAGGAAGCAAGTGGAGAGGTGCATGCTGCCCACTGTGCATTTGCTACCTTTGGCAAAACCCATAAGCCACAGGCACAGGACTGTCAGTGCCTGGCAAGCAACAGGTACTCAGCAAATAATGGGTTAATATTTAAAGAACCATCTGTACCTGGGAAACTTATCTTGCCCAAGGCCACTAACCTGGCTTGTGAAGTGTATCCTAGGAAATGCTGAATTCCAATGACCATGGGGAGCCTCCATTCCCATGCAGAGACCACAAAGGGATAAAACACTTATTTCTGTTGTTTCCATTGTTTGTGTGTGGCTCTGGGCAGTGTGCCCATCTAAAGGTCCCTGAGTTTTGATGGCAGCTGCACTCAGACCACCTTGCTTCCTAATAAAGAGTTAATAGTCTCTGCTATTTGTGGGCCTTTGCTTCCCCTCTGGGACCTGGACATTATTGAAGGATCAGGAGGTAGAGCCCGGGCAAGTCAAGGGCCAGCACCTTTGCCTGCCTGTTCATCTTTCTGCTTAATCAGCTGTGTTAACCTGATAGGGGATGTCCTTCCATGTATATGTTTCTCTTACTGTTTGATGATAAAACATTGTTAGGCCAACAGCCAGGCAGGAAGTAAAGGCAGGGTGACCAGACCAGGAGAAGGCTGGGAAAAAGAGAGAGGGAGGCCACAGAAAGGGACAGAAAGAGATGACATGTAGTCATCAAAGGAGTAACAGGTCTGGGCATTCTCCAGTAAGCCAAGATTGTGTAAAAAATATATATATACATTAGTAGTTATGGGTTAATAATTAATAGAGAAGTAGGCAGTAATAAGAATCAGCCAACGATTTTTATAATTAATATGTCTCTGTGTGCTTCTTTGGGGCTGAAGGGCAGCGGGACCTGGTACGACAAGAACCTCTGCCTACATTAACACACAGGTCTGGGGCTCACTCTCCAAAAGCTCTGTGGTTTTCAGAAGTTCTGAATCAATCAAGAAAGGTATTGAGAATGCTGCTTTTATTCAACATTTACCCACACCCAGTGCCTCAATTGCTCTAAAGCCCTGAACAGAAACTCAGTCACCTCCATTCTTTGCCTCTGAGCCCAGGCACCCCTTCGGGAGAGCCAGGAGCAGAGGAAACATTAGACTAAAGCAATGAAAGCTTTCCCTTATGGCTAGCTCACCTGGTAGTGGAGAGGGAATGCTGGCGATTTCTCAAGATCCATCACTGGGAAACTGAGTAATGAGTGTTTATGCTCAGACACTTGAAGGCACTCCTCCCTTTAGATCCTAAATTACCTAAATTACCTGTCCGGTGTTAAAGATACTAACTCAGCTGGCCTTAATGACCTGCAGTCCACCTGGATGACTATTCTCATCGCATACTTCAACTCCACCAGCGGGCACAGCTGTCAGGGCTGTGGAGGTCCTGCTGTCCCCAACCCATTCATCGTCAGCTCTGCTGTTTCATTTACTAGTCTACTCGCTGGTCCTGGAAAATTCTGCCTCCATCCCCAAGCCAAACCACATCCCTATTTCAAACTTCTCCAAATTCTCACCTCCAAAAAGCAGAGCCAGGTTAACACACCTGGCTCCAATTACTGCAGCCTGGTCCCTTCCAACAGGATCTATGACTTAGCACACTTGTTTACCTCAGCCCAGCTGGAGCTGATTAAGGCTATGTGGTTAAGTTTCTGCTGTGTGTGTTTAAGGCAATGTTGCGTTCTTCATTTCTGTCCTCTCTGACCACACATAGTCTCCTTTCTCCCTGGGATGAGCAGAGTCCTGCGCTCTGAGTCTGTTTTCTTCATCACCCCCACAATGCTCTGTGAGCATGGTCCACTGTCCAAGCGCCTGATTCTAATTTCTGTAGAGAGGGCCTTTTGTTAGA